>NC_056737.1:218210896-218248396 GCF_019279795.1 Protopterus annectens
CTTTCTTAATATGGCCTTAAACGCTCTGCTGAGGCACATCAGTCAATAGTTCATTATGCTTGGCAATGTTATACAAGGTCCCGAGTTGTTCAACTTTAAAACACTGCCAAAGTGATGTATAGTTTGAGGCATAAACAGGGTTCCCTGATTAGTAAGATTTCATTTTTTTATCCACAGCCTGGAAAACAACAGAACTATCTTACTATAAGCTCTGACACTGACCTTTTGGAGTAGACCTCTTTTGAATTTTAGGTGGCAAAATCCAGGTTTAACAACATATCCATGCATAGGAATGAGAGGCTGCTAAAAGGTCACGGTTAGGGGCCTTTTTCTCACAGCCAGGATACCCTGCACAAAAATTTTCATTTTTTTTTTATTACCCCAATCCAAAAGAAATCTGCCTAAAATCGTAGCTTTTGTTTTGTCCATACCAAAGTGCCCCCAAATTACATGGTTGCACGACAGTTTAATGCCAGAGTTTCAGAAGGGTCTATGTACTAGTAGTTGAAGTACCACTTTCTTTTTGTCTTTGTTTACCCTATACAGTGAATTACTCTGTAATTCAAGACAGGAGTAAGTAGTAGCAACATTTGTTGTAATGTACCACTTTCTTTTTGTCTTTGTTTACCCTATACAGTGAATTACTCTGTAATTCAAGACAGGAGTAAGTAGTAGCAACATTTGTTGTAATGTACCACTTTCTTTTGTCTTTGTTTACCCTATACAGTGAATTACTCTGTAATTCAAGACAGGAGTAAGTAGTAGCAACATTTGTTGTAATGTACCACTTTCTTTTTGTCTTTGTTTACCCTATACAGTGAATTACTCTGTAATTCAAGACAGGAGTAAGTAGTAGCAACATTTGTTGTAATGTACCACTTTCTTTTTGTCTTTGTTTACCCTATACAGTGAATTACTCTGTAATTCAAGACAGGAGTAAGTAGTAGCAACATTTGTTGTAATGTACCACTTTCTTTTGTCTTTGTTTACCCTATACAGTGAATTACTCTGTAATTCAAGACAGGAGTAAGTAGTAGCAACATTTGTTGTAATGTACCACTTTCTTTTTGTCTTTGTTTACCCTATACAGTGAATTACTCTGTAATTCAAGACAGGAGTAAGTAGTAGCAACATTTGTTGTAATGTACCACTTTCTTTTTGTCTTTGTTTACCCTATACAGTGAATTACTCTGTAATTCAAGACAGGAGTAAGTAGTAGCAACATTTGTTGTAATGTACCACTTTCTTTTTGTCTTTGTTTACCCTATACAGTGAATTACTCTGTAATTCAAGACAGGAGTAAGTAGTAGCAACATTTGTTGTAATGTACCACTTTCTTTTTGTCTTTGTTTACCCTATACAGTGAATTACTCTGTAATTCAAGACAGGAGTAAGTAGTAGCAACATTTGTTGTAATGTACCACTTTCTTTTTGTCTTTGTTTACCCTATACAGTGAATTACTCTGTAATTCAAGACAGGAGTAAGTAGTAGCAACATTTGTTGTAATGTACCACTTTCTTTTTGTCTTTGTTTACCCTATACAGTGAATTACTCTGTAATTCAAGACAGGAGTAAGTAGTAGCAACATTTGTTGTAATGTACCACTTTCTTTTGTCTTTGTTTACCCTATACAGTGAATTACTCTGTAATTCAAGACAGGAGTAAGTAGTAGCAACATTTGTTGTAATGTACCACTTTCTTTTTGTCTTTGTTTACCCTATACAGTGAATTACTCTGTAATTCAAGACAGGAGTAAGTAGTAGCAACATTTGTTGTAATGTACCACTTTCTTTTGTCTTTGTTTACCCTATACAGTGAATTACTCTGTAATTCAAGACAGGAGTAAGTAGTAGCAACATTTGTTGTAATGTACCACTTTCTTTTTGTCTTTGTTTACCCTATACAGTGAATTACTCTGTAATTCAAGACAGGAGTAAGTAGTAGCAACATTTGTTGTAATGTACCACTTTTTTTTGGCTTTGTTTACCCTATACAGTGAATTACTCTGTAATTCGAGACAGGAGTAAGTAGTAGCAACATTTGTTGTAATGTACCACTTTCTTTTGTCTTTGTTTACCCTATACAGTGAATTACTCTGTAATTCAAGACAGGAGTAAGTAGTAGCAACATTTGTTGTAATGTACCACTTTCTTTTTGTCTTTGTTTACCCTATACAGTGAATTACTCTGTAATTCAAGACAGGAGTAAGTAGTAGCAACATTTGTTGTAATGTACCACTTTCTTTTTGTCTTTGTTTACCCTATACAGTGAATTACTCTGTAATTCAAGACAGGAGTAAGTAGTAGCAACATTTGTTGTAATGTACCACTTTCTTTTTGTCTTTGTTTACCCTATACAGTGAATTACTCTGTAATTCAAGACAGGAGTAAGTAGTAGCAACATTTGTTGTAATGTACCACTTTCTTTTTGTCTTTGTTTACCCTATACAGTGAATTACTCTGTAATTCAAGACAGGAGTAAGTAGTAGCAACATTTGTTGTAATGTACCACTTTCTTTTGTCTTTGTTTACCCTATACAGTGAATTACTCTGTAATTCAAGACAGGAGTAAGTAGTAGCAACATTTGTTGTAATGTACCACTTTCTTTTGTCTTTGTTTACCCTATACAGTGAATTACTCTGTAATTCAAGACAGGAGTAAGTAGTAGCAACATTTGTTGTAATGTACCACTTTCTTTTGTCTTTGTTTACCCTATACAGTGAATTACTCTGTAATTCAAGACAGGAGTAAGTAGTAGCAACATTTGTTGTAATGTACCACTTTCTTTTTGTCTTTGTTTACCCTATACAGTGAATTACTCTGTAATTCAAGACAGGAGTAAGTAGTAGCAACATTTGTTGTAATGTACCACTTTCTTTTTGTCTTTGTTTACCCTATACAGTGAATTACTCTGTAATTCAAGACAGGAGTAAGTAGTAGCAACATTTGTTGTAATGTACCACTTTCTTTTGTCTTTGTTTACCCTATACAGTGAATTACTCTGTAATTCAAGACAGGAGTAAGTAGTAGCAACATTTGTTGTAATGTACCACTTTCTTTTTGTCTTTGTTTACCCTATACAGTGAATTACTCTGTAATTCAAGACAGGAGTAAGTAGTAGCAACATTTGTTGTAATGTACCACTTTCTTTTTGTCTTTGTTTACCCTATACAGTGAATTACTCTGTAATTCAAGACAGGAGTAAGTAGTAGCAACATTTGTTGTAATGTACCACTTTCTTTTGTCTTTGTTTACCCTATACAGTGAATTACTCTGTAATTCAAGACAGGAGTAAGTAGTAGCAACATTTGTTGTAATGTACCACTTTCTTTTGTCTTTGTTTACCCTATACAGTGAATTACTCTGTAATTCAAGACAGGAGTAAGTAGTAGCAACATTTGTTGTAATGTACCACTTTCTTTTTGTCTTTGTTTACCCTATACAGTGAATTACTCTGTAATTCAAGACAGGAGTAAGTAGTAGCAACATTTGTTGTAATGTACCACTTTCTTTTTGTCTTTGTTTACCCTATACAGTGAATTACTCTGTAATTCAAGACAGGAGTAAGTAGTAGCAACATTTGTTGTAATGTACCACTTTCTTTTTGTCTTTGTTTACCCTATACAGTGAATTACTCTGTAATTCAAGACAGGAGTAAGTAGTAGCAACATTTGTTGTAATGTACCACTTTCTTTTTGTCTTTGTTTACCCTATACAGTGAATTACTCTGTAATTCAAGACAGGAGTAAGTAGTAGCAACATTTGTTGTAATGTACCACTTTCTTTTTGTCTTTGTTTACCCTATACAGTGAATTACTCTGTAATTCAAGACAGGAGTAAGTAGTAGCAACATTTGTTGTAATGTACCACTTTCTTTTTGTCTTTGTTTACCCTATACAGTGAATTACTCTGTAATTCAAGACAGGAGTAAGTAGTAGCAACATTTGTTGTAATGTACCACTTTCTTTTGTCTTTGTTTACCCTATACAGTGAATTACTCTGTAATTCAAGACAGGAGTAAGTAGTAGCAACATTTGTTGTAATGTACCACTTTCTTTTTGTCTTTGTTTACCCTATACAGTGAATTACTCTGTAATTCAAGACAGGAGTAAGTAGTAGCAACATTTGTTGCAATTCCCCTCCCCCACCAACCTGGTTGTAGTAACAGACTCTACTCAAGGTTTCGTCTTCTCAATGATCATCTTTAAAATTTAGTTGATTCATGTAGGGCGGCAGGGGTTTCTTCCCTACTAGCTTCTTGTGAAGCAAAGGGTTCTGCCTCTTCTACTAGAATAAAAGCACAGGGGTTTCATTGTCACATTTTTCCCTTAGAAAAGGTAGTCTGCACTTATACTCAGTGTGACTCCCTCATTCCTAGTGGTCTCACAAGGTTATTCTGTTCAGGAGCTGGTGTGCAACACTTATCTCCCCCATTTTCTTTACACTTTTCCTACACTTTCTTCATGGGCTCTGTTCCAAGTCTAGTCTCACTCCCATGTGCAGTTGTCCCTTAGCTTCCTGAATAGCTATAGGGTTTTCCTCTCATTGTACGCCCACTCATACACTTGCTCCCTAAAGGTTCCACATTAACATATTTAGGTTCACAAAGGGCCCAGGAAAAATAATGTTCACAATTGTTGTAAGTTTCCTCCTCCACTGATTTAGGGGATGGCAAAGTGTGGGATACAAAAAATTATCCTGAAGGCCAACTCCTTTAAGTTGAGTTTCGTAACAAAACAATTAAAACACAGTCAGATCATAGAAGTACACAACTAAATCAGTAACACAAACAATAAAAGGGACAAAGTTCAATCTATTACTCAAGCCTAGATGATAGCATGTTTAATTTAAATTTCATTTGCCAGTCTGAATCAGTTATCAATAAAGATTCCTATTCTAAAAATCACCAGTAGTGTAGCCAACGGAAAACCAGACAAATGCAGCCACAACGTTTTTAACGCTTTCATTCATGAAATTTTAATCCGTGAACTTCTTCAGAAAAACAAAACCAAAAAGTTACCCAACTCCCTTAAATACCTATAGACACAGGATATGACATCACTTAATTTTTTTTTTTTTTTAAAACAAACTTGTTTCTGCATTGACATACAAAATACTAGAAACTAACAATAAATACATTACTCTAATAAAACTGATATGTGATGAAATATGAAAATAAAACTAATATTAAAATATCTAATATTAAACAATCTATATCCAGAACTGGTGATCCATAAACTATCTATTACACAAGAAACATTTCAAATTGATGGTCTTTGTTCATTAACAGAGGTTACAGTGACGATTGGGTACAAAAGATTGAACAGGAAGTTATTACTTTGAGAACAGGAATAGCTAAACCAATTCTTCTGTCAAATGACATTTGTATCAATTCATGTTCCACAAAAATGGACAATATTCAAAATTACAACATTTCATTTCCTTTACCTATAGTGAATGAAATGGGGTATATAAAGAATATCATAGAAAACAACTGGAAGGTCCTTTTGGGGAATAAAGAATTGTCCATGACTATTGTTTTTTTACCTAAATTTACTTATAAGAAAACAGTTAATTTGAAGTCTATGTTAGAATTTACCAATAGTAGTAATAACACGCATTCTGACAGTAATAGATTGGTTAGCACAAAGAGAGGTACATATGCTTGCAGGAATTGCAAGCACTGTAAGTTTATTAGTAATAGCAATTCAGTAACAGTTAAGTCTTTTAACCAAACTATTTGGGCTAAATGGTATTACAACTGTAATACAGAATTTGCTGTGTATATAGCTTGCTGTGTATCCTGTAACCATTTTTATGTAGGGAAAACCAAAAGGTTTTTGAAACGAAGAATTTATGAGCACAATTTAGCTATTAAGAACAAAGACAAGTTTAATTCTTTGGCTAAACATGCAGCAGTATGTCCACAATTTAAGAAATTTGAATTTTCAGTGTTGGAAAAAGTTTACGAAATAGAGTTTGGAGGGGATGCAAACAATGTTTTAGAATGTAGGGAGACCTTATGGCAACTCATTTTAGGTGCAGATAAATCACCAGGGCTCAATGAGTCCATCAATTTGAAATGTTTCTTGTGTAATAGATAGTTTATGGATCACCAGTTCTGGATATAGATTGTTTAATATTAGATATTTTAATATTAGTTTTATTTTCATATTTCATCACATATCAGTTTTATTAGAGTAATGTATTTATTGTTAGTTTCTAGTATTTTGTATGTCAATGCAGCAGAAACAAGTTTGTTTAAAAAAAAAAAAAAAATTTTAAGTGATGTCACATCCTGTGTCTATAGGTATTTAAGGGAGTTGGGTAACTTTTTGGTTTTATTTTTCTGAAGAAGTTCATGGATTAAAATTTAGTGAATGAAAGCGCTAAAAACGTGGCTGCATTTGTCTGGTTTTCCGTTGGCTACACTACTGGTGTTTTTTGGTTCTTTGTTTCCTTTGTGGTATTTTAAAGATTCCTATTCTCTTCTCACTAGTTTGCCTGCTATATTAAGAGTTTAAAGTACACAACAGCCATCTCTATTTATTACCTGCTATATCAAAGGGCTTCTGCTCTTTTTATTATCCAAAATGTGTTCTGCAATCTGCCTCCTAAACGCTCTGTAAGCTTTACCTACATAGAAACTGCATGTACACTCTGGACTGCATACTACAAATGAATTACAAAAACTGTCCACTGACATATACAGTATCAGCCCCAGAATACACAAAACACTTATCTGCTAGACATGAACAGCATTAAATTATAATATATTCATGGAGCATTACATTCAACCATTTGATATAATGCACAGTGCCAGAGTTTAGTATTCAGTAATACTGCACAATTCAAATAAACCTGTTCAATCTCACACATGGCTACTTTGCCACAAAACCAAGTCTGCTCTGGGAAAAGTGGTGCTCCCATCCCCATTAATGATTATGCCCTGCCCATTCTTACAACTGCCTCTTCAACCTGACAGTGCAAATTCTTTCAAACAAGACCTGCAGACTCATATTTCCTAACAACCTTAGTAAACCCCTACTGATTAATATCTATATGCATTCCAGAAATAATATCCACCTAAATTACAACCAAAAGCAGCAGATACGACCTGTGTGTTTCACATCCCACCCAAAAGGACAGATTACAAGTCTGATAATATTTATTGCAGAAATTCCATCTTACAAAATCAAAGTAAACAATGCCAGAAAGAAAGAAAAGTGCTGCTAAAAAAATCCACAAAGCACACATTTTCTGTTCTTCGTATGTTAAATTAGACCCAAGTCGACCATTCAATTGTTTACAGTGCTTAAGGTGTACTGGATATTACACACTGAGGACATCTGCTGTTGAAAAAGCACTACAGCAGCCACACAAGCTACTACATCAGCACTCTACAATTGCCCACAACACAAATGCATTATCTGAAATAATTTATCTTCAAAATATTCCCAGACAAGCCACCTAGGTGAAAAATCAGTACATAAAGTGACAAATGCATCACTTTTAAAATACTGAAACTTGTACAGAAAATATTCTGCAAGTCATCAAAAGGGCAAACTGCGTACTACATGCAATCAGACAAAAAAAGATGAGGATAAAAAACTTAATCAGTATAAAAAAAAGATTTTATTTTCATTATGGCAGCAACATTCCAGCAACAGGAAGAAATGTAACATGTAGGTTTAAAGCCTTTATATAAAAGCAAACATGCATGTTGTTATGTAGGGCCCATTAAAAACCACATCACCTATATTCAAAGATGAGCATGGCTTTGTTAACATAACCTTTACGCTGGAAAATGCAGAACACTCTACACTAACAAAATACTAACAAGATATGATGAAACCCAGAACAAAGAATAGCTGCAAATACAGACACTAAAATGTGTGAATTCCAAAAATAAAAATAAAAAAAATCAGCTCTGCTTCTCTATTATAATGGATTAATGGGCATTTTAATAAGTTATTTTTTTATAAATGTAATACTTTCTCAAAATGCTAGAAAATGTAAATGCTCCAGGTCCAGAAATCACTGACAAACCATTGCATAGCACCAACCCCTACTGCACCTGGAAAGTAACTAACATTCAATTTGCAGGGAGGTCTACTTTCAAAATTTCTTTAATGTATTTTTTAAGACAAATTTGTCACATCTTACCCTAATAACCTTACTGAATGCCATTTGCATGAGGGTAATAACATCTTAATTTTGTGTACTTTTATGATTAGGGAAATGAATTACTTCATTGTTATGAGAGGCTCTCACACACACAACAATTACAGCCTCTTTCAAAGTTTGAACATAGATCATAAGCATTTTCTTCTACTTTAAATGATTTTCCCTTCAAAGTTTTGTCAAAAGCAGTGGTAAATACCACATTTTTCTTACCTGCACTTATGTTTTTATTTTGACATATATACATTTTAATTAACATAAAATTATTAATTCTGAGTGACTAAGTAGAAGTCTCTGGTAAACGTGCAAAGTGTGCACAAAATGTTTGCCTGGAGCTTTAGATGATCTCTCTCCCCACCACCCAAACAAACAAGTGCACGTCTAAACCTACAGCCTTGTGGTACAAATATAAAGTGGCTTCAGTATTCTTCAAACTTCTTTAAGAATTAGTTCCACCAACCATCAATATTTGCTTAAAAAATGTAAACTTTTTGTTGAGGATGTTTATTTTTGTGCCTTATAATGGTTTCAGTACTGAACTGAAACTAATGAAATTTATTTTAATGTTAATCTTCTTATGATTTACAACATAAGAAAAGAAGAGAAAAGTATAGATATATTTTTTAATATCCTATACTATACTACAGTTAAACAGAAGGGCAATGTTTTAATGATGTTTTAGCCTTTATTAAAATGTCATAATTCACAGTAACAAAATATCACAATATACACAACAAACTGGAGAGTGTCAAATCGGCAAGTTAGTTTCATCGTGTGAAATGTTCAAACACTTATCAGCGAAACTACGTCGCCAACAGTAGAGTTTGCCTTTTCTCTACTGTTGAATGATCTCAGAGTTGGTATATATACAGGTCTGGAGGTGTGGGGGTGTCCCCCCACATGGTGGAACAGGGGGTGGGGGCTTCCTCCTCTTGCAAAAAAATGTTTTCTTATGTTTGCTGAAGGTAGTTTTCGTGAGAAGTTTTCAAACTTTTTACAGTCACCAAAACTACCTTCAGGGAGTCAACATGATTCCAGAAATTATCATCAAACACCACACAGGCTCATAGGAGGTTAGTACGCTATTGGCCCTAGGGCCTTTATAAGCCTAGCCATGTTCTATCCTTGTTCCCTTATTGACAGAGTTGTATGGTTCACATTTGTAGCACAAGTCAGTGATCAGCACCGACTGCCCTTACCCAAGAGGGTCAAAGGTGAAACCCCCAGGGTAAATTTACAGTCTCCCATCCAGTTGTCTAAGTCACGTTTAAATAGGGTCATTGAGGTTTTACTTGAATTGGGAGTTTGTTCCAGAGGAGTGGCAATCTCTGGGAGACACATCTGTCTCTCTGGCATGTCCTGTTAATGTAGCAGGCTAAGTTAAAATCCCTAGAGACAGAATGAATCTTGGCCCATTTGACTTGCGGATGTGCAGCATTTCCATTAGGGCAGGGTCCCAGACTAATCTATAGGCCAAGCACAAGTCACCTCTCAGCAGTCTGTAAGATACAGAGTACAGTGACAGGACCTTCAGACTGTCCATGAAGGTCATGTGTTGAAAAAACCTCTGCGGTCTCAATAGCTGCTGCAGGTGTCTGGTGAGGTACATACAGAAGGGAGTGTTGTACTCTAGTAGCAGACTGATGAGGGATGAGTACAGGGGAGTTATAACATCCTTAGCTCTGGATGCGATGCCCTTACCTATGAGATATGCAACAGAAGGCCTTCCTTACCACTGTGAACACATGGTGATCGAAGTTAAGGTTGCTATCAACCTGTGTTCCCAAATCTCTCACCACAGGGTTTGGGCTAAGGGGGGTATTGTTAATACTATAATTTGCAGGGACTTCCCCTTTGCCAAAAGGGATGACAATGCATTTCTTTGCATTTAGTTCAAGTCTGTGGCTTTGGCACCAATCATTTGTCTGCGTATGCCTTTTTGTATGTCAGCAGCATTGGGGGACTCAATGATTGCACCCAGTTTGCAGTCATCGATGAACATGGTAAGCCACAGGCCATCTATTTTCACCTGGACTTCTGAGAAATAGATTCCAAACAGTAGAGGTTCCAGCACAGATTCTTGCTGGTAACTGGACTGCTGGTAGAGGTGGAATCTTCAACTTTGACTATGTGTGTTCTGTCAGTGAGCCATTTGGCTACCCATCTAGTGACATATGGGTTAATTCCCAGTTTAATTTCTCCATATCTTTTGGGTTGCTAATACCATGATGGGAAAGGACCCCATTCCTAAGACAAAGTATGATTAAAGTTCATGAAATTAGCATTGTTTCATTCTTTGAACTCAGCCAAAAGTGCTCTTCACAACACCCGCAATGTTCCCAGTAATGACTCTTTCTGCAATTCATATGGGATGACATGGATTGGTAACATATCTAAATATGATTGCAGATTCTTTTTTATAAGACCCGATGTGCCTACTACTACTGGAACTGTATGGGTATCTTTCTTCCACTTTGCTCTCGTTTCTGCCTGCAAATCCTGATATTTTATGACTTTGTCTCTCTCTGTATGCAACACACTGTAGTTACTGGATGTGAGGATTTCAATGATTAATGCTACTTTTGTCTTCTTTTCATGGACCACTATATCCTGTTTTCTAGCATCTATCTTTTGAACTGTTGGTAATGCGCAATTCCATGGGACACAAACCATCATTTTCTATGATGCTTTGTGGCTCATGTTTCCAGTGTTTTGCAGCCACTTCAGTATCATAATGTTTACACAATTCCCAGTGCAACAGTCTTGCCACATTATGCCTTTCAGTATACAGTCCTTCTGCCATTAGTATGTCACAACCAGCAAGGAGGTGTGCAACAGTTTCCAGTTCGGTTTTACAAAACCTACATTTGTCCGTTTCTCCCACATGTTCAATGGACTTTGTAAACCAGTGTGTACATCGACCACTATATCTTGGGCTGCCAATATTAACCTCTCATATCTTGGTTCCTGATCAACATGAGCTTCTTACAGAAGTCTTCTATACATGCAACTATATTCATGCATTTTCTATATTTCTTGCCTGCTCATCTGGTCCTTCACCTTATATTCTTTCTTTTGTTTTTTGGCATATTCAGTTGCTGCCTGATGTTTATCTACTTCTGGTTTGATTTCCATTCCTGCTCGACATCAATATGCTTCTGCTAGATTAAGCAGAGAAGTCATCTTAGACTTATTCTCCTCATGTTTCAAAACTTTCACTACATTTGAGTCTTGTGAAGTAAGCAGATATATGTGTGGAGTCCCACAATTGCAGATCTGTACATGTAATCAGCTTCAAGGAGGCCCATTCCTCCTTCAGAATAGGGAATATATAATCTTGGTATGCACTGATGTTTATATCATTTAGTGAGTATGAAGCATCCTTCTCTTTTTCCTATCTAATCTATCCAACACATTTTGGGGCCAGTCAATCACTCCAAAACTGTTAGGACATAACAGCAAACTGGTTTATAGCTTGAATTTTGTTCCTAGATATCAAGGTTGTTTTCAGGATTAATTTAAGTCTTCTAAAGTATCCCTTACCAAGTTTTATTTGCATTTGCACATGTTTTATTGTTGATCCTTCATCAATTCCCAAACATTTATACACTCCCTCTTGCTCAAGTTTTTATATCACATTCTTGTTCCAAACTGATGTTTTCCTGGTGCAGCAGTTTTCCTGCTTTAAAGGTTGTTTTTGCACATTTATCAAGGCCAAATGACATAAAATCATCTGACAAAGTTTTGACAGCCTGCAGTTGTGCTTTCAGGTCCTCATTTGATGAGCTATACAGTTTTAAATCATTGACAAAGAGAAGATGAGAAGTCTTTACACTTTGTTGTTTTCTAGGATCCAAATTACAGCCATGGCCTAAGTTAAGTAAACAGCTTAAATGGCTAAGGGCAAGCAGAATAGCAATGGTGACAGTCACACTGGGCTATCCCCTTTGAATTTTTATCCCTAGGATAATAATTTGTCCTTTACCATGGCTAAATTGCAAAGTGGTCTGCCAGACTGACTACATTATAGTGACCATGAAACAGTGGTAATCAGTGTAGGGTGTATCTTATACATTTTTAAGTGCTCTTTTATCCATGAATGTGGGATACTATCTAATGCTTTTTTGTAGTCAATCCATACCATACTTGATTATTCCCGTTTTTTACAGTTCTCCAGTATGACTTTATTTAACAAATGATCCTTTGTTCCATATGACTTTTTTTATTGCCCTTTTGTTCTACTGTCATAATTGAGTTTTCTTCTAAATGACTAAACTCTTGTCGGCATCAATTCCAGTGTATAGTTTATACGTCATGGGAAAACATGTTATTGGTCTATAATTTTGAGGGTAGCTTGCAGGTTCTCTCATAAGTGGGAGCATTGTTTTTCCTGTTGTTAGCCAGGTTGGTGTCTGGGATGCGCATATAAATACTTCTTGCTCATGGCTAAATCTTCGTGCAAAGATGTTAATGCTTTTAACCAAAAGTTAGGTACTGCATCTGGGCCTGGAGTTTTCCAATTAGAGGCTTTTCTTAACTTTGTTTTAATCTCTATGGGTGTTACTTCATCCCATTTCATATCCTGTACCTTTAAAATTCCTATTCTTTCTTTTACTTCTTCTATCCATTTAGCATCTTTGTATGTTCCACCAGATTTTCATAGGTACTTCTCCAAAATGCATCTATTTCTTCTTTTTTGGGGGTCTTTCAATTCCTTTTACCTTGTTTCCCAGTTCTCTATAAAACCTTTTCCTGTCATCAATAAAATTGCTTATTTTGTACTTTTCCTTTATATTTATCTGCATATCTTCTAAGTTTTTCCACCTGTGCTGAAATTTTTAGTTTATTTGCAATAGTGAAGGATAGATTCTGTTCTAATACTGCGCATTGCTTTTATCACATCTGTCTTTCTTAGTATTTTTGTCGATCAATTCCCTCTTGTGTATCATCATCTGTGACACTGCTTGTCTTAATTGCTTTCCAGTTTTCTTTATTCAATACTTCCATGATGGTAAATGACTTCTCCCCCTCCTTTCCCTCACCACTCTGTGTTCTTGTGGTCGAACTTCATCAGTTAATAATTTAGCTGCACAGTAATATATCCTGTTTACTTCTGTTATAATTGCACAGATCTCTATGAACAGTCCTAATTACTGTGTTCATTTGTTTTATCAGACTTCTGACTTTTTGAGTTTCATTGACCTTCTGCAGTCCATTTCTTTCAATGATCTTATTATATCTATGTCTATTAAATCAAGCAACTAATCTCTTAGCTCATTTTCTTCCAAACTGAAGGCAAATCACTTGTTTTCCATTTTCTGCAGGCATTCTATAGAAAGTTTTACAGCATCTTCCTGTGGCACATTCTCTTCAATTTCATCCTGTGTCATCCATTGCTCTGTCATATGGGAACTCATTGGCCTATCACTCCACAACATTGACTGCATCAGAGTTTCCACAGCTTCCTGTTCCTTCCACTGCTGTCTAGCTTCAAGTGAACATTTATACTGGTTTCCTGTGGAAGGTTCCAAAATATCTTCATATGGCACCTGACCAATTGCTTCCAGTTCCACTGGTTTCCCCTTAATTTGGATATCCATTGCTCCATCCTGTTGTGGTGCTTTCTGAATTAGATTTTCTACATTGAATCCGTCACTTGGCAGGTACTCCATAACCTCACTTTTCTATTAGTTTAACTTCTCCATTACTAATCTCCTTTTCTACTTTTCCTCTTAGTCTTCTTATTTTTTGTGTTGTAAAATTTTCCATGTCCGGATTCCTTTGCCTGTATTTCTCTTAATATCTTTGGTGCTGCTCTTTTTGTACTGATTAGTTTAGCTTTCTCCTTTGCATAAATATTACACCATATTAAATCTCTTTTTCTTTCCCATGTCCATATTTCTTCTTCAGATGTCTCCTGATCTTCCTGCTTCTTCTTACTTCGGGGACTCACTCCATCATGCTGTAATGTAACTTGTGTTAGACCTTCTACAAATCCTTCACTTTACCGGCACTCCATAACTTCAACTTCTACTTTTTTAACTTCTACTTTACTAATCTTCTTTTATACATTCCCGCTGAGATTTTTTTTTGTTGTGAAATTTTCCATATCCGGATGCCTGTGTCTGTATTTCTCTTCGAATATCTTTGGGGCAGCTGTCTTTACATTGATTAATTTGGGGTACTCCTTTGCATAAATATTGCACCGTATGAAATATCTCACTCTTTCCCATGTCCATATTTCTTTTTTATACTTTTCAAATATCTCTTGGTTTTGTTGTTTATATTTTAACACTTCCTCAGATGCTTCTTTTTCCAAACAGATCAAAGTTTCTTGATCTATATACTGTTTTTCACAAATCTGTTGTATAAATGAACACAAATTTTCATTTGAAGCTTCTGACAGTTTTTCCTGGGGAAGTATTTTTCTTTCCTCTAATCGTTTTGTATATCTTGTGTCTGGAAAGTGTAGGCTTTTTGCATAGCAGTAACAATACATCATTTCTTTCTTATCCTCATTAGTCCACTTTATTGTCCTTATAGCTCTTCTTTGGCTAATCAGTTTCTGTGATTTTTGTGGAGTACTACTTCCTTCTATAAACAGGTGAGCCATCCTCCCCCCTGGGCCTGGCCCCATTGTACGAATGTTTCCGTATTTCATGGATTCTACACTGTCAACTTTTCCAGTCCTGGCACCAGTGTGCCTACCAGGATTGGGCACTTTTTTATCCTGGGTCTTGTGCACCCAGCTATCTTTTTTTATTTTTAACCTACTTCTGTCCATGATATATGCTATATAAATATAGTCTATATATCAGTGTTGTCTTGGTGAGATGTTGTGAAAAACAGGGTCCACCTTGCAAAGCTACTCACCAAGACTTCAGGATGAATTCAGTTTCAACAATACTACTGCTTGCTTGCTGACTTATCTCTCCAGTTGGACTTCCAGCTTGGTGAGTTTCTCAATGATACCTGAGTGGGGGATTGTCTCTATACCTCTCAACCTCTTAGACCAAGAAATGTGGACAAAGCCATTAATAAAAGAGGGAGAAAGGCCCAAAAATAGGGATAATTTTTAAATACTGCTCTTACAAATTTAAAATGCTAATAGAATAACAGGTTTTACATTGGCATGGATTTTCTGAATGGTATGAAGTCTGAACCTCAAATGTTTGTCATTATTGTTTAACTTTAATCTTTAATGATTTGCCACTAATTTGCCAGAAAACCACATTTTTTTTGAAAAACAGACCAAAAATATAAGGTAAAAATCTGGACATTCTGCAAAAATCTGTACAGTTGAGAGGTAGTCTGCATAAAAAGCCTTGGCTAAGTCAAGATAGGGTGTATGTACTCTTTTGCCTTCACCCAAATTGGGTAGGGTCAAGAGTTTGAAGGTTACCTATGTCTTTCTTCATAAGGTCCATGATGATTCTCTCCATAGCCTTGCAGAGAAGACTGATTAGGCTTATGGGTCTATAGTTCCCAGGGTCTGTTGATGGACTCCCTTTGTGAAAAGGAATTACTGTTGTTGTTTTCCACTCTGCTGGGACAAAGACAGTATAGACTGTGGTTGAAGAAAGGGCCAAGTGGATCTGCTAGGTCCTGTTTTAGACCATTCAGTAGGCAGTCTGGGATGTTATCTGCTCCCATAGAGGCTGTTTTTTTGGCATGGTGAGTGTGGTAATGACCTGCTCTTTGGAGATACTAGGTAGAGGACTGGTGACAGGTATGCTTTGGGGTATGTCTGGTGGGGATACTGGGATGAAGTTTGCACCAAATCTGTCTGCTGTCAGGTTGATAATGTCCTCATGGCCAGTATGAATGGTACCCATCCACTACTAATTTAGCACAAAGCTGCACCTTCCCTTTTAGACTTCTGACATAGCTAAAGAATGACTTGTGATTATCCTTAACTAGGGATGCTAGTTTAACTTTGTAATCAGCTTTAGAGGACTTTACAAGACATCTAATTTGCTTGTTCAAGCTGTGGAGGGTGTCCTGCCTCCATTCAAGTCCATTCCCTCTTGTTCTTACAGATTAGTTTCTTCCTCTTGTTGTACAACCCATTTACGCTTGATGTCCACCAGGGTGGCTTGTTTTTTTTTTTTTGTTTTTTTTTGTGAGGACCTTGTTTTGATCCGTTCAAGTACAGCTGAGTCTATACATTTTTAGAGGTGTTTATATAGGGCATTTGTGCACACCTCTGTATAGCAGTCATTGTTGATAATGGTAGCATGGGGGTTGCAACTATTTATGCCATTGATTTGGAGAAATTTTTCATCCTTTCTGCTCTTGGGGGGGGGGTCAGGTATGATCGTTACTTCGAACGAGACTGATTTACAATCAGACATTGCCAGGGAGGACAACACACAGGGGGTAGTGCAGAGACCTCCTATGTTGGTGAGTACCAAGTCTAGTACATTTGAACCCCTTGTGGGGGTGCAGACTACCTGTTCCAGAGCATTTGTATTAAACTCCAGGAACCTTAGGGCGAGCGTGTTTGTGCTCATATAAGACTCCCAATCGATGGAATGATATTTGAAATCACCCATGAACAAGGTGTTTGGCTGTATAGTGAGTGACTCAAGGGCAGAGTGGTTCTCATGGTACATGGTGGGGGACCTACAGCCAACATGGATATGGAAAGGGGTTTTACCTACAGTTAGCTGAACTTGGAGTAGCTCTAGCCAGTTAGTTTTACTGTTTGACCAGTCTTGAGGTGTATTTGTCTAATGAAGATGGATACAACAATATCTGAAAAACTGTAACCAATCCAAATACACTTACTCATGACTAAATGTAAAACATGAATATTCAGTCCATTTTACCATATCTACTCCTTGATTTGATCATCTGATCAATTTAAAATAAAACTTATGTAAAACAGTCAAAATTGTCAATGCAGAATTTTTCCATTTAGTATACAGGGGTTACCACTGTCTTAATCCAAAACAATTCTGTTAACCCCAACCTAGGAATAGGAATATTAATGTAAAAGATCCAAAATAGAACATTCTTGGAGGGTAAATGCACCTGCAGTGCCCAGGAATTACCATCCAATGTCCTGTAAGATAATGTTTGCAACTGAGAACATAGCCAGAGTAAATGCAAGCAATAAGCCCTAGTATTATGACAATGCCAACAATGATTTCCATTAGACATACCAAGTCTATATACATTACATGGTGTGATATGACAAACATATAAATGCTATTCAAAGGTAATCTAGATGAAAATAGCCAACTGTTGTTATGGATATTCCTAAAGCTATAAAATCCATTCTATAGTAAGACAATTTGCCTAACATCCTATTTTACTTGGTTAAAATGTCTACAAAAGGTTGAGTCTCATTTCACATCAAGAAACAATAAATGGTTTCTTAATCTGTGTTGTGCAACAATCATGTTGTGCAGTATAACTCCACATTCTTATAACCCTACTGAAGAGATTCTAGCACTATGCTAAAAATACTGCCACCAACAGGGAGTAAGAGTGCGAAAAGCACTTTTAATTTGGCCCCATATGTTGAAAGTATAGAGAGGCTCATCCCATACATCAGAAATATAACAATCCCATGCCTCCACCCAGTTATCCAATGACACAAACGTACCATCAATCACAATGCCAAACTGATTCCATACAAATGCACGAGAACACAATCCGTTTTTCTATTGATACCCAATATATTCTTGCCATCCTTTTTCAACCACAAATCACACCCTCTAAGGTTCCACATTTTGTAAGACTGAGGGAGTACCGGAGAAGTATTTGTTAACAATTGCAGATAAAGTTCTGAATGGAACCAGAAAGGTTAATTTGGTTATAAAGCCAACTAATAAATGCTTTGTCAAATCTCAATAAATATGGAACTCCAAAACATTTACTCTTAGCGGATGCATACACCTTTTTCCTGTCAATCCTGGGTTTCTTACCATTCCAAATAAAGTAAAATATTAATATCAAGAGTTTGTTTTATATATATAAAAAGAAAGTGACATGCAGAAGATGTCTTAATACAAAAAGTATTCTGGGACAGATAAACATTGACTGAATTCTATTAAGAAAATGAGATGGGGCCGGATTCACGAAGGCTTGCACGGAGTCTAAGAGTAGTGTAAGACGTCAGACAGGCAATATGTCTGCCCAGCGATCCAGCAACAGCTGGCAGGGGCATGCATGAGAGCTTTTAATGCTACTCTTGTACGGACAGTGTTATGTTATGCAAATTACCTCATTTGCTGCTGAAAACTATGCAAATGACGTAAATTTGTGATCCAGGAAACACTAACCTGTCCGTGGAAGAGTAGTGTTATTTGCCGAAATGTACTCCATTGGTAACAGAGTACCGTTCTGCAAAGAACTAAACGGAGCTATGACAGCTCCAAATAAAGGATGCATCCAGTTGAGGAAGCATGCCAATGGCCAAATATAAGGCCATTGGCATTTTTATAGGTTGAAAATTAATAAAAAATAATTTAAATTTTTTTCCCCGATTTCCGATGTTTAAGCATAGTGCAGCGCCGTGCAAACGTGCGATGCTTTAAAAACCAGAAAATAATAAAAAAATAGCCAAAACCAGGCATGTTTAATAAAAAGATTATTCTGCCATGCAGGTGAATGGCAGGCTGAAGACAACATGGCTACTGAGTAGTGGTTGCTAAGGGGGGAAGCTCAGTTTGAGAGATGTAACCAAGCATTAGTAGGCAATCCTATGCAAATGAGGATAAGGATAGTGAATCCCAATTTTCCCTGGTATGTGAGCCATGTCCCTAGAGTGTAAGTATAGGAGCAAAGGAGTAGTAGAGTAGAGTAGAAGATAGGTAACATCATGAGGGTGTATGTCTGAAAGACTGTAAGCTTATTGGAGCACAGTGGCTTGTGTTTGCTCTGAGTTGCTCAGGATTGCAAGAGGCATGTCTACAGTTGTCCTAGCTGAAACCCAGAAACCGAAGATGTACGCCATGGATATATCTGAATTTCTTGCAAAGGTGCTTACACCGCGTGTGTGTGCAAGCCTGTGTGCGCATCAGTGCACCCATCTAAGCTTGTGTAAGCCTGTGTGCGCGCGTGTACGCTTGTTTGCACAGCGCTGCCCCTTGTGGAAACAGAAAGGGAAAAGGAAGGAAAAGAAGTAATAGGACGTTAACCAAGGAGAACTAGCAGAGCTGCCAGGTGAAATATATCACAATCAGCCAATTACACAGGCAGTAGACTAGCCCAGCCCAGCCCAGCACTTTAAGCTCTGCAAACACTATTCCCCCATGTTTTTTGTCAAGAACTCTGCAACACTGCAGTATACAAAGAGTGAAAACTTAAAAAGCTTAAGTCAGACAAAATGTTATTGGCTTCTATTGCTATCATAAGCCAACATGTGCAAGATGTTGAGGGTGGTGATATTGCGAATGCTGCTGAGCAACCCACAATGAGGAGACGGAGAAGAGTGTACAGACCCAGGGTAACCTACCAGCGGCTACATGAGCTAGAGATAGTGGAGCGCTATAAAGTGGACAGAGACCTCTTGCAGCAAATTGTTGAGCTGTGCCGGCCACACCTCATACACAGAACCAACAGAGGGCAAACCATCCCAGTGGATACCAAGGTATGTGTTGGCCTATGAATACTAGTAACAGGTACCTTCCAGAGACCAACTGGTGATATGATGGGGATTTCACAGACATCAGCAGCCAGGGTACTGCTCCAGTTCCTGGATGCCATGTCAGCACATGTCGGTGAGCATGTATATTTTCCCAATTCTCATGAGGCATTGGCCAGCAATATGCGTCTTTTCCACCAAATAGCAGAATACCTGAGGTAGTGGGTGCAATGGACTGCACGCACATACACATCAAAACACCAGCCGGTGAGTGGGGTAGGGTCTATATCAACCACAAGGGCTTCCCCTCCATCAACTGCCAGGTCGTGTGCGATGCCAAGGGCATAATAATGAATGTGTGTGCTGGCTGCCCTGGAAGCTATCACGATTCCCACATCTGGCATCTGATGCAGCTGTACCAGAGATTTGCCAATGGGGACATCCCTGACGGTCACCTAGTGGGGGATGCTGGATACACACTGGAGCCATGGCTGATGACACCCATCAGAAATGCACACATACCTGAACAAGAACTCCATAATGAGGCACACGCACAAACAAGAAACATAATCGAGCGTGTGTTTGGGATGCTCAAGTCATGGTTCTGGTGCCTGGACACATCTGGTGGAGCCTTGCAGTACTCACCAACTACATGTACCCAAATTGTCATGGTATGTGCCATGCTACACAATATGATCCTGCAAAAACAGCTGCAGCAGGAACAGCATGGGGCAGGGCCAAACAGCCCCCCACCATTGCCAAGGCCTGCACAGGCACAGCGTGACTCGGAGGAGGAACAACCAGAGCCTGCCCCAGTAGGCAGAAGGAGGCATGCCCAATATTTCTTGGCCTTGGCAAAGAGGCAACGCATAGCACATACACTGACTCAGTAGGAACCCTGGAAATTACACCTCTCTCTGACTCGCACATACAATAAAAGGGATGCCTAACTTGACACTACCTGTTTTCAAACATGAATAGGGAGTGTACCATGTGCAGCCAACATAGGCAGCCCTGCAGTACCACCTGAGGCATGATTGCCCTATTTTAAGCAATATAAAGCAGTGCTAAGCACATTTTACCACTGTTTAGCATATTTAAGCACAATTGCACGGAGCTGCGCACCACGCAAACTAGCGCAACATTGGGCAACGTTGGGCAATGTTGGGCAAAGTCAGGCAAAGTCGAGCAAAGTCGGGTAAACACGCTCACACCTGCTTTACTGTTCCTTAACCAGTCAGGTCTTCCCAGCAGGAAAATAAAAAGCAGTGACAGGGCTCAAACTCAGGATACTGTGCACTACAGTCACAGTACTGAACCACTAAGCCATGACAGCATTTCACTGGCATAGACACAGCAGGACAATTGTAGACTAATGCAAACACAAACAAATACTGTATCATGCCCTCTGAACTTCCCCCCAGGCCTATGCAGACAGATAACAGCAGGCCAGGCAGTGTGATGTGGGTTGGGTAGGCTATGAAGTCACAAACTAATATACGTGAAACTGGAAGCTAAGATCTGTAGTACAGTAGTATGCCTCAAGCCAGTACAATAGGCAACAGTACAGACTGAAATGGAGTACTTGACATAGCAGTGCAGGCCTAGCAAATGTGTATAAGTGTCAGATGAACCCCTCATCCTATGTACACCCATAGTAACAATCAGCTGTCCCCCCTGTATGTAGAAATGTTGATAAGTCTATGCAAAGTGACTCATGGAAGCCCTGCAGGCACAGCATGCTTCCTGATGATGTACAACACAAAGGTGAGCTCTGAAGTAAAAACTAACTTGATTTTTCACACACATATAGTATATATGTCCATACTGGGCATGCTCACACACTTAAATAAACAAAGCAAATGTCAGTCAACAACATACTGAAAGGTCATACTGGGCATGCTCACACACCTAGACCATGTCTGAGTACAGCAATGGGCCACACATCTCTGGCAGTTGCAGTTCTTATCCTAGAAACTTGTCACTATTCACCAATCCTGCCTTGCACACACAGTTATATGAAAACAGACCCATATAATATATTGGACTCCTGTCATAATCAAACTATGTACTACAGGTACTTAAGTTGTTCAAAGAAAGTGAAAATTCAAAGAAGATCAATAAATCTCTGATCAGTATCATCAATAAACAATGAGCACTCCTAACATTATCCAATCCATGTTCTGGCAAAAATATTGTCAAAGAGTCCATAGAGAACCATGAAGCTTTCTTTCGCTATGTCATAAATATCAATGTAGACTCATATATGTTCTGAGTCAGTACAAACTGTAAATGAATACATGTACACGACTGACATTGCCAACATCTTGTCAGACAGGTTCATACATATTTACCCCCCTCTCACTGACAAAAGGGCCCATTATCATACCTGGAGATTGTGAAAAATCAGAAATCACATATGCAATGTTTAAACAGCACTTTCCAAACCTAAAAACACGGCGTCTATGGAATTACATGGTTTCCCTAGCTGTGTCATATGTGAACTCCAAAACAAACAGACCCTGCACCTGAGCAGTCTGTTGAGACTCACCCTCTGTACAGGATATGAAACTGTTGAATGCGTTGCAGCAACATTTGGCACACTCCACAAGTGTTGGTGCACAACAGACCCTGGGAACTATTGTCTTATAAGCCTATTAAGCCTGATCTGCAAGGCCATGGAGTCCATCATGATGGAACTCATAAACAGGGCTATTGGGAGCCTACAAACACCCAACCCTACCAATTTGGGTTTGGCCAGGGACAGATCATTGTTCCCAAACCTGCTAGACTGTTGTCAAGGCAGTCACCCAGGACATACATCAATGAAATGAGATACACATGTCCCACATAGACCTTGAAAAGCCCTCTTCCAACATCCCAGACACATGTCGTATCCAGAAAATCAACAACCTGTGCATAAATATGTATGTCATCTGATGGATTGTCAACTGGGGCACAGATAGGTCACACAAGGTAAGAATTGTGGTCTCCTGTTCAAGTTGGTAACAACTGCTGTCCCCCATGGCTCAGTCCTGGGACCCCTCCTGTCTGGTGTATACTTTTCAGAAATACAGTCAAACACACGAGGGCTATGTTTAGCAAAGTTTGTGGATGACTGCAAAAAAGTTGCCATAATCGATGTTTGGGACAACAGAGACATCCTTAAAAAGGGTCTCAGTCAGACAGATGTGGTGTCAAACTTATGGTCTCGAGCTAAAGTCATACAAATACCACATAGGTGCCAACACCCTAAATATGGAGGTGATAATAAGGGATCTATGGACACATGTGGATAGTCATCTCTACTTCCAGAAACACATTCACAAAGTGTTCAGAAAATCATGCTATATGTTCCCACAAACTGCCAAGGTCTTTGCATGTAGGTCACAGGAGGTTCCCTCTACTCATCAGTCATCAGACCCATCAGAGAGTACCACAAAACACTTGTGATGAATCTAACTAGGCACCTTCAGCAGCTGGAAAGACCACTGAAGTACCTGAACAAGAGGATTACTGGCCTCAAACAGTTGCCCCATGCAACAAGACAGAATGTAACTCAATCTGCACTCTGTTGCATACTGTCTACTCAGGAGATCTCTGCCCAACAGACAGGTCCATGTCATGGCAACACTCAGATCTGAGTTACAGCTCAATGGCATTAAATATACAGACCCAACTGATATTGCCAACATCCTGGCAGATAGGATCAGTGCTAACTTTACCCCCCTCTCACCCATGAAAGAGCACATCTCTATAACGGAAGACTGCAAAGTTGCTGTCATCATGGCTGCACAGGTAAAAAACACTCTCCAAAGCCAGGAACACAGTATCCATGGGACCAGATAACTTCCCAGGCTGTGTTCTACACAAACTATAGAATGAACAGGCACCACACCGACGTACAATGTTCAGTCATAGCCTCACCTCAGGCTTTGTCCCTGCTGAATGGCACACAGCGACGGTTATCCCACTACACAAGGGTGGAGACAACACGGACCCCAGGAACTAGCGCCCCAGAAGCCTGATGAGCCTGCTCTGCCAGGCCATGGAATGTATCATCATACAACTTATAAAAAAAGACATTGGTAATCCTCCAAACTCTGGACCACAACCAAGTTGGGTTTGTAAAATGCAGATCATGTCTCCTAAACCTGATAGACGTCATTGAAGCAGTCACCAGAATCGTAGACAAGGGTAAGGTGGTTCGCACAGCCTATGTAGATCTTGCCACGGCTTTCAACACCATCCTCCACTCTGGAATTATAGATAAACCCACTAAACTAGGTATAAATTGCTATGTCACAAGATGGGTTGCCAACTGGCTCACTGACAGAACACACACTATGAAAGTAGCAGACTCCAAGTATGACTTTGGACCAGTGATGATTGCAGTACCTCAGAGTTCAATCCTGGGCCCTGTCCTGTTTGGTATCTACTTCCCTGAAGTAAACTTTAATATGGAAGGTCTGTGGCTAATGAAGTTTCCAGATGACTGCAAACTAGGAGCCATAATTGTAAATACTAAAGATGTGGACATCCTACAAAAGGGCCTCACTGAGACAGATGCCTGGTGTCAAAGCCATGGCCTCAAGCTCAATGCCAAAAAGTGCATTGTCATCCCCTTTGGTAAAAACTCTGTAGCCATGAACTACAACATAGGCAGTAGTATACTTAACACTGAAAGTGTGATAAGAGACCTTGGGTCACAGGTGGACAGTGGACACACCTGTGATAATCATATCCCCACAGTAGTCAGGAAATCCTTCTACGTGGCACACCATCACAAAAGGTGTCTCATGCAGAATAGAAGAGAACACTGTTCCCCTCTACGCATCACTCACTAGATCCATAATAGAGTACAACGCCCCTTTTGCTATGTACCTCACAAGACATCTACAACAACTGGAAAGCCTGCAGAGATACCTCACAAACAGCATTAGTGGCCTGAAATACATGCCATATACAGACTGTCTCAAAATGCTCCAGCTGTACTCTCTCACATATCACCTACTCAGAGGTGATCTCTGCCTAACATACAAAGCTATGTCAAACACAGAGCTGTTGGACATGCTCCACATAAAACACTCACAATCCCTCTGATCTTCGGCCACAAAACCAAGAGCAAAATACAAAAGGAAGGGGTGTATCCATTTACCTTATGGATACACACACCTTCAGGTTAGTGGCACAGCATGAGGCCTTGGAGACCATGCAAGTGCAACTAACATTGGGCAAAGCTGCTTATCAGATTGTAGCCTGCTACAGATCACCTACCTTGTCTCAGGAACCTCACTCAGTATTCCTGAGAACAGTGGAAAATATAAAGGTCCTATCAAACACCATTATATGAGGAGATTACAACTACCCAAACATTGAGTGGGAGAATTACTCGTGTACAACATCCTTTGCCCAATGAAAAAACTCAAACACCCTGGAACAGCTGCTCACCACACCCACTAGAGGTGACATCATACTGGACCTGATCATCACCAACATGGGGTACCAGTGTTCCACAACAGAGATAACCCCCTCGCTGGTAATATCAGATCATAAAGTAATCACACTGGACATCCACATCCTGCCCCCCCACCCACCCAGTCAAGGAAACCACTGTGAATACATTTTCAAAAGCAAACTGCACACTTCTCAAGACCAAAGTGGAAAGTTCCAAAGCCCCCTTGCTATAGGATAATGCTATACAATCTGCCGATTCCTTTACAAGTGCATTCTATGAGCATCTACAGGGATGCATGGATCGAGACATCCCAATAAAACCAAGATGCACTCCTCCAAAAATAAGAAACCAATCTGGTGGTCATTGCCCATAAATAAGCTATACAACAGAAGGAGGAAATGAACACGTGATAGAGCAAACTTCACAAAAGGAAAGGCATCACTGATCATTATTAGAAAGAAACAATGATTGCTCATAAAATAATCCAAGGCCGGTTTCTAAAGACAAATTGCTAAGGAATGTAAGAATAACAACCACAAAGCCTTCATTAGCTATACCAAACATTTAGGTGGCAACTCTCAAATATGCTGTCAGCTGCTGCGAAATGGCAAAAAATACACTGAACCAACTGACATTGCCCACATCCTGGTGGACAAGTTCAGTGCAAACCCCCCCAATCACCCCCAAAAGGGTCTGTGTCCATCCCAGAAGAATGCAGAGCCCCAGACTTCATGGACATGCAGGTAAAAACAGCCCTCTCCAAAGCTAAGAAAACAGCATCAATGGGACTGGATGGTGTCCCAGGCTGCGTCTTACACCAGCCCCAAAAGGAACTACACCCTCACCTACATTCGCTGTCCAGACTCAACCTTACCACAGGCTATGTACCCAGAGAATGGCATACAGCAACAGTCATCCAGCTCCACAAAGGGGGTGCCACAACAGAACCTGGAAACTATTGCCCTATAGGCCTACTCAGCCTGGTCTGCAAAGCTATGGAGCAAATTGCCATGGAACCCATAAACAGAGACATTGGGAACCTCCAGACACTGGACTCTACCCAACTTGTCTTTGTTAAAGGCAGATCCTGCCTCCTAAACCTAGTTGACTTTTTTGAAACAGTTACCAAGGACATAGATGGAGGTGGAAGTAGTCCACACAGCCCACCTGGACCTCACTAAGGCCTTTCAACACCATTCCCCACTCTGGCATCATGGACAAGCTTACCAGCTTGAACATTAACAGCTATGTCACAGGATGGGTGGCCAACTGGCTCACAGATCAAAACACACATGTTCAGAATTGTGGGTGCCATGTCCGACTCTAAACCAGTCACAAATGGCATCCCACAGGTCTTGGTCCTGGGACCCCACCTGTTCAGTAGATACTGCTCAGAGGTACTGGCAAGCATGGGAGGAGTATGGCTGAACAAGTTTGCAGATGACTGCTAACTGTGGTCCATAATCGACTCTTAAGGCTGACACAGACATCTTCCAGAAGGGTTTTACAGAGACAGATACCTGGTGTCAAAACAATGCCCTCAAGCAAATGCCAAAGAATGCATAGTCATCCCCTTTGGATACAACAAAGTGCACACAAATTACCACATAGGTGGTAATCCAGTATGTATGGAGAAAGTAATTATGGCCCTGGGGAACCAGGTAGATAGTAAACTCTCCTTTGATGATCACATGGCCAAAGTGTTTAGAAATTCCTTCTATGTAGCCCACCTAATGTCACCTAATGTAACCCACTTTGTCTAGTCTGATGATGTTACCATCATACAAATATACCTGTGGAAAACAGAACTCCCAGTAATGTGTATAGCGTGTCGTGTAAATGTGTACTCCTTTAGTATCATAAAGTAGTTAGGTAGGGGTTTAAATCCTGCAGTTGACAACTGTGTTTGTGTGTGATCTCCTTGGAGAGGAGCAGCCTTTTTGGAGACTACTAAAACACCTTAAAAGTGGTATACTTATCTTTGTCAAGTCTGATGATGTCACCATCCTACAAATATGCCTGTGGAAAACAGAGCTCCCAGTAATGTGTATAGTGCATCACGTCAAAGCGTACTTCTCTAGTATCATGAAGTAGTTAGGTAGGGGTTTGAATCCTGCACTTGACAAGTGTGTGTGTGTATCTTCTTGGAGAAGCGCAACCTTTTTGTAGACTACTAAAACACCTTTAAAGTGGTATACTTATCTTTGTCAAGTCTGATGATGTCACCATCCTACAAATATACCTGTGGAAAAAAGAGCTCCCAGTAATGTGTGTAGCATGTTGTGTTAATGCGTACTTCTCTAGTATCATGAAGTAGTTAGGTAGGGGTTTGAATCCTGCACTTGACAACTGTGTGTGTTTGTGTGTGATCTCCTTGGAAAGGAGTAACTTTTCTGGAGACTACTAAAACACCTTAAAAGTAGTATACTTAGCTTTGTCAAGTCTGATGATGTCACCATCCTACAAATATACCTGTGGAAAAGAGAACTCCCAGTAATGTGTATAGCGCATTGTGGTAATGCATACTCCTCTAGTATCATAAAGTAGTTAGGTAGGGGTTTGAATCCTGCACTTAGGTAAGTGTGTGTGCTCTATGTGTGTGACACTGTTGGTCAATGTGTTGTGGGTTTTGCTTTTACTACTGTATGACATATCACTATGACAACAGTATGTGCATTGCACATGTCAGGTAGCTGTGCGGCAAATACATATACATACATGTGACCTCAATTATTTCATAGGTGGGAACCCTGCTTTCTCCATGAATACATCTGTTATCTTTGCCAGAGTGTGCTGCCGCTTTCCAGACCTTAGGTCACATTTGTATGCTTGTGACAAGCCCAGCCACTGCAGTGATCCCTGGACTAGGTCATCCATGTCACACATCACTCATTACAGTTTCTATTGAATAGTGTGAGTGAGGGTTTATGCCTGAAGTATATTTCAGACCTGTTCAAACGCAGCAAAATCTGTCAATGATGGCTATTCATTATAGGTGTACAACAAACTTTGTGGATATGCATGCAGACCCCTTATTGCTTATGTGATCCACCGAGGGATTTCAAAATACCTTTGGAAATGTTATTACTAAAGGAGAGATGATGTAACACTTGGCTGTATGTACACATCGGTACCTGTTCAACATGTTGGGGGCTACTACCTATGTGGTACTGTGGGGATACCATGTTTTGTAAAAGTGGATGCATTGAGCCTGAGGCCATGGCTTTGACACCAGGCATCTGTCTCACTATATATATATATATATATATATATATATATATATATATATATATATATATATGGGTCTACTTCATTTCATCTAACTTCCAATTCACTGACTCCCATTTGACTGAGACCAGATGACTGAAATTTCATTTCACTGACACTTCATTTCACTGACAGTTCATTTGACTGACAAGTATTATTAGCAAGAAAATGGAATATGCCCCTTCCCCACTGTAGTGCAACCCTGAGTTAGAATATATAGCTGGGGGTGTGGGGGCACAGCCCCCACATGGGGTGTGGGCTAAGCCCCACTTACTTTTTACTAAGCAATATTATATCAAAACTTAACAATATCATATGAAATGAAGTGGGGCTGCACCCCACCCCCAACTATATATTCTAACTCCAGGGTCGCACTACAGTGGGGAAGGGGGCATATTCCATTTTCTTGCTACTAATACTTGTCAGTCAAATGAACTGTCAGTGAAATGAAGTGTCAGTCAAATGAAATTTCAATGAAATGGGGTCAGTGAAATGAAAGTCAGTGAATTGGAAGTTAGGTGAAATGAAGTAGACCCATATACATACATATACACATCCATTGGTGTACATATACATATACATATAGGCACATATACAGTCCACCTTTCATGGTGGGAATATCAATTATACAAAGGATGTGAGGTATACAGTAATGTAATGATATCGCGCAGTCTTGTGAGAAATGCATTGAAGGTGTTCTCAGCCCATGTAGCTTTAGCAGGCCTCACTGGCTGCAACATTGCAAACTTAACAAATCACACCCACAGTGTTTAACCACTGCATGTCATATACCAGCACTGTATGCTATATTGTTGGCCACACACTACAACCTACATACAAATATGCACATAACAGCCTTCACCAACATATATATGTCCACCCTTCACATACAGTTGCATTATGTCCCTTGCTCTATGCACATGTACAGATGTTAATATATCTAACACATATATATCTGTCCATATGTGTGTGCCATACACACACAAGGTCCACACTGTTGTAAGTCCCTGGACCTCACGGCTGACCTGTTGGGCCTTGCTGCAACATGAACAGGTGTCACATGTGAGCATACAGTAATAATAGAGGGTGTGTATATAGCTACACATGCTAGATTAGCATACTAGCCTGGTACAGCAGTTGTCAATGCTAAGCTACACGTTAATATGACTATCATGCATGTGTTACTCTGTCTCATCCATGTTTATATAGCTGTTTTCACTACTCCCCCAAACAGCCATTGTCCACACTACTGTACAGAACACACATAACATGGATCAGATGTTTGACATTTAATGCTGAGCTACATATGTCACAGTTATGTCCCCCTGCACACAGCTACACACTGATTTTTCCATGGCAGTAGTTATGCTGGACATCTGTGCATAGATACGTACTGCTGCCACATATGGATGTTTCAAAGTATGTAGAGTACTCGTCAAAAACATCTACTACATGCCAGTAAATACATATCTGTTACATACCTTTCCTTTGTATGTGTTGGTATTATTAATTTCCGTGTTCCTTTTGCTTTTGAGTTTGCTTTTGCTGTTAATGTCTCTCTCTCTCTCTCTCTCTCTCTCTCTCTCTCAGTGTCTGCAATGGAGTGATTGGCGTGTGGGCAGCAAGTACAGCCTGCTTTTATAGGTATCTGCACATGTGCATGTGATGGCCTCTGCACCAATTGGTGGCCACCATTTGGTAATTGCATGCAGCCTGCTGTGTGGTAATTGCAGTACTCACTGTCATAGCAACCCAATGCTATAAATTGCTAAGTCAGGTAGGTGTAGCCCTTTCAGCTTTCCAAAGTGGGGCTCATACTTGTTTGCTGTGGACACCATTGTTTAAGTCAGAAAGTTGGTATAGTTCTTATATCTGAAGCTAGGGGTGTAGCCAGTGATTTAAATGTTGTACTCAGACCTGAATGTTGCCACTTCCAGTACGCACTTGTCAGTGTAGAATCGTACTCACCCCTGCAAATGGTAACACAAAATACATGGGAGTATGTAGTTTCTTTTCTACTTATACAATTAACTGCCATACAAAAGTAGTTATTGAGATGTATTCTTTTGGTACATGAACTGTTTGTGAACTGCTATACTGTGAATATTAATGTACTCACTTCCGAACAGTTTATGTTTTTTTAGTGTTGACATTAGCACAGGCTGCTCATGAAAGCTGGACAATACCAGTACTGAGTATGCCTACCTACATCCTTGGTAGACCCTGAACACACAGGTATATTGTACATTTGGGTAGGGATGCAGACGTACAGAGAGCATTATGTATTATTGTGTGAATGTTATCTTGCTGGACTTAAAGGGTTGCTGTATACCTGTTAGTTTATCAAGGCAAGTAGTCTGTCTGCATAGCTCCAAACTGTGGACCTATCCAGATGGTAGCCAGATGTTAGCCTGTTATTCTTTGTCTGTGCAATGCACAGGTCTTTTCAGCACTGGTACAATGGCATTGTTACAGTCAGTTGCTACCAGTACATGGCTACATCCTTTGTTATTTCAGTGTTGCACTCCTACATAAGGGTATGCTTGTGGAACTCCTTCCAAAGCTATTTGCACAGTGTGTAACAGCAGAAAAGCTGATATGCCTGTGTGTTTCTGCCTCTGCCAGGCCTCTGAAACACTCAGGTACATATTTGAACACAGTCAAGGAAAGGTAGGTGAAAGTGAGGTACACCTTCAAAATAACAGAGACAGTAAGTGGAGTATTCGAGAGAACCAGTGCATATGGATTACTACACCTTTTCTGAAGTACATACAGTGTCTAACTCTTATTATTGTCATTATTCATTAAGTGTAATACCCCACCTTTCTGCCTAACGTCAGTACTTTTCAGAGAGATTCAGAGGGGCACAGCTAACATATGTTTCAAAATCAGGGACATCCCTGAAACGTAGTCACAGTTGGGATGTATGTCCTCTGCCCTAATCAGATATGCCACTGTTTGTCCTGCTGTGATACTGTGTGTGGGTTGTAAAGTGCTGCTGTAACATTATTTCCTGCTAGAATGGCTGGTTCTCTTATCACAGTCATGTAATGCAATTCCACAACAACTGCTGGTAAAGTTCCACAGAACAAGTTTTGTGTTATGGCATTCCTATTTTTCCTTTACATTCACTCATTCTGATGCATGATATATTTATTTCAGCACCAACTTGCTGTATGTCTGCCGTGGCTTAGTGGTACTTCATACAGTCTAGTGTGTCCGAGGTCCAGGGTTCAAGACTGACAGAGGTGTTTTATTTTGCTGCTGAGCAGAACAAGGGCCCTGACATACAGAGTGACTAAGGCACATTTAAGCAGTTGTAAGTGGGTTTGCGCAGGTTTGCCCGATGCTTAGCTAAGCGCACACAAGCGCACACTCGTGCAAACCTGTTAACTACTGCTTAATAGTGCTTACTCCCGCTAACCCCCACGCTCATTTCTTTGAAAGAAAAGAAAATGGGGAGATAGGAAAGTGGTAAAAAAGGGGCACAAAGAGGGAAAGACAGTAGGGAAAACAGCTCGGGATGCGCAGGATGGGTGTAGGGAAGGTCCATAGCTGCCCATTTCTTTAACAGCAACAGCTGTGCATATGCAATAAATTTGGAGGGAAATATGAAACCTTCCACCCCTGAGAAAAGGGTGAGGACAACCAGGTATGTTGTGCTGCCAATTAGATATCACTTTATGTGTCCAGCGGACATGTGTGCAAAATGGGCAGCTATGTTAAAGCAGTGCTAAGCTATGAGAAATTATACTTAAATATGCTTAAAACTGGTAAACTTTGCTTAGCAGTGCTTCACATTGCTTAAGATACGTTACTGATGCATTCATCAGTATGCATGACCATTTCACCTTCTTATATATACATATAAAATTCGTTCACTACTACATAGGCCATTTCAATCATTTTTACTAAAATTTAAATGATATATGTCAGGAATTATTTTTATATACAGCTTTCCAACACAAAATAGAAAGGGGAATGGTGGGACTCGAACCGGGAGTGCTTCCTCTTTGTGCGAAGGTTCTACCACTACGCTATTGATATTTTGCTTAATTTGCATATAAGTTTCTTATTATCCTCCTCGATGTCTAAACTGCAAACCCGCGCAAATATGGGCAGCTATATCGGGAAAAATAATAAAAAAAATAAAAGTTTTACATTTTATAATTGTACATGGGTTTAGAATGTGGGGGAGTGTAGTGTTGGGTATGTACACATTTGAGCAGACTCGCTCATGTCAGTTGACATTTCCCAATTGAGAGACTAGCAGGGGTGTGGATTTTTGGACTGCTCAGCAGTCTGACACACTCCGTGCACTTGTGTATGCTCCATGTTAGCCTTGGAGTTGAGGCAGCGTGCCCTCATTAATATGCATGGTGCACTGCCGTCTTACTCTTGGACTGGCGTTTCCGTGTAAGACTAATTTAGTCTTACACAGAGGATTTGTGAATCCCGGGGATGGACTTTTCTCCACTTAGTAATAGATGTATGTACATTCTCAGTACTGGAAGCATATCAGTCAGCCCATTTACTCTAATCTGGTCTAATACTTATCCCTAGGTTTACTGCTTTCTGAATTACTGAAACAGAATGCTAAGCAGACATCATCTCGTCTGCAGACCCATGAGAAGTTAAAGGGTAGAAAGCCATTTGGCTCCAGATACTCTGAGGCCTGTGATTTCAGAGAGTATATCCAGTTCTTCAAGAACAGAAAACACCTGTGTGGTGGGATTATTTAACCCTACCACACAGCAGCAAGTGAACCACTTGGAGAAAATGCACGTATATTCCTTCAAGGGGATAAGACAAGTTACATATTTAAGATGTTATCAATAACTGAAACTACAAGTATAAATAACGAGTATAGCAGGCACTCGCTTAGTATCTCTGGATAATGGCACCTATGAAGAAATAACCCTCATTTGTATAAATTTGCTCAGCAGGATTTTTTAAGGGTTTTGGATCCAGCCCAATGAACTTGTGAGGTAACCTCCAATCAAAATGGGCAGTGGATAGTGTCAAATTCTTTGTTAAAAGAAACCAATTGCTTCCCTTTGTTTATCGGACAAATTCTTTGCAAATTCAGCCAGATTTTAACTGCACTTGGCCCCATCAAGTCTTCCCTTGATAAACCATAGATAGCTCTTTGTAATGACTACTTTTTCCCCTGTCATCACTAACACTTTTGCAGATGTCTTCAGATCCGTGCTTATTTAACAAATACATCTATAGCTATTTAAGCCAGTTGGTCCTTCTGGAGTTTAAGAAACATTACAACCTTAGCTCGAGTAATATTTTGAAGGAAAATGCCTGACTAACATAACCCGCTGAAAGTAGTAAAAAATGTACTGTATCTTTAAAGGCTTTAAGAACCAAAAGGGAGCCCATCTAACCTTGGGACATTTCCTTTAACAAGCACTTCTGTGACCTCCATCTTACACGTTTATATTAGGCAATCAGTCTGCAAACTATTACAGGCCTAACTAATTCCCAGAAAATGACCAAGGAAAGAATCAAGCTCAGTACTGTCAGGTAAAAATCTTAACCATTCTGCCAACCCTCATTGGCCTTGACAGGATGATTCTATCACATCAGTCTGGACTTTCAAAGACTGAATAATTGAAATAGAAGAGGCTCTTCACCGATCCCTTGGGCACCCCATTTTATGATAACATACTTTTGTAAATTTATTCTGCACAGATTCACCCTAATGGTACTTGTAACATCTTTAATAGCAGTAATGGAAGTATTCCTAATGTGCTCTTTGAATTTCCATGCTATTATATTGTTGGAAGTTATTACCACAGGCACAATAAAATAATGTGCGTCTTTCACATTTCTCATATCACTACGATATTGTATTTGTTTGCTTTCCTGTTTAAAACTTTTAATTTCCCACAGCACATCCTTATTCTTGCAGCTTCTAGTTTTATCTATTGTCTGTAATTCATCAGATTAAGTATCTAGTTTGGAGGTTATAGCAGTCCTTTGTTAGAACTGAAATTTTTTCAGTAAACTGCCTACACATATGCTTAAATAACTCCCAAAAGCAAAAATATTTATACTTTGTGGTGGACATAAATCCCCATAGTCACATCCATTGTCTTCATTCTGTAGCAAAAATGGCTCAAACTTCCACTCAAACTGAAAAACTACTCATCCTAGTTATGCAGGCTGTGCACTGGGTTGTATCCCTGTAACAGTTATTAGAAGTAATATAGCCAAATTTACCAGCCACAAACTGAGCTCACTAGCAATCCCCAATGTACAGTAGTTATAATCTAGTTTAGTGGGAAGGGTGTGGGTTCTAACCCCACACCAGATAGATTGATTACCAACACTGCAATGCAGCATAAGAGGGGTGCTGCACTGGAGTATGGCAACCTTCAGAAGAGAAGTTAAATTCAGGCCACATCTACTTGGGCTGGTGATAGCTCAGGTGGATGTAAAAGATCACATGGCACCTACTGAAAAAAGTCGGGTCCTTTTATTTAACATTATTTACAGGCACTCACGCCCACATATAAACACACACACATTACACACACACACACACTTTTCATTTTCTTACAACATCCCGATTGCTATTCCTCCATAACTGTCCCCACTTCTTCCATAACCATAATCTAATTTTTCATAATATACATGACAAAATCTATTTCCCATTAAAAAAATCCTTCATTCCAAATAACTATTTATTTATTGACATTTTTTGACCAGGAAAGACACACTGGGTCAGGACCCCATTTTCAGCAGAGGCCCGGGGAGAAAAGTTCCACAAACACACAATGATTAGACAGTATTTTATAGAATTTACAGAATTAACAGTACAATATAACAAACTGAGAAACAAAACTATTAAACTGTGGGAACTAGGAGCCATAATCAAAACTCCTAACGATGTGGAAATACTACAAAAGGGCCTCACTGAGACAGATGCCTGGTGTCAAAGCCATGGCCTGAAGCTCAATGCCAAAAAGTGTATCATCATCCCCTTTGGTAAAAACTCTGTACCCATGAACTACCACATAAGTGGTAGTTTACTTAATGCTGAAAGTGTGATAAGAGACCTTGGGACACAGGTGGACAGTAATCTCTCCTTTGATAATCACATCGTCTCAGTGGTCAGGAAATCCTTCTATGTGGCTCACCTCATCACAAAAGGTTTCTCATCCAGAAAAAAAAGAGGTCATTGCTCCCCTCTACTCATCACTCATTAGACCCATTATAGAGTACAACGCCCCTTTTGGTATGTACCTCACAAGACATCTACAACAACTGGAAAGGCCACAGAAATACCTCACAAAGAGGATTACTGGCCTCAAACAGATGCCCTATGCAGACTGTCTCAAAAAACTCCAGCTTTACTCAGTCGCAATTTGCCTACTCAGAGGTGATCTCTGCCTAACATACAAAGCTATGTCAAACCCAGAGCTGTTGGACATGCTCCACTTAAAGAAATCTCAATCCTTCCGAGCTACACGCTCTAGGGACTTAAACCTTGTCACCACAATAAACAGAACATGCTGGAGGAATAGATTCCTGTCCCAGATACTCTGGAAAAGACTACCTATCTGTGTCAAACAGAGCTCCTCATTAGCACTCTTCAAGAAAAATCTTGATAATTGGATGAGAAAAAGGAAATTCACCCCAGGGATCACTTCTGTGGCTCTGCTCGACAGGGGCACAGGAAAATAATTTTCTTGGGTGGCGAAAGCCAGGGTACCTTTTTGGCTAGGCTTATATAGGCCTTAGGGCTAATAGCCTAGTACCTACCTATGAACCTATGAAGTAACATCATCAGAGGGAAGAGAGTAATTTATAAGCATATATATAGACACATACACATTTTATATATATATATATATATTTATATATATATATATATATATATATATATATATATAAATTATACACACACACAGTGGATATAAAAAGTTTACACGCCCCTGTTAAAAATGTAAGGTTTTTGTGATATAACATGAGACCACAATAAATAATTTCAAAACTTTCCCTATCTTTAATGTGACCTATAACCTGTACAATTCAATTGAAAAACAAATCTGTTAGGGAAAAAAATAAAAAAGAAGACTAAATGCTATAATTAAATCAAAAGGTGCTTCAAAGTATTAGTTTAAGGGTGTGCACACTTATGCAACCAATTTATTGTACTTTTTTTATTTTTTATATTTTTCCCCCTAACCAATTTGTTTGTTTTTCAATTGAATTGTACAGGTTATAGGTCATATTAAAGGTGGGAAAAGTTTTGAAGTGATTTATTGTGGTCTCATTTTTTTATATCACAAAAACCTGGCATTTAATAGGGATGTGTAAACTGTTTATGTCCACTGTGTATATCATACCTCTCAACCTGGAAACATCAAAAATCTGGACAACGCCCATGAAAAATAGGTACAAATCTGTATGCTGATTAACATACAATTAGCATACATAATTATGTAATCCCACCCACTCCAGTGGAATTATGGGATACCAACTTTCAAATGCAAACTGAAGAACAGACAACCAAAATATGGCACAAGAATCTCCCTGCAGCCAATTCCAATGTCCCATTACCTGGTTATTTCTCCCCATTTAACATAAACACTAATGTGCATACTGCTTTACTTCTACATTGATTATTTGGATTTTATTTTTACATTTTGTAGCACAATGCACAAACACTAATAGGCATCTGCTAAACAAAACAATACTGTCTCGCAATGAGAATAAACATAACATAAAAACTTCTCTGCCCTTGAAACTCATATTCATTGAAACAGCATTGAAACCCACACCACATCCAAAGAAAATGCATCTGGCCAGTGGTGGATAAAGATTACCTTTGGACGGTATTCAAATCATAGGCCCCTTGCACATAAAACAAGAAACATACATGTGCTCTTTGATATACCTTCCTGACTTTGTTAAATTATAATACAGCACACTTGTTAAACTTAGAGCGCATTTTTAATTTATTGTTTGAACATT
>NC_056737.1:218253396-218525896 GCF_019279795.1 Protopterus annectens
CTTGAACGCATATGAAAGAAAACACTAACTGCATAATTTCTTGTTCATATTTTTTGGAATCATATAAATATTTGACATATATTCTGTTTTCTATTAATGCAAAATTCACCAGATAAACCTTTTTCCTAAATGCTCCACAGAACATGTTTCTTTCTTTTATCAAATTTGTACCTATGTAGTTTTCCCCAAATCCTTATTTTATCTTTATTTTATTTTTTGTTTTTAATTATTTTACATTTGTTTACCGGGAAAGCCCAACTGGACATATGTCCTTTTTCAGTGGAGGTCCGGGGAGAAAAGCTCCACATTGAAATGATCATACAGACATACAAATAAATCAGCATTATACAAATACAAAAGAACTTTGGCCAGACTGGGTAAAATAGTTTATAATTTCACCTATACAAAGCAATGACAACATTACTTAATTATTTCAACTAGAGCATGTTAAAGTAATGAGACATTTCATCAATTATACATTTGTGAGTGAGTAACTAGAGAGACTGACATGCAAGGGATTTAAAATCAGTAAAGAATGAAGATAACACACAGTATAAGGATCTATGTAATAAGTACAGAGACCAGTAGAAATGTCAAGAAAATAACCTTAGCACTACCATAGTGTAGGTTAGTGTCCAGTGATGTATAGGACATAATGGATAGAAGGAAGTGATTTATTTGGAGTGAGAGGAAGGGTAATAGCATTAACAGAGGAATGTTAGTCTGGAGCAGAGCAAGGACATAGCCATTTATTTAGTAAGTCATTTTTAGTGTTCTTTTAAACTGGGTTAGTGAGGGAATAGATGTAATTTTTCCTAGTAATGCATTCCAGATTTTGCCAGTATAATTTGAGAAGAGGGAATCACCTGCTTGGTTTTTGGAAGGGTTGATTTTTATGTGGTGTTTATTTGTGGAAAGTAGGGTTCTGTTGGTAGAATAGGGTTATAAAAAGAGTTTGTAAAGCGGTATTTTCTTGGGTTCATGTAGCATATTATGGGCCATGGTTAACTGAAGAAGGTGGGGGAATTCTAGCCAGTTGAGTTCCCTGAGTGCTGTACAGTGGTGAGCTCTGGCTAGGGAGTTTGTGGCGAACCTGACAATTTTGTAGTAACAGGATTCAAGTTTTGCTATCTCTGATTTTCTTAGATTTGCAAGTATTGGAGCTGCATACAGAAGGGTGGAGATTAGGTGGGATTGGACAACAGTAGCTTTTGTATTTTTTGTGAAGTAGTGTTTATTCTTATACAATGTTCCTAGTTTTTTATATACTTTTTGGCTGTTTTGTGACATGTGCATGTCAAACTTTAAGTTGCAGTCGATTTCAACTCCTAACAGTTTGGTGTGTGAAGATGATGGTATTATTTACTGAAATGATTGTTCTTATGTTCTCTATATTTAGGATGGTTAAGGGTGGAGAAATAACATTAAGTGAAGGGCAGAACAGAGAGTCTCATTAGAGGTGCCCAAGGGTCCCTAGCACCGTACTCCCTATTAGCTAGCCAGTAGGACAGTGTAATTACTTAGTATAATTGAGAGGTAAAGCAGTACGACTCAGGTGGGTTACCTTTCTCGTGCTATGGTGGTGAAACTGTGCTCTGTTTGATAGGAGGTTAAAACGGTCTCACACTGCAGAGGGACTACAAAAGAAGAAAAGATAAGATAAAATAGTGAGAGAGAATCCAGCAGAATTAGTGCAAGCAATAAGACCAAGTACAGATACAAAGTAAAAAAATAATCATTTATAACCTGTATATTCACTGTAGTGTGGTTGCTGGACTTCAAAAGTTAGCAATTAACATGATAAAACATACGTGAGTAGTGGCTAGTATGACTGAAAAACTAAACTGAGAACAAGCATTAAGTGCTGCTAATGGGACTGCAGCAGTTCAATGTAAAGAATTTTTTTCACCAACTAAGCAGCAGTTCAATGTCACGCGTATAACTAAACAGCATCTAAGCAGCATTCCTTTACATTAACAATCCATCAAAACACAAGTCATCAGGTGTTTCATTTGGGTTCCTATTACCTAATCGAACTTCCAGAAGGTCGAACACCAGAAGTTCGAACCTGGAAGTTCGAAAGGTAAAAATGCCGAAGCCGGGGAAGTCCGAATTCTTTCCCAGGGAAAGAATTCAGTTGGATGGTTCTGCGGCTTTGACATTTTCTCGACTGTGGTGTGAAGGTTACAGAACAAGTTAAGGTAAGTGTGTGATTGTGACGGACATTGGGGATAGAGTGTGGGTAAGGTAAGTGTGCGATAGTGACGGACTTTACGGTTAGGGTATGGGTAAGGTAAGTGTGTGATAAAGACGGACCTTAGAGTTGAGGTTAGTGCATAGTTAGTTGTGTATGTTCATAGGTTCATAGGTAGGTACTAGGCTATTGGCCCTAGGGCCTATATAAGCCTAGCCAAAGGTACCCTGGCTTTTGCCACCCAAGAAAATTATTTTCCTGTGGCACTGTCGAGCAGAGCCACAGAAGTGATCCCCGGGGTGAATTTCCTATCTCCCATCCAATCATCAAGATTTTTCTTGAACAGTGCTAATGAGGAGCTTTGTTTGATATAGATAGGTAGTTTGTTCCAGAGTATGGGAAGTCTCTGGGACAGGAATCTATCCCTCCAGCATGTTCTGTTTATTGTGGTGACGAGGTTTAGGTCCCTAGAGTGTGTAGCTCGTAGGGATTGGGATTTCTTTAAGTGGAGCATGTCTAAAAGCTCTGGGTTTGACATAGCTTTGTGTGTTAGGCAGAGATCGGCTCTGAGTAGGCGATATGCAATGGAGTAAAGCTGCAGTTTTTTGAGACGGTCTGCATAGGGCATCTCTTTGAGGCCGGTAATCCTCTTTGTGAGGTATTTCTGTGGCCTTTCCAGTTGTTGTAGATGTCTTGTGAGGTACATACCAAAAGGGGCATTGTACTCTATAATGGGTCTAATGAGTGACGAGTAGAGGGGAACAATGACCTCTTTTTTCCTGGATGAGAAACCTTTTATGATGAGGTGTGCCACATAGAAGGATTTCCTGACTACTGTGGTGATGTGATTATCAAAGGAGAGACTACTGTCCACCTGTGTCCCAAGGTCTCTTATCACACTTTTGGTGTTAAGTAGACTACCACCTATGTGGTAGTTCATGGGTACTGAGTTTTACCAAAAGGAATGACAATGCACTTTTGGCATTGAGCTTGAGGCCATGGCTTTGACACCAGGCATCTGTCTCAGCAAGGCCCTTTGTAGGATGTCCACATCTTTTGGAGTTTTGATTATGGCTCCTAGTTTGCAGTCATCTGCGAACTTCATTAGCCAAAGACCTTCTGTGTTGGCCTGTACTTCAGAGAAGTAGATACCAAACAGGAGAGGACCCAGGACTGAACCCTGTGGTACTCCACTTGTCACTGGTCTGAAGCTGGATTTGGAGTCTGCTCCTTTCACAGTGTGGGTTCTGTCAGTGAGCCAGTTGGCAACCCATCTTGTGACATAGGGATTTATACCTAGTTTAGTGAGTTTGTCTATAATTCCAGAGTGGGGGGATGGTGTCAAAAGCCTTGGCAAGATCTAGATAGGCTGTGTGAACCACCTTACCCTCATCTATGGCTTTGGTGACTGCTTCAAAGAAGTCTATCAGGTTTAGGAGACATGATCTGCCTTTTACAAACACGAACTTGGTGGGGTCCTGAGTTTGGAGATTACCAATGTCATTGTTTATAAGTTCCATGATGTAAGGATTAGTGTAGGTTTATAAGGTTTTTGGTGTGCTTGTGTTGTGTGTGTGTTTTTCGGAACAGCAAATTTTTTCCCTGGGAAAAAAAATTTGCTGTTCTGTTGTTTTGATGTTATTACATTTCGATCTTCCAAGTTTGAACATCTGGTGTTCAACCTTTTGGAATTTCGATAATGTAATATGAACTGTTTCATTTATCCCACTGTTAAGATATACAGCTATTTACCTATTTACATATGCAACAGTAACGTTCTGTTAGTGTAAAGGCACTTGAATATGGGAGCAGACATACAAACGCACACTACCAGATGCAGTTGATTCCAGAGAAAGACAATACAGACCCCGTTGTAGTTTGCCCTTGTATGCTCAAAAGCAATCACTGTTTGATTAAAACTGATGCTTTTGCTTTATGCATTAACATGCATTAGCATTAATATACAGGAGTGGTAAAAACTCGGCTACCAGGTGCCCTGCCATTTAGGACAGCAGCAGTATGTACTTCAGTATAATATAAAGCTATTATCAAGAATCTGCAGTTATATTCTGTCCACAATCAAGGAAATAAGTGGCTGGACTGCTTGACTTCTGTAGAATACAAAGCTGTCTGGACCGCTTCTACTTCAGTATAATGCAAAGCTATTGTCATACATATAGGTTCATAGGTTCATACTAGGCTATCTGCCCTAGGGCATTTATAAGCCTAGCCAGAATGTGTTTGGCTTTCGCCACCCATTTTAAATTTATTTTGTTAGTATACTGTGCCTCTGTCTAACAGTGAACACAGAAGTGATACCCAGGGTAAACCTACGATCTCCCATCCACTCATCAAGATTCCTCTTGAAGAGAGTCAATGAGGGACTCTGCCTAACCTGGACTGGGATTTTATTCCAGAGTGAAGGGAGCCTCTGGGTTATGAATCTGTCCCTCCAGCATGTCCTATTTATTTCAGTGCTGAGGTTCAAGTCTCGAGCTCGATGGGATTTGGATTTTCTGAGGTGCAGCATGTCCATTAATTCTGGGTTGGACATGGCTTTATACGTCAGGTACAGATCGCCTCTGAACAGGCGGTATGCCACTGAGTAGAGCTGGAGTTTCTTTAACCGGGCAGCATATGGCATCTGTTTGAGCCCTTTGATCCTCTTGGTGAGGTACTTTTGGGGTCTTTCCAGTTGCTGCAGGTGTCTGGTAAGGTACATCCCAAAAGGGCATTGTACTCAATTATGGGCCTGATGAGGGATGAGTAAAGAGGCACGATGACCTCCCTGATCTAGATGTGAATCCCTTCATGATTAGGTGGGCTATATAAAATGTTTTCTAACTACTTTGGCCACGTGGTTGTCAAATGAGAGATTGCTATCAACTTGGGTCCCCAGGTCCCTAATTACTTCTTCTGTACTTAATGGATTACCACCTATGTGGTAATTTGTGGATGACTATACACTTTTGGCATTTAGCTTGAGGCCATGGCTCTGGCACCAGTTGTCTGTTTCTATGAGGCCCTTTTGGAGGATGCTTGTGTCGGCTGGAGAGTCGTTGCAGTCATCTGCAAACTTGGTCAGCCACAGTCCTTCTGTGTTGGCCTGTACCGAAATATATACCGAACAAGAGAGGTCCCAGGACTGAGCCTTGTGGGACACCACTTGTAACTGGTTTGGAGTCTGACATGGCTCCAGCAATTCTAACCATGTTGGTTCTGTCCTTGAGCCAGTTTGCAATCCATCTAGTGACATAGGGTTTATATTTAAGCTGGTGAGCTTATCTATAATGCCCAAGTGGGGTATTGTATCAAGGCTTTTGCGAGGTCCAGGTAGGCTGTGTGGACCACCTTCCCCTCGTCAATGGCCTTGGTGACTGTTTCAAAGAAATCAACCAGGTTTAAGAGGCAGTATCTGCCCTTAACAAAGCCGAACTGGGTAGGATCCAGTGTCTGTAGGTCCCCAATATCTTTATTTATGAGGTCCATGATGATCCTTTCCATAGCTTTGCAGACCAAGCTAGTCAAGCTTATGGGGCGATAGTTTCCAGGATCCATTGAGGCACCACCTTTATGGAGAGGGACCACTGTTGCTGTACGCCACTCTTTGGGCACATATCCTGTAGTAAGGCTGAGACTGAACAGTAGTTTTATGTTTGGGTTTAGCTCTTCTTGGAGTTCATGTAGGATGCAGCCCCTGGTCCCATTGATGCTGTGTTTTGCTTTGGAGAGGGTGGCTCTTACCTGAGCATCTGAGATGTCAGGGGCAGCACTCTGCTGGGATAGATATTTGCCCTTTGGTGGGGAGGGAGTTTGCACTGAACCTGTCAGCTAGGATGTTGGCAATGTCTGTGGGTTCAGTGTATTTTTTGTCATTTTGGACTAATTCCGAGCATATCTGGGAATTACCACCCAGGTTCCTAACATAACTAAAGAAAGCCTTGTGATTATCCTTAGTGTTCTGTGCAATTTTTCTCTCTAAGCTGGCCTTAGACAATTTTATGAGTGCTTTTGCTAATACTGATCAGTGATGCCTTCCTTTGGGATTTTGCTCTATCATTTAGTAGCTTCCTCCTTCTATTGTATAGTTTGTTTATGGCTGGGGTCCACCAAACAGGACGTCTGCCTTTGGAGGATTGGGTCTTGGTTTTATTTGGGATCGCATGATCCATGCATTCCTGCAGGTGTTCATAGAATGTGTTTATAAAGGATTCTGCAGTCTGGGGGCTTTGAAGGATTCCACCTCGGTTTTGAGGAGTGTGAAATTTGCTTTAGAGAAGTTTTTCACTGTGGTTTTCTGGGCAGGGATGTGAATATCCAGTGAGATTAGTTTATGGTCTGATCTTACCAGTGAGGGATACACTTCTGGTCTGGAGCATAGAGTCCCCATGTTGGTAATGATCAGGTCCAGTATGTTTTCCCCTCTTGTGGGAGTGGTAACAAGTTGTTCCATAGCATTTGAGTTTATAAATTCTAGGAACCTTTGGGCTAGGGTGTTGGAGCTAGAGTAATGCTCCCAGTCTATGTTTGGGTAGTTGACAGTCACCCAATATAATGGTGTTTGGAGAGACCTTCATATTTTCTAGTGTTCTCAGGAAGGCCGAGTGGGGTTCCTGGGTTTGAGAGGGTGGTCTGTAGCAGGCTATAAACTGGAAGGCAGTTTTACCCACTGTTAGTTGCACATGGATAGTCTCTGATTTGCCACCAACCTGGAGGTGTGGGTATCTTTGATGAATATCGATACTCAGTTTTGGGGCCAAAAAGCATGGTATGAGGTTGGTAGTGCTGGGGTGCTCTCGGGAGCCCTGAACCAGGTTTCTGTTACTGCACAGATATCGATGTTCTCCATGCTAAGGAGAGTTTCGAGTGCATGCATCTTGAGGTTTAGACTTCTGGCGTTGAGTAGCATTACTCTTAGTTTCTTATCCCTTGTGATACCTATGGAGGTGGATTTGTCTTTTGAGCCTTGCCTAAAAAAGGCATTATGGGGGTAGCAAGAGCCTTTGCCAATATCCGAAAGCCCAGGGGTGACAGGTGCAAGCCGTCCCTAGTGAAGCATCGTGGCTTGTCGAGCATATCATCCCAAGCTGACAGGCATATAAGTGACCAGACTGCTTGACACTTGTTCAAGGTTACAAATCACAATATACACATGAAAACAGTCGTACCTTACAGGAGAGCTCACTGTAGGGAAACACTCGGCACGTCGTGTATGTGGTATTTAAAAATGGCGCCCATGGTTTCCCCGGAACTAAGTTAACTCTGTATAGGGCGAGGAGTGATGGGAATGAAGGCGGCGGGGGCAGCCTACAGTGGGGTGGAATGCTAATACGTCACTGCATTTAAGGTCATTAACATTTCCTTTAAACATTCATTCAAACAAACCAAACCTTTCCTCATCCATATTTTGTTCTTCGCAACTACTACTATATTATCGGTGTATGTAAAAACTACTGAAATTACCACCTCCTTTTGCATCACATATCTAGCATCTTTCATTTTATAAGCTGCTTCACTCACATTCCCATTCATTACCAATGCAAACAGTATTTCACTCATGGGGCAGCCTTGTCTTATACACACACTCCTAATTCTATAACCTATTCCACACTTCTCCATAACGTCTGATCTAGCATTAAATTTCACACCCTCTCTTACTTACATATCCGTACTTTCTCTCACAACCAATGCCAATTCATGACATTGCTTCCCTTGTATACCATATATACTTTCTTCCATAATATCCTTCATCCTTCTTTCCATTCTCTTCTGTATTATTCTCATAAAAATTGTGTTATTTAATGTGATGGGGTCTCCAATTTTATTTCATTCTTTCTATCTTTCTTCTATATAAATGTTAATATCCCACTACATAACCATTAATAAACAAACCTTTCCTTCATTCAGTACATTTACAAAATAGCAAGCAAAAATTATGTAATGGAGTCCTCCACTAAAGGTTCACTGCTCAAGAATAAACCAAAAGTAAAGCACAAAGAGCAGTCCGACCACCAGGCTGAATAAGCTTTGACTTTTAATAAAAACACAGACTTAAAATCACAGATGTATGAGTGCTTTCAGGACCAAGCCCTTCTTCAGATAAAATCACATTTCTAATAGTTTCACATTTAAACAAAAGGCAACCAATCACAGCCTAATATTGCACCCCCCTTTTTAAAGCAGGTTTTAAACCAGAAAATTTGTAAGTTGCTAGCTCTATTATCCATTTCATCTCACTACATTCAGTATGATTCACTATATCTCCCCCATTGTTGACATTTATAACCTGCAAAACCATGAACTTAAAATTATGCCCAACGTTGCACTTAGTGTACTGAAAAAGCGCATTATGTACATCCTGTAGCCTAATAGCTGAAAGGTGCTTCAAAATTCTTTGCTTCAACATGCAATTTATTTTGCTTACAGAGAATGACGTACAACATTGGCACAAAGCTAGATATATTACATATTGTGTTTTGCAGTCTGCATATCTGTTAAGATATTTTTTTACTAGTTACTGGGTTTATAAACAAATTATCTTCCATAATAAATCAACAAGCTTTACATTCTCTACATTGAAAAGTTCCTTTTCATCGACTTATATTACTATGTATACTCTTATGTTCCTGACTAAATAATTATTTCAAATTCTTATTCCTTTTAAAACCAAAAGAGGGGTTCTTACCCACTATATTACCAATCCTATCATCAGTTTGCAAAATTTTCCAATTGCTTCTAATAATGTCACTTACTTCCTGAAATCACTGGTTTTCCTTTTGATAAGATGCATGCATGGAAAGAACAAGTATGTCATTATGTAAGATTTGTGGAGGACATCTTTCTTCTGTGGAAAGGCACCTTGACTGAGTAAAAGATTTTGTTATGTACCTGGAATCTAGCACTAGTTTAAGATTTACTATGCAGCATTCAACAGACAGCATAGATTTTTGGGATGTCTGTCTAACTAGAAATAGTGAGGGCAATTATAACACTTCAATTTATAGAAAAAGTTGTTGGAAGAATAGTACTCTGGCTTAGGATAGTATGCATCCAAGGCACACTTTCTATAATATAATTAAGGGCCAAGTGACTAGGAGCACCTGCCTTTATAATATTGATGTATGCTTTGAAAATGAAATTACAGAATTAGGGCTTAACTTAAATAAGAGGGGCTATAAAAAATAAAATAGAAGCAGCTATAAGTAGTAGCAAATGCCATTGAAAGGGCAAGACTAACCCATGGTTTTCCAAAGAAAAAACATCTGAAACTGATAGTCTTCCTGTAAGTACTTCGAACAGAGAGGATAAAGTAAGGCTGATGCTGACATACAATAATGATATTCAGGGAGTATGTGACATTATTAGGCACAATTGGAAAATTTTGCAAACTAATAATAAGATTGGTAATTTGGGTAAGAACCCCTCTTTTGGTTTTAAAAGGAATAAGAATTTGAAATAATTATTTAGCCAGGAACACAAGATTACACACAGTAATACAAGTCATTTCTTCAAATTTTTCCTTAACTTGTTCTGGAATTTTTTTTTAAACTTTCGTTCTCTCTTATCTTCCTTCTTTTGACTCATACATTTTTAATGCATTCTGTACTAACATACTCAAGTTATTCATGTTCTTTTTGCCTCTCTTTTTACAATTTACATTCCCATCATTATATTAATATCCTCCTTTACTGTTTTATCACAATATGCAGATATTGCCTCTCTTCTCCCTTACATCTGTTAATACCTTATTTTTTTCTCAATTTTAAACATTTTTTCATATCATAATACCCTTCTTATTCTCTAAATTCTCTAACACATTTCTATAAATTTTTCCATACTTCACTTTTTCTTCCTTTCTTATGTGATTTTTTTATATTTCTTTTTAAATTCAATCCATTATTTTTATACAAGTACTCCATAGTTATATGATCTTTCCATAACTGCAATACTTCCCACTCTCCAATGTCAACCCATAGGTTCTCATTTACTATTTTTATTCCTTTTTTCCATCACCTCCATGCATATTGCTAAATGGTCTGAAAAACCTGTCAACTGTATCACCATTTGCCACGTCCAAGCCTTATGATAAAACAAATTAAATCAATTTGAGATGCAGGTGTTCCCCTTCTACAAGGCCATTGACATTTGCTCCATACAATTAATTTTCTACATTTTAGCACTTCCTATATTTTTATCATCTTTTCCTCTCTTTCTACAGTTCCCCTTAAAACACAAGTCCCTTGCAATTACATTTTTCATGCTAACCAACACAGTATGATACTTGATGAAACATGCTAGTTACATCTGCTTATAATGCTACAATTCTACAAACATGCTTTTTCCACCTTACTTCCACAACAGTTAACCTACCCATCCTCACCAGTGTTACATCCAGTATTTTCATGGTTGTGTTACACAACACAGCCACTGTACAACCACATTCACTTCCCAAGTTCCATAGTATATTTCCACCCCACAATGTTTCTGTTTGCAGTCTTTCTTCACTTGTTAGGAATGTTAAGTTATCTAACACAGTATTATCCACATCACATTTAGCACACCCTTTCAGTATATCCATCTTTCTTAGAGCATTAATAATAACTGTTCACATTCACTGAAAGTACTCAAATCGTCACTTTTCCTTCTTTTTAAGTTTAGGGATATCTTTAAATTTATGTTTTCTAATTTTACTCTTTCCAAAACTGAATGCATTTCCCTGTGTTTGTGCATTTATAATCCCTGATCCTCAAAATCAGGATTTTTTCACTGTCTAGAGCTTCAAATAATTTGGCTGATCTCTCTTCCTGCAAGCACTCTCCCCCTGTATTTTCCCCTCCATGTTTTCTTTCTTTTTCTACAGCTTCTCCTCCACCTTGTTCACCATCTTTCCCATCATCCTGTCCTTCCTCATGTATGTTTTTTTCCCTTTCTCCTTTTTCATTATTTACTGTTTTCTCTACACAAGCCTCCAAAAGTGTGCCTTTATAACAACCTGTATTCAGACACACACACCTTCTTGCAGTATGTCTTTTCTCCCCAGAATGGTTACTTTGTACCTTGTTAAGATTATTAACTAACTGAAAAAAGTCCCCATAAAAGAAACAATAAATAGGCTGGCGAGTATATCTTAATGTCCTTCTATGGCCAGACTCTTGGCAAATGTTTCACCATGTTGTTTTCACATTTCAAAACATTTTCTTACTTCCACCCTCCATTCCATAACTTTTTTCATCTCTAACTTTCACAATGTTATCAAAAGTTTCACACATATGCTGTATGCATTTTTCAACAGTCTTCCAGCATCAATTCTAAACTACAACACAACTTCAACATTTAAGTTACTACCATAAAACACACAACTGTTCCATACATAACATTTCCTGGAACTGTGTAGTAAAAAGGATGACATTTACCAGTCTACCAGTTACAAAGGTTTAAGTCACAAAAATTCTATGTCCCAATATGTATAAAAGACCAGATTTCTTGAGCTTTATAACCCAGAAGAGTTACCAAATTGTTCCATACATATCTGTCTATTAGAGTTTTTTTTCTTATTCTCACAGCTGGTTTTCTCTTCTTTAAAACTGTTTTATTTACAATTAGTTTCTGCTCTCGTTTCTTGCTTGCTGTCACTGCTGTATGTGTTTTAGCTACTTTATTATCTGCTTCAGCAAAACTCGGTTTGTTGCCTCTTTCCTCTTTTACTTTCTGTCACTGCTATGTAAGTTTCTAGTGCTGCATTCTCTGCTGCCACTTCACCTGGCTCCTTTTCCACATCCTCAGCACTTCCAAAAGAGTTATCAGCCATTTCACTGCATGAAACAGCAGAACTGTCTCCTGGATTATTCTGCTTAATTAGTTTAACATTATCATCGGCAAGTCCTCCTGATGCCAGTTCTATTATCTGTACAACTTACACAGACTCACTTCTTTCTCCAAGGAGACCACTAAACACTTTTCTACATATTCTCACTTTCCACCTCCAAACTCTCCATAGCTTTTCTCTTCTCTGTGCTGCTACTTTCCTTAGGCCTCCTCCTTGCTACTGTAAAAGCCCTCCAAAGCCATCTAGCAGCTCCAAAGAGTAGGGGAATTTCCCAGATGCCCTGGTCAATTTTCCCCTAAGTATTACAACTCGGGTCTCCCCTGAAAAGAAGCTACTAGTCTAGTGGGACTAACTAGGTTAATAAAGGATAAAAATTAAAATAAATAAATAAATAAAATATGGAACTAAAGACTTCTTGTGTTACTTGTTGAAGATGGTTTGGGCTGTTAGAGGAGCAAATGGGAGAGTTATCAATGTATTGCATGAGACAGGCTTGTTGGGAAGAAGTACAGAAACTGATGGTGGATATATTAAACAGCAGGGACTGAAAGTAAAGCATTGGAGTACACCTGTGGTAACTGGCAAGAAAGGGGATAGGGTGAAAAGTCATTTAATGGACTCTTACATATCAGGCAAGTAGTGTCTGAACCAGGTGAGAGAAGAGAATGAGAGGCCAAGGGACAACATTTTGTGTTTTTGCTGTGTGACAGTGTTAATGCCCTTAGATAGGTCTAAGGGACCCCCCCACACACACACACACACAAACCACTGCCCCTAGCTTTATGGAATTAAAGTTCCAACTCATCTTTTGCTTGAAATAGCTAAACCAGCTTTATTATCTTAAACTTTTGCAGGAATGTTACTTGCACTTTGAGTTTTTCCAAAGTACTGATTATGGCATGTGCTTTAAAAGAGCAGACACCCCTGACATCCCAGGAAGCAAACAGAATGTCTTGGCAAATATTCACATTTTAATAAGTCACGTCTCTCTAAAATGTGCAATACCCTGCTACAATTAACATCTTCAGATGATTTGTCAACCAAAACCAAAAACTTTAAGCACAAAAGAATGCAGGTATTCAGTTATATGCAATAAACCACCAAGTGAACAAAATCATTAACAGGCCAGAACCATAAAATTGCACATTTTGCTTTCAGCAAGTACATACATTTAATACAGACCTTATAGAACTTGAAACTTTATTGTTTATAAAATAGATTTTATAAGGGAAATTATGGATGAGGTTAAAATTAAGGGATGGAAATGTTGCCCTTTCCTTAAATAGGAAGTGCTTACTTTAATGTAGTGCATGGAGAGCAGTGATTACACTCTGATATTTGGAAAGTGTCAAACCAGTTAAGCACTACAGGGGTGAGAGACCTGACATTAACTAATGCTAAGCACCCTCTGCTTAGGTTAATAAGGTCAGATCTCATAATAGGCAGTCAAATCTGCCAATACTGATCAGTAAATGACAGCAGCAGAATAAAGCTTTGGTTCTGCCTGCTGTCACAACAATAAGGTGTCCCTTCCTCTCACAAACTAAAATTACTAGAACAATCGGATCTCTGTTTGCCTGTATTTTCTCGGATGAATAGGAACTCAAACTCAACAATGATGTCATTATTCAGTGACTTAAGTCCTCTATGAATTGCCTGAAACCCACGGACTTCATGAGGAACAAACCAAATTAAGCAAAGTCTGGACATTCTGTGAAATTGTGTACAGTCTGGAGGTGTAGAAGGTGAGTGTAAACATAAGGGGACTTGTGTTTTACAGTGCCTTTCTGACAGCACCCGCTATATGACTGAGTGTTTTACAGCTTTGAAAGTTGAGAAAACACAGCATTTTTTCCTCTTTTTTTTTTTTTTACTAGCACATGGACCAGATAAAGCTCCATGCGCACTATAAACAATTATTATCAATTGATAATAACCTTAAATTATATGTCCTTAACATGGATTCTAATCTGCTGAGCCCAAAAGTGGTGAAATGCTTAGGGCTTCACTGCAAACCTTATTGCCACCCTCCAGTCTACCAGTACATTATCCTATCACTTTTGCACCATCCATACTTTATTCAGGGCTTTAACTACCCTTTTGTCCTTTAAATTTAAGCCCCCTTCCCTTGTCACCATTTTCCCACGTCATGGAAAATTTTCTTTATTTCTCTCACAATCTCTTCTGTCTCTTCCTTGATTTTTCCCGCTGTTATCAGTGCTGTTGCCCTCCCAATTTTCTGCATGTCATTTCCACCCTTCTTCCACATGTTGTCCCAGAAGCTCCCCCCTCAGGATAATGTTCCCTCCACTTGTTCAATAAGTTAACACCTGGTCAAGTTAATTCCTTCACTTTCCAAAAGATTTGTTCTTCCTACTGTCCTTTCTTCCATTCTGTCCCAGTGCATTGTTTTCTTGTCCATCCTCTCATACAGCTCCCAGTCTTTAATTCTGCAGAGACATTCTCTTGTTGTCTTATACATCTCTTCTTCTTTAAGAAGTGTATTTTTTGTTCTGAATCTTCTTTTTGTTCAGTTCTTCCTTTTTTTCTTATCCAGTGGTTCTTGTTATACAAAGTTGCTTACCATGCAAAGTTGGGTGACCCCTGTCTTCCCCTGGTTCTGCTTACCCAGATCCCATTTTCCACTGATCACTGTGTTGTACCTTTCCAAATGTAATGAACACACTTACTATATTTCTGTAACAATTTTTTTCTTTTCCTTTCATCATATTGAATACCCAAAGTTTCTCATCATTTTAATGATGTGAATTCTCCTTAACACAGCCATCTTGTCCTTCCACCTTTAAAAGTCTTCCTCTATGTTATCTAGTAAGTTCCAATAATTCTTCTCTGCTTTTAAAATGCTTTCTACACTTGCAGCCCAAAGCATTAGGCGTCCTTTTAATCAGAAATGGAGCCCAACAGCATGTCTTCCCTTTTCTCCCCTGCAATGACCTCTTACTACATTTATATAAACTGATTTTTGTCCTGTCAATCAGAACAGATATTCATGCTTAAGATTTCACATCACTTTAATGACATTAGTTTCCCTTGTTAAATGTGCCTGTCTTGTCCATCAATCTCTATGTTTTTCTCTGAGTTCTGTAGTAGGTTCCCATAATTCATTTTTTAAATGTTCTTCACACTTTCGGTCTCAAGTATTAGGTGCCACATTTTGGGTGCAATTCTATTTTTTCCACAGCTCATTTAAGTGCTCCATCACAACATTTCCGGCCTCTTCTACCTGTTCTGCCACCTATGTCCATGTACGATTAATGTTCTTACTCTTCCTTACCTCCTCTATCTTTTTAAGTCTTCTCTTATTGCCATTGATATGGTCTCTTTCATAAGTAGAAATAAATGTGATCATACGGGGTGGCCCTGCCTTGCACCTCTGTCTATGGCTACTGCCTTCATCTGTCCATTTACTTGCATAAAGCCTTTTGGATTGTGTTAGAATGTAAAGATCCATCCTAAAAATTGTCCTCCCATTTCTAATACAGGTCATTCCACCAAATCAAAGCCTTTTTAGATGTTGTTCTGTGTAACCCCTCACTTTTTCAGGTTCCTTCTCTCACATACTTCCATGATCTTCAGGAGATCCCACCAGCTACCTACTGAACTTCCCCCTTTCACAACCTAGGCCTAGCCCTCCTGGATTAACTTTGGCATACCTAATTCCATGCTTTATATCAGCAATCCAGAGATCTTTGTTTATTATTGAAACGGATCCAAACGTACCCAGTTCCATCTTGTTTTTGCTTTCTTTGGGTAAAAGTATTACTTTTGACAATTTCACTGGTGGAGATTTCTTCCTCTTTAAACCTAATAACTATTCAAACTAGACTCTCCTTTACTTCCTTACCTCCTGTTTTGTAGACTTCTCCTACTATCTATGTATTCCTACAGCTTCTCCCTGTTTTAGCCCATATATGCCCTTCACACTGTCACCAGTATCTCTCTGTTACAGCATTCTCTATACTTCTGTTCTGTTGCTTCCCTAGTTCCAATAACATGCTCACCCCTTCTTACTTCCTAGTTTGAAGACATATAATTATTCAGACAACTCTGTTTTCTTTCAGTTCTTTTACTTTTCACGCTCTTCTATCTATACCCATTAACATCTTAATCTGCTTACGTTCATCTTCTTTTCATTTCAATGTGCGTTTCCTCTCCAAGCTTTCCCCCTGGTCCCACTAGAATCCCCCCCCCATACAATACTGTCTTACACTTTATTGTACACGGAGCTTTTTTTGCCTTCTCCTCCTTTCCTTTCCCCTCGCTGTTCTTGAACCTTCCCCTCCTTGTTCATGTTTCTTTGTATCCTGCTCAGCTTGTCTTCTGCCAATGTAAATTTATCCCTTTGTTCTTTCCTGGTTTTTAAATTTCTGAACAGCCCAACTTTATACAGCTGCATCTCACAATATTGTTCCTGTTTCTCCTGTGTTACCTAGTATTACCTGTTCTACTCCCTAACTTGAATTGGTTTTCTGCTCCTCTGGCTCCATTTCATCTCTTCCCATCTCCAGTGATGATTTCTTTGTAGATTCTCTTGATTACTATCTTTACCAAAGCATCATCAGAAGCTGTTCTTAGTATTGTTTCATTCCTCCCACAAAATTCTCGGTTATTTCTTGCTAGGAATCAGTCTAAACTACTTTCTTGGTTGTCCTTTTTTCCTAAGGAAATTCAGTGCTCTCTTTTATGCATTTTTTTCCGTACGCCCTCACATTCTCCCAGTGTCTGCTCATTCTTATTCTACTAATAAAACTATAAAAAGTGCAAGCGAAACACCATAGGTCCGAATCAAAATTTGGCAGGACACTAGAAATGAAAAGAAATGTCGGGAACATACCCTGGATTGAATGACAATATTTCCATTTCTTGTGTCCTAAAAATGTGTGCAGCCAAATTATGAAGTACTTAATTGTTTTTTAAACATGTATTTAATTATGTATATCAACAGAAATATATATTCTTAAAAATTTGACATTTATTCATATATTTTGTGTATTATTTTTGAACAAACAAGGCATTTTATTCTATGAGGGGTTTGACTGGATTTAATCTACATAATGAATTTTATTTTAATTGCTTAACATTTTAGATTGGTATTTCACTGTCACATGTGCGGTAGGGAAGATGTTAAAAATAGAACGGATGTGTTATGACTTGTGATGAAGTCTGACATTTTGAAGACAAAAGCGCTTAACATTTCTTTTGTTTAATAAAACTACTTTGCAATATCAAATTTTGACCTGGACCTATGGTGCTCTGCTTGCCGTTTTTATACTTGTAGTTTACTGCATGTTAAAATTGTTGTATATTCTCCATTCTACTTTCATTGCCCAAATTTCTAGTCTAACCTCTATCGAGGGTTAGGTTGAAGCGTCCACCTATCACTTCCATCCGATCCTGCTGTCTTCCATACAGCTTCTGTACAATTTCTTGAAACACCCCTTTTCTTCATTGGCTCACTCATGACTATTTCATATCATCTTCTTTTCTGGATTATACCTTCTACTAATTATATATGTCTTTTACATTCCTCACTTTTCATTGTCCTATTTGCATGTCCAATTACTTCTGCAATATTATTGACATTCCTCTTTTTATGTGGGCTTTTTCCACCAAACCCTTTTTTTTGCCTTTAGATTCTTCGTATCTTCATTGGATCACAGGAGATTACTAGGCTATCGACCTGGATGTCCTGTCAAGCCTAGCCATTTCATCCCAATGTAATACCACAGATACACTAGTCAATACCCAGGACTGCAATTAGTAATGACTGCTCATGTCCAGGAGAGTTGTGGGCGCTATCTCCTGTAAAAATGTATGGTGCCCCATCCATTCGTCCAGGTTTCTTTTGAACAATGTCATAGGAGGTGGTCTGTTTCACATGAGTTGGTAGCCTATTCCAAAGAAGATGTAATCACTGGGAGACAAATCTGTCCCTCCAGCATGTCCTATTTAAGCTGCAGGCCACATTTATGTCCCTGGAATTGGTAGCTCTGGTCCCATTTGATTTACAGATGTGCAGCAAGTTTATTAGGTTTGGGTCTGAGACTGCTCTGTAAGCCAGGAATAAGTCTCTCCTAAGAAGCCTATATGACACACAGTATAGTGACAGGGACTTTAGTCTGTCTGTGTAAGGCACGTGCTGGAGTCCCTTGATGTTCTTTGTTAGAAACCTCTAAGGTCTCTCTAATTGCTGCAGGTACTTTGTATGGTACATGCCAAAAGGGGAGTTGTACTCAATTATGGGCCTAATTAGTGCTGCGTATAGAAGGGTTATAACCTCCTTTGCTCTAGAGGTTATGCCTTTCTAATCAAGTGCACTATGTAGAAAGCCTTCCTTACTAAAGTAGACACATGGTGGTCAACGTTGCAGTCAATTTGTGATCCCAGATCCCTTACCACCTCGTAGGTGCTTATACTATTGTTGTTTATTTGATAGTGTGAAGGGACTTGGTTTTTGCTGAACAGAATGATGATGCATTTCTTTGCATTCAGTTTAAGACCAAGAATAAGACACCAATCGTTGGTCTACATAAGACCCTATAATGACATCATTTGGGGATTAAATAATTGCAGCTAGTTTGCAGTCGTTCACAAATTTAGTCAGTCACAGCCTCCCAGAAGTTCAAGCCAAAACTGAGAAGTATATACCAAACAGCAGAGTACCCAGCACTGACCCTTGTGGCACCCTGCTAGTGACAGGTCTGCTGGTTTATGTGGTCTCACCCACTTTGGTAGTGTGTCCGATTTGTGAGCCAGCTGGCAACCCATCTTTCAACAAAGGGACTTATCTTCAGTTTGCTAAATTTATAGGTAATGCACGAGTGTGGGATTGTGTCAAAAGCCTTTGCCAAGTCAAGGTATGCTGTGTTCAGGGATTTGCCCTCGTCAAAGGTCCTTGTCACATTTTCGAAAAAATCTACCATATTTAACAGGCAGGTTCTGCCCCTGAAAAAGCTGAATTGGGTTGGCTCCAGGGTTTGGAGGTCACCTATGTCTATTTAGGAAGTCCATAATTATACACTCCATGGCCTTATAGATGATGCTGGTCAGGCTTATGGGTCTATAATTCCCTGGGTCTGTTGCTCGGCTATCTTTGTGCAAGGGAATAATCACTGCTGTTCTTCATTCTGTAGAACAAAGCCTCTAGTTAGGCTGTGATTGAAATGGGTACTTAATGGTGATTTTTAGCCTGTTTACAAGACAGCCTAGGATGCCGTCTGGTCCCATACAGGCTGTTTTTTGCACATTGGACAAGGTTTTAATGACCTGCTCTTCTGATATGTAGGGTTGGGGGGTTGGGAAAGTTTTGTGATAGTTGGAGGGGATAAGGGAGTGAAATTTTCACCAAACTTATCCTATAGCAGGTTTGCTATCTCTGTGGTTTAGTGTGCATGATACAGTTTAGTCACTAGTTCTGCACATGCTTGGGTCCTACCATTTAGGCTACATATGTAGCTATAAAAGGCCTTATGGTTATCCTTGGCTGTGCTTGCTAAGTATTTCTCAAAGATGTCCTTACAGGACTTGACATGTTGCCTTATTTGCCTGTTGAGGCGGAGAAGGATGCTTTTCCACTGCTGGGGCCTCACTTAAACATATTTTTGCATTTGTTGTAAAATTTGTTGATGCTGGATGTCCACCATAGCAGCTTTTTATTACTTGGGTCTCTGGTTTTGATTATTTCTGGCACAGCCGAGTCTATACACTTATGCAAGTGATTGTACAGGGCTTTAGTGGAAGCTTTGGTGTAGTTACCACTTCCAGCTGGGGGTGGGGCTTGGAATGCATTTATGCCTTCCCCTAGGAGAGTATAGTTTGCATTGGTGAAGTTTTTTAGTCTGACTTTGCCCTTTGTGAGTTCTGGTGTTAATGCCAGCTTGAAGGTGACTGATTTGTGATCAAATTTAACTAATGAAAATCCTATAGTTGCGGCAGTCCATCTGTTCATCATGTTAGTGAGGACCAGATATAGTATGTTTGTTCCTATTTTTGGGGTATGAACAATTTGTTCCACGACATTTGAGTTAAAGCTAAGGAAATTTTGAACTAGTGAGTTAAGGCTAAAGTAGGTTTCCCAGTTGATGGTGGGATAATTGAAATCCCCCATAACCAGAGTGTGCTCAGGAATATTTGGATGGCCTCCAGTTTGGTAAAGTAGGCTTTGTGCATGTTATGACCCACAGAGGGGGACCTATAACTGGCTAAGACTTGAATGGAAGTCTTACCCACAGTAACCTGTCAGCCTTGCAAGGCCAGGATAGTCTCTGGGGCCTTGAACCAGGTTTCTTTGACTGCACAGACATCTACATCTTCCAGTGACAGAAGTGCTTCCAGGATGTGCAATTTTTGGTTTAAGCTCCTAGCATTTAGCAGCATGACCCTTATTTTGTTATGACAGGCAAATTTCACATCACTAAGTTTGTTTTCAGGACCCTGCCTAAAAAAGGCACTATGGGGGAGGCAACAACCTTTGCCAGCAGCCAAAAGCCTAGTGGTGCCAGGTGCAAACTGTCTCTGGCAAAGCAGAGAGGTTTGTCAACCATGACTTCCCAGGCTGACAGAAACTGGATCTCCTTTGAATGACACCAAATGCTAAGCCAGTTATTGAAATCAATCATTTTTTGTTTATATTGTGGCATCATTTTTGGGGAGGGTAGTATGCTGCTCAAGGCTAGGGACATACTTACCTGGGTCACATACTTGGAGAGTTCAAACCATGTCTCTCTCTCTCCATGCTGTCCAGTGAGGTACGTCTCAGGTCATTCACTCCAACATGAACTATGACAGAGTCATAATGGTACTTGTTGCTGAGAGACCCGAGTGCATTCGTGGTCTGATGAATCCTGTCACTGGACAGGCAGCCAACAGTGACTTTATCCTTGTCCAACCTGGTAAGTGGGACAGCCGTGTGTCTCACTATTGAGTCTCCAATGACTAGAACATTTGGTTTTTGAGTGTTACGCTTTATGGGGTAGTAGATGAGACACTGCTGTTACAATGTCTCATGGGTGCTGTGGGAACTGTGTTAGTTGTAGCAGTCTTGTGTTTTATAGGTCTCTGGTGTTTTGGTAAGTTTTTTGAGAGAACCTTGGAGTATGTTGATTTTTGTGTTTGATGTATACTATGTGTATGAGTAGTGGTACTATGTACATGAGCAGTGGTGTGGAGGATTAACAACCTCTTCAGTGTTACTGTTTTGAGTGCAAGAGAGCATATCTTCAGTTTTGTTTCCTGCAATAACAGATCAACTTCTCTACTGCATCGTTTTTCTATCCTCATCCTTTAAATACGACTAGATTATCCATCCTACCTTCCATTTTGAAAAAGTAATCTAATTCTCTTACCCCATCCTCTCCACCCTACTTTCCCATCTCTAAACCTCACCACCACCTTAGGCTGAATGGGTTACTACAATAGCCACTCCCTCTTTAGGTACCATGTGTTCTTACACACAGGATATTTCTGCTTAGTTAATTATGACTTGGCCATATTTTTCCGGGTTGTAACTTTCTCTGCAGTTTTTGTCTCATTTCCCTCTTTTTTTTTTCTATTACTCCTGGCTCCCATCCTCCTCTTTTGTCTTTGCTACTTTTGACTACTGTACAACAAAGAATAAGACTATCCTCACTTTGGTCTTTTACCATAGCAGTCTTCCTGCCTGGATAAGAGTTCCGTCTTATGACTGACAAGCCTTGTTTTTGTAGGCAGAGCTTAATCGTACCCTTTTCTCTGTTTTTTTCCATATTTCCTCCCATATACCTTTGTCACTCCCATTCTTTGTAATTATTTATCTCCTCTCCTTGTTGCTTCGTGGGTTCATTTTAATTAAGGATCGCCTTGCAGTGGCCTTCTCCCTTTCCCTGTCCATCACCACACCTGTTGCTGTAAGCAGAGTCTCTCTACCTGTTCCTCCTGCACATTTTCTATTTCTGCTCTTCAGTATACCTCCTCTTTCACAGTATTCTTGTCCTGTAGCCCAAATCTTTTTGTATCCATACTTCATCCTTTTTTGAATTTTATCCGCCGTAGTGTTTGCTCCCTTTCCCTCCATTGTCACTATTCATTCTCCTCAAGTCTTTTACTTTTTTCCTTTTGGATAGTCCTCTTTTCCTGTCCAAGCTATATTTCCTCAACTGAATCAAAGTTTTGTGTTAGTCCCTTCTACAGGGCTATATTTTCCTGCTTCTTAGGAGCATTCCTGTAGCCTGCATGTGCCATCACTGTATGTTAACCTCAAATTTCTTTCCTTCTCTGCTGGACGTGTATCCCTTAATTCCTTTATTGCCCCTCTGGAGAGAGGATGATGGAAGAAAACACTTCTCTCTCTTCATCTCTACTCATTCTTTGGCTTAATAAATCCTGGAAGGAAGTTTTTACCATCACTGAAACAAATATAGACAGTTACTCTCAACGCATGCAGTTCACTTGCTTGCAGAAAAATATAGAGAACAATGCAGTTTAGATTTTGTGCCAGCAGGGAAGCCTGATGCAAAGATAGAAACCAGAAGCAGCAATATCACAGAAATGGACTGGCAGAGCAGCATAGCCTCAAAACCAAGCTCAAGATTCTACAGATACTTTACAGGGAAAAAATATATGCACCACAAAGAGAAGGTCAACTTGAGAGACAAGCTACTGCTGCAAGAGTGAAGAAAACAGACACATACAGAAGAGCTATCAAGGAGAGGAGCTGGGAAAGCAGCACAGACTGCAAACAGGAATCACAAATGAACTGTACAGAAAAAAAGCATTGCAGCTTGGCAGGATGACTTGTGGAATAAATCAAGCAAAGTATGAGCAAATCACGTAACTGCAAGACTAAATCAGCTAACTGCAAGACTAAAGAAAAGAATCACATTTAAGGGAAAGAGAGCAAAGCATATAAAGCACAGATTCATTTTCATGGGGTTTTATACAAGCACTTACATGTCTCCCTTTGATAATGAGAAAGTCTAGATACTTCACCACATAAATTTATTCCACTTTTCTTGGTTCTCCTCTAACTTCCAAGTAAGTCTTTTGTCCCTTGGGTAGACTTGATGAGCAACTAACTTTGTGGCCTTGTTCCATCTTTTAGGATCACCTCCCTTTGTTTAATAATCTATTACTTTTGCACATAATTTGGCTAGAGGTTCTGTATGTCTGTCCTGTGTGTATTTTCTTTTTTTGCCCATACTGTACATTCTATTTAATAACAGGTCCAGATTTTCAGGGGGGTTAGGAAATGACGTAAGTTTATTTTCATGTTGTCCTCCAGGAACTGCTTCAGAATCTTTTAGCAGACAAATATTCTATCCTCTAGCCCCATTTTTCTGATCATCCAGCTTGCTTTTCAAAAATCTGACTTCTGGTTCTATTAGTGCAATTCTCTGGAAACAGGCAGCACATTGCTGCACAGTTTTCATAACTATTGCCTCACTTTCTCTACATCCATGCTCTAGCCTTTCCAGCTTGTTCTTTGCCTAGCAACTACAGTTTTTTTTTTTAAATCAAGATACATCCTCTGCCATTTTTTGTTAATTAAGATACACCCTCTGCCATTTCATACAGTATTTGAATAATTTTATCTATGTTCCTTTGTATATTCTCATTTTTTTTCTGCAAGGCATACTGGCAGGCATATTCAGCTTCCATCAAATTTCATTTTAGCCTGGATGCTGATAAAAAACATTCTTTCCTGTTTCCATTGCTACCCCAGATCTCAGAGCTTGGGTAACCATCTTGTCAGAGTCCAAACCTTTCCTTTTCCAAGACAGCAGTTTTGCTATTCGAGAAAACTAGTGCATACTGTTAAGCAGATTCGTGTAACAGATTTAAAGAAATGAGACTTGAAAGTAAAGGATTACAAAAAAATTGAGAAGCTCTTTCAATTTTAGCTGACCAACATGCTATGTTCTGAAACATCATCTTTAGTAAATATTTTAAATTAAGAAGACTCAACATGGGAGAGGTGGCTAATAAAAGACATATGCAGTACCTTCTTCTCTGCTGACTATGCCAACAGTGAACACCCAGCTGCAAGACACTGGACTGCTTTATCACATGTACCCAATTAAAAGCAGCCCCATCATGTACTGATTAAAGGTACAGGTATGGGCCCATATTCTGAAATAGATTGCTTAAACCTTGCAATGGTACCCATTTAAAACAAAGACAAAATAAGAGTACACAACAAGAATTCAGTGGAATCAGAACAGGAAAACTGCATGGAACAAAGAAAAGCAATGCAAACTGCAATGGATCAAGACAGAAAGTGATGACAGCATACTCTCTCTGTTTCTCAAGATGAAGATGTGGCTGCAAAGAGTGCTATCCCTGAAGAGATTATGAGATGGACTCTTCAAAATCTGTACAATACAATACAAAAAAGTGTATGGAACTGAACAATGATGGCCCTACTGAGGAAATGCTAAATCACTAAACTGTTTGGTTTACCGGGACTAAAGGTTGTCCAATACCAAAAAAAATGAGCAGGATGACAGAAACAGTCTTTATTGGTTGCAAGAGTGTCCAGTCTTTTCTACATACTTTACAGCTGTCATAGTCATTTTTAGTACATAGTACACATGGCTCTAACTGCTTTACACTGACATAACACTTGGCTAACTGATCTTGCTCTCTCCCATAATGCTGCTTCATACCATTATGAACTGGCCATCACAGTTGGAAGGATGAATTTGAGTCTCCACAGTTTTCATGTTTGGGGCCAGTATAATGTCCTTTACCTCCACTTGTTTACACCCAAGTAATGAAGGTCATTGGATTTGTTCCACCATTCTAACACAAGTATCAGGCAATTAGTTATGGGTAACTGTGACAACATATTTAGATACTTTTGTTTTCAAAGGCAGGCACAACTAGAGTTGAAAAGTCATGTTCTACATTAAGACAAGAATAAGCATTCTATTATTTGGCAATACCCCTCTCCTATGAAATTTCACATTACCTTCTCTCCACTACTGTTTTGTCAGTGAAAAGTAGAGAAGACAAGACTCCACTTGTCTATGTGGTTTTGCTGCATTGTCTAGCTGCCATCTAGCTCTACTCTTTTCTGGGTTGTTATGCACACCTGCCTGGTTTACATTTCAGCACTTCTTTCAATGCACAGAACTTGAGAAGCTTGAAATTAATTGTTTTCAGGCACTGCTGGGATCATATGCTATGTACAACAATATAATTCACACTGTATAGCTCGTACGGCAGTCTTGTACTATTTAATTTCAATTATGCAACTTATTTTTATCCTGCCACAGTGTTTCCACAAAATGGGATATTGTTGTTCAATTTTATATCAGTTTAAACCATTTTAACACCATTATGCTTAAGCTTGCATTCTAATGGCATTTTAAGTTTACAAACATTTTGGGTAGTTTTTACACAAGCATATACCAAAGTTATACTAATTGTTGGGTACTGATTATTGGGAAATTTTGGGCAGGAATGGCTAGGCTTAAAAAGGCTCTAGGCTATTAGCCTAATAACCTCCTATGATCCTATAACTTGTCTGTCATGTACTTTACAGCTCCCACTTTTTTCTTATGAAGTCTGTTGTATACTTTGCTTGTTGGTGTAGTAGCATCATCCCCAAAAAACAGAACATTCTGGTCCCTTACTATGGGAGGTGCATCTCCTCCAGTCACTGCCTATTCCTTCCTTCTCATGTCCTTCCAGAGGTATCTATGCTCTTCTGCTGCTTGGTACTTTTTCAGAAACAGACAGATGTAATGAAACAGGCTAAGCTCAGATGTTCTCTCTGACAGGAATGATCTCAGGGTTTCTTCTTGACTTAAATGGATGACAGGACATCATGAATTCCAGGTGTCATGTAGTGGTACCCAAGGAACCTAATTCATAGCTTATGCCAACAGCTGGAAACTAAGTGACACTGGTTCAACATAGAATGTTGTACTCAAATGAGAAGTTTGTCCGGGAGAGAACTGGCAGTACTACCAATCTGCTGCATAAGGCTGACCCTCACATTTCTGTCTGAAATATGACACATGTAAGCCTTCTGCTCATCAGAAACATGGCATAATAAGGGCTGTTACGGAAATCTGAGTCACCACTTCAAAAAGTATTTTAGCATATCCAACCAACAAACCTGGTAAGTCAAGCAAATCATGTAAAATTCATTCTGAAGTTTTACCAATGTCCTTTGCATTAAGCTACAGTAACTCCACCTCTCCAAGATCACCATTTCCAAACCAATCCACAATCTCCCAATCTCATTTTCCTGTTCTTTTTTTTTTTTTTTACCACCTTCTTTCTGTGTTGAACAGGACAACTTTACAAACCAGCATACTCAAATTTCTGACAAATGGGATATGTGTTAAACATAAAAAAATGCTTTTTTAATCATGCAACATGGAGTGACCAAATATGACATCAAATCACACAACAGAGAAATCTCCCATTTTAAAATAGCTGTAAATACCAAAGTTGTGTATGGTAATTACAATTCAGATTACACACTGCTCAAAACAATTGTACTCTTAAAATATAATCTGTTTAGGACCCCTACAAAAATATGCCAAGTTCAATTATTAATTACAAGTAAGAGTAATTATTTTTGTCTAACAAATAAAGTAGCTGCAAAGTGCAGAGCACAGTCAGCACCTGAATGCACATCAAGTAACCACCAAACCAGGTAACAAAACATTTTTAACAGCTGCTGCTCTCACCTAAAAGTCTGTGGAACAAGATGTTCCTAATACACTCCTGCATGTCTGTAATGGACCATCAAACAGTAAGTTGAAGCAACAGCTCATAAGGTACCCCAACAGGAAGAAAAAAAAGTACTGAAGACCTGAACCAAGTGCAAACATCTTTAGAAACTCTCACTCATCACATCAAATGAAGGTTCCCCTCATGCCACATAGGGCAGCATTTTAGTAACTGTCTACATAAACAGAAGTAGTTTAGAAGCAAAGACCCCAAAGGTTGAGAATGCTTTGACATTCCCTCACAAACACAAGCAGGAAAATACAGGTTTCATAGTCTTCATACTAAAATGAATAATGTCTTTACGTTAAGGCAACATCTGATAACTTCAATTTCAAAAGACAGGCATGCAACCATGAAATAAACCAAAACTGCAAGACTATGCTAAGCACACTGTGATATTCTTTTTTAGATAGTCTAGCCTACAAGTTATGGTTTTGCCTTCCGGAATCTGAAGAATGTCTACATGATGCAAAAAGGAAGGCACGAGAGAAAGTAATGCGCTAGATTACCCAAGGAAGAGTGTCATAATGTTACCAGCAAAAAATATGTCAATATGTATAAGCAAGACCAAACATAAGCACTTTAATTTAAGAGGTCACTTTATCAGCAAGGAATTAAAGAAGTAATTCTAGCCTGAAAAAAAGAATACTAGGGGCGGTGAAGACCTTATGCACAATGTCAGAAGTAAAACAAAAACTACAATACTTTTTGTTTAAAGTCTGCATGAAACGAGCCAGCCCTAGAGAGTCAATTTAGATGTTTTTTCTCTACATGGTTTCCTTCCAAGTGAAATTGTTCTTTAGACATGTTAACATGAGTCTTCTTCCTAACTCTTACGTGACCCCCCCAAAAAAGACAGCTCAGACTCTCAGCACTAATGCAAAACATATGAGTAAACGAATTACAAGGAACGCACAGTTACAGCAGCTGATAAGAAATGCGGCTTTAAAAGAGGCACCACAAAGTGTTAACAGAAACCTTAACGCTGAAGCTGTGTGCAACACTATGCTCAAGAAGACAGACTATTAATATTTATACTTGATACTAAATACAATTAAGAAAACTATCTCGAGTTTCTACTCCTGACATTTCCACTGTTGTTGCAGAATGTACGCGCAGTTTGACGCAACTTTACTAGCTAAAGATATGCTGTCTCCGTGTTATCGCCATGCTTTGAGTGGCAAAGCAGTGAACAACGGGTTGTAGAGTAAAGTTGTGGGTTTGGGTGTATTAACCTCACGTTGCAGAAATCAGGGACATGCTCGAAATGTAATCAAGAGGGACTAAAAAATCCGGAACACTTTAAATATTTCTACTTGAATCTTAGCATTTATATGCATTTTCTGATTTTAATTAAAAAGTCTGTATTTATATGAGATTATTTAGTTGTCACTGGGTGCTTACAAAATGTGTTACAGGGTCATAGGCATAATATATTTTTCTAATAATTTGCCTACTGTAAATGTAACTATCAGCATGCAAGTGTGTATATACTTGTGCGTTTGTCCTTGTTTATGTAACGTAAACTCAACAACCAAGGCAAGCTCTGCTCCTTATCTAGGGATTGAATCCAGGACACCCCATATTTTGAGGCTGTCAGACTCATTACCATTAGACCAACAAGGAAGACGTGAACAGTTAAACAGCTCTTGCAACTTTCAGCTAGAAAACCACCGCAATGGTTTATTTTGCACACACACGCATCCAATGCAGCATGAATAAATGGTGGACTTAGTATAGTATTAAGAACTCAACAAGAAAACTTTGACCTTTATCCGGGAATCAAACACAGGATCTCTGAATTCCATGTGGTTGTCACTGCCAGTGGCCCTACAAGTTCCACATAAGAGTACTTATTTCTCCTTTCATACAGGAAACTAGCATGATGCTGATTTTGAGCACATACTTCTCAACTGTCCAAATTTTCGCAGAATGTCCAGATTTTTTGTCTCATATTTTTGGTCTCTTCCTCATAAAATTTGTTATTTTGTGGCTAATCACTGGGATGATCTGAGGACTGAAGTTCTTAAATAATGACAGGTATTTGAGTTTCAGACTTCAAATCCTTCAGAAAATGCATGTTAACACATACCTATAGCCGGCCTTAGGCATAGGCCAACTAGAGACCGCCTAGGGTGCCGGTCTAGCAGGAGCAGTTTTCCAGCATTTGTTTGGTGTAGGTAGACCAGGATGGAGGCACCAGTGGTGTGGTGGGGGGCACCGTGAAGCCCTTTTGCCTAGGGCACCAGCTGACCTAAGGCCGCTCCTGCACATACTCTGTTATTGTAGAAGGTTTCTAAGTTTATATGAGCAATATTTAAAATCTGTCCCTATTTTTGGGCTGTTGCCCCTCTTTTGTCATTTTTTTTTGTCCAGATTTCTATCACCAAGAGGTTGATAGGTATGAAACTCAAGCATCCAGTGCAGAAAAAACAATTAACTTAGTACTGTATTAACAACTCAGTAGGAGAGGAAAATACTGATGTTTGTATGAAAATTCAACCCAGGTATCCCCCCTATCTGCATTTATATAATACCATGCTTTTCCTTGCATTGCTTGTCAACTAATGTATTGTTTTCTGTATCTTCCAGGCTGAGACTGAAATTGGTCCAATGTGATCAGTGCTCTACACGCTAACAAGTTTGAGTGAACCAATTCTATCAACATCCTTGATTTTAGGCTCTTCTTTCACTCCTCTTAAAATTTCTAATTGTGTGAATGAAAAGGAATAACAATAACTGTAGTAAGCAAACTGTGCAAGACATTGCTGCTAAATATTTGCTATTCTTCTGAAAATATATTTTAATGCAAGTTATACAATTTTATGTGCATTCTGAATGAATAGATCTGGTATTTAAAAATGTCCCTGATTATTTTTAGCTTTGACTGTTAAGGTGGCAAGTTGATGGCAATGTAAACGGGAACAGCATTTTGAAACAAAACCATGGATAACTGGGTAACCTGTGATGTATTTACAATGTTCAGAGTACCACTATATCAGTTATGTGATATGGTTTTGTGTGTATTGATGGGCAATCTAATAAGTAAAGGTGGAAGTCTGGCAACACATCACATTATGTCTATTTAAAATATTTCAAAGTCGAATGTTAAATGGTAGCAGAAGAAAAGTCAGAAAGTAATTTATCCGTTTTGTTTTATTCATCTGCAATATGGTGCAGCTATAGCCTCCATGAAATCTCTCTCTCCTGCACACATACATACTTTCTGTCTCTCTCTGTACAGTAATTTGTCAAGAGAACTGAAAATTGCAGCTCCAGAAATTCTCTAAGCAGAATATTAGGAAAGCCCAAGTCACAGAGGAATCATAGCTCTCAATCTCTTTTCTGTAAATTCAGGGAGGGTCAAGGCTGCTTGGAGAAAATGCCCCTTGTGGAAGGGAGGGTATGTCCTCTGTGGACAGACTGTTGTATGTCCCTCTTTAGTGCCTCACCAGATGTATGCAGTTATGTGGTTGGGGCAGAAGAGAAAATGAGAAAAAAAAAACCCTAAACCACTCCTGTTGGTTGTCTGGATGATGCCTCTTCAAACCCCCCCCACACACACTCATCAGCTCTCTCCCCAGTGGTGGTTAACAAATGGGCCAACTGACCAAGGAGGGGGCTGACTGGCAAGCAGTGTCAGCAAAGAGTAGCAAAAAAATCATGGACAAAGTCAAAATAATCATGAGCAAAGACCACAATTCAGAGGCACTTTTAAAATGTTGGCATACTCAGAAGGGTGATAGAATAAAATGATTTGCTTTACTATGCATTTTGTAATATACAAGAGGTCTTTCATTATAATACCTTGAATTATGCGCAATGTTACAATGTGATTCATAAGCCAAAGACCTCAACTGAGATCATTACAGGCCTTACTCTAGGTAACCCCAGGAGAATATATCAGATCACCAAACCTTTAGTTCTCTCTATTTTGTCACAAAAACAGAAACTGAATGAGTTTAAAGGCAACAATCAGCGGCAAAATCAGGGACACTTGAGAGGTATGAGTGGAAGAAGCATGTGAAGTATCTCACTCATAAGAGATGTAAGGGGCAGAGAGAAAGAGAAAGAGTGAGAAAGATCAGTGATGAGTCGTGCCAGAGTTACTGTGTGGGGAAAAAGAAATCTGACATTTGTTCTTCATGAGTTAACAAGATTACATTTAAAGTTTTGGTGCTTATTTTTTGGAATTTTATAGAATGGAGATTAACACTGTGAACTTGATTAGTTGCACTAATAGCACACAAGCGAATCTTGTGACACAAAGAATGATTAGACAAGAGACAGATTACTCCATGAAATAGACTGTATGTTAAATAAAGCAACAGAAATCGTGAGGGTGAACAAAACTAGTATTTCTCAGTTAAAAGGGCTAACCAAAGAGCAGAAGAGTGATGTGAAATGTTAAAAGCTGTATCTGAATGAAGAAAAAAAGAGGGTAAATTAAAAATGAGCCATGGGAGGCATGAAAAGTATATTGTTACATTCTGTACATTATAAGCATGACAATGTCCTGCTCTGTGTTCTAACCCATTTGTGTCAGAAAAGAAAGCATAATGTTGAATTGTGTAAAATATGAGAACCATCTTTAAAACTGAAAATAATGCACGTGCTGTAACAAAACCATGGAAATGATATATCTGCATGCACAATAAATGCTGAAAAAGCAAAATACTATCTGTTAAATGTGGCAGAATTTGAAAGTAGGATTAATCAGAAACTTGGAAAACGATGCTCAATCTCAAAGTAAATAACTGAAGAGTGTTGTTTAAAATAGATACAGGATAAGAGTGTTTAAAGAGACTGTTTAAGCTGTTTGGTGATATTTCTTTATTTTCTGATCACGTAATATCAATGTTATTGTTAAAGCTGTCTGTTACCTCCTCAGGAGTACTGCATATTAAAACCTGAAAGTGGACATTTATTACAAATGAGCACTTGTTGTACAGCTTACAATTCTTAAAGACTTCTCTTAGTGTCATGATTGCTTTGAAGAAGTATGTGGAGATTAATATTGAAAGGAAGTTTTTATGGATCAAATATTGACAGTTTTATACTGCTGTAAATACTACAGCTCTACAGTTTCAATAATCAGAGTTAAACTGCACACCTGCATACAATGTGTTGTGATAAATGGACATTGGAAATGGTTGATTTTCACTGTTAGACACAAGAGTAGAGTGCTTAAACAAGCTGCTTAAACTTCTTGGTGATGTCTCCTTAGATCCTGGCTACTTAATGTTGTTGATAAACAGTTTGTTCACAGGAACACTGGATGTTAAAACCTGTAAAAAAGTGATATCTACTGCAAATTCGCCTCCAGTTTCGAATAGACTGCAATTCAAGAGGAGCTCACTTAGGACTGACTGATTGATTGAGTGATTTGTTTATTTATTTTTGTTTAGAGGGGTAGGGCACTGGCAACAACTGACCAACCTCAGGCCCAGCCCAGATGGATACAAAGATAACAAACATTTTACAAATGTACCATATTATTCATATAATCATAGTTACACAATATGGATTCACAATAGTAAAAATCAGTGCTGAATAACATTACATCAAGACCAGGATCATGCTTGCTTTGGCTAAAGGAGGTTCTAGACCAAATATTTCCAAATGTCCTTTTGCTGCAAATCACAGTACTGTACTGTTTCAATAATCAGAGTTAAATTACTCACCTGTATGCTAATTATACATGAGAGATGCAAGTGGTTGATTTCCACTGTTACATTTATCTCTCATTATGACTATGGTTGCTTTATTTTCTGAGTTTTATGTTGATTATTGCATACATAGCTATTGTAGCTATTGAGACATCTTTATCTTCATTGGGAGGAAATAGGTCATGGGTTTCCCACACTAATGAAATAAGACAATGTCATTGCTGCCTAAGGAGATATGGTACCAGATGTTCTTGGTTACTCTAATTGCATACTGCTGTAGTATAGATATGTAGGAATACCACTGCCTGTTATTCACAGGCTGGAGATTGCCTACAGCTAAAAATGAATTTAGGCCTACCTCTGCCTACCCCTGTATTAGAAACACTTATAAAGGAGTGATATATGAGGTCACTTCCTGTCTTCTGGGAACAGCATACTCGGTAATTTGTCTTACTGTCCCACCCATTAGTAACTATTGCTGATAAACACAACTCTTGGCAGATACTAATTAAGAAATGTACTATAGAAAACAACTTGTTTAAGAGTAGCACTAAACCTAAGGCCTGTTCATATTAATTCAAAGTAAAGGGCATTAATGGCTTCACTTGCCTCTCGTTTATTTTATAACATCATTTTCTGTAGTCTTTTTCACTTAGCAAACATGAACCCCCAGTTAATAAAAGAACATTTACTCTCTGGTAAGGCAAACAGCATGTGTATAGTGACAGTAAATGCTAGCCATATCAGAAAAGATTTCAGGTATCTGATGTATGTGTAAGGACATAACTGTGATTGCCAAAATGTCAGGGATATAAATGGGAATTTAGTGGGATATACAACTAGCCTGAGGTTGTGGTAGCTCAATGTATTCCTCTTATTCTAAGCTTTGGTGAACTAAAATTAGTATATACAATTAGCAGGGGAGATGGTATGCATCCTCCTTTGTCTGGTGCACTGCTGTACAAAGCCCTCCTCCCCACAAAGAATGCTTTAATCTTATAACAGTAGCTTTCAAAACTGGCTATAATAGAGGTGGAACTGTACATTTGTTTTTATAGTAAGAGGCATTGCAGCTAAGGTCCTTGTACTTGTAATGGGGGTCATTAGATTCCCATCCAACTAGTTTATTTATTTATTTTACATTTGTTGACCGGGCTGGTCTAACTGGATATATGTCCATTTTTAGTAGAGGCCCAGGGCGAAAAGCTCCAACATAGGAAATAGTATCATAGCATACAGTATATGCAATAGACAGATGTTACATTACATTCTTTTAGAATAGATAATACAAAAATTGTGTAAGAGTTACCTGGAAAAAAATAAACATTGGATAGAATATAATAAAATGATAAAGAATACCAAGAATTGTTATCTTAAATTAGAGGTGTGGTTACAGGCATACAATCTTATACTTACATAAAGTACATATTCAGTAGAGGCCTGGGGAGAAAAGTTCCGATATAGGCAATAGTATCTTAGAATACATTATATATAATAGAAGGAAGTTACATTACATTATTTTATATTAGACAATAGGAGGTGAATTATTTTAGAGAAGTAAGTCATGAAACAGTGCAGAGAGGAAGTCTCTTTAATGCTAGGAAGTGGTTAGTGTTCTAGTTGCAATTGATAGGCATAATAAAACAACAGAGCAGAGAGGTAAAGGGAGTGGGAGATAGGGAAATAGACTTTTAGTCAGGGTTAAAGCAGGGACATAGCCAGTGTGTTTTGAGATATTCGTTAAGATGTTTTTTTGAAGAGTAGTGTGTCAGAAAGTGATGATAATTCTTTAGGAAGCTGGTTCCAGGTTTTTCCCACTGTGTTGGAGAATAGTGAGTCCCCAGCCTTGTTGTTAGATTTAGTAGTAGAGACTAGAAGTTTATTAGCAGAGCGCAGTGTTGCCAAATTATTATATGGGATAACCATACTAGTGAGGATAGGAGTTTTGTTAGGGTGCTAGAGAATCTTTTGGGTAATAGTCAGTTGTTGAGAAAGTAGTTGATTCTGTAGTTCTAACCATCCTAGCTTTTTAAGGTTGTGACAGTGGTGGGTTTTAAAAGGAGAGCCAGTGGCAAATCTGGCAATGTTATTATAGCTGGTTGCAAGTTTGCTAAGGTTGTTTTTAGATAGGTTAGTATAAATGGCAGAGGCATAAAACAGGGTAGAGATAAGGTGGCTTTGGGCAATGGTAGTTCTGGCTAGTGGTGTGAGGAAGGGTTTGATTCTATAAAGGGATCCTAATTTTCTGTTGACTGATTTTATAGCAGTATTAATATGATCATCATAGCTAAAGCTGTGGTCTATTGTAATACCTAAGAGTCGGGTTGTAGTGTCTGGGAATATGGCAGTTTCATTGTTAGAAGTTACTGTGAAGTGACATTGTGTTGACCTTTGGTTAGGACTAAAGAGCAATAATTTAGTCTTTTTGGGGTTAAGGAGGAGGCAGTGACTCATGAACCAATTTTAAACAGTATGAAATACAGTTTGGGTGAGGGTCTGGAGTGAGGAAACAGAGTTGGCAGAGCATATTAAAGTTGAATCATCTGCATATTGTATGCAGGTGGCTTGTGGAATTTTAGAGTTAAGATCATTAATAAAGATTGAAAAGAGAAGAGGGCCTAATATGGAGCCTTGAGGCACTCCAATGTTGACAGGGAGGGGTGTGGATAAATTATTATCCCAGAGAACAGCTTGATGTCTGTTATCTAAGTATGATTTAAACCAAAGTATTGCATGTGCATCAAGAGATAGGAATTTTAGTATATCAATAAGTAGGTGATGGTTAACCATGTCGAAGGCTTTTGACAGGTCAATAAATAGTGCAGATGAAAGAGAGTTATTATTATGATGTTTGTTAATACAGTCAGAAAAGGATAGTAAGGCAGTGGCTGTACTATGGTGAGGTCTAAAGCCATGCTGACAGTTAGTAAGTAAGTTATTAGAGAGAAGGTGGGTGAGTAGTTGTCAGTGGATACATTTTTCCATTATTTTTGCTATTGGAGAGAGTAAGGCTATTGGCCGGAAGTTATAAATCTCTGTAGAGGAACTAACCTTGTGCAGAGGGATGATGTGTGAAACTTTCCAGATGGTGGGGATTGTTCCTTCAGCAATTGTTCTATTTATAAGGATGAATATAGGATAGACAATGGCTTTAGATGCAATTTGTAGGTATTCACCACCTGGTAGCACGTCAGCTGAAGGGGTGGTTTGTTTTGCAGGAGGGAGGGATGAGGGATGTTGGTACTGGTTCCAAAGAAATGAAATGAAAAATGAATATATATCTATTTATTGATAGGTATATTTTACAGGTAGGGGTTTGAATACCTTTAGAGAAGTTTGTGTTAGAGTAAGTAGTTGTTGAATCAACAATGTGCTTAGGGTTATCCTGGGTTATAGTTTTGGAGTGCCCTGGATGAAGCAGTTTGCTAATGCCTGACCAGAACTTTTGTGGTTTATGCTGGTGGGTTTGTTGTAGGTGAAGGTAGTAGGTTTTTTTGTCTAGCAGAATTTCTTTTAGTGGTATTTTGTAACTGTTTAAAGTAAAGATGGTCTGCTGGGTTTTTTGATGCTCTCCATTTGGCCCATATTTTATTACGTAGGAGAATCTTTTGTCTAGTTTTTTTTGGTGAGCCATGGAGCAGTTTTGGTCCATATTCTGGTAGAGCGAGAGGGAGCATGGCAATCAAGGATGTGTAGGAATTTTGTATTGAAGTAAGATATTGCTTCTTCTAGCTGAAGGTGATGAACTGGTGACCAGTCACATGCATTAAGTTCATTTAGGAAGTTTTCTTCATTAAAATGTTTTTTTGAGCATGAGGTTTTGAAAAGATTTGGATTGGGACTATGGAATTTTTGTTTAACTATAAATGTAAGAGACTGGTCACTAAAGTCATCTGGAAGGGTACCTGGTATATAAGTATCGGGGTGACTATTTATAAGGATCCAGTCTAGGGTGCTTTCTTTATTACTTGGTTTATGGATTCTAGTAGGGGTGGTTATAATTTGGGAAAAGCCATATAGATTGATGTGGGAGGTAGGATTAGGTGAGCTGCAAGTAGCCCAGTGTATACTAAAGTCACCTAGTACTATGGTTTCCTGAGGTAGGTGAGTGGAGAGGCAACTGAGGATATTTTCCAGAGTGTTAATATTATTTCCAGGGGGCAGATAGGAGCAAATTATGTAGATAGATTTACAGTTGTTGATATGTAGTTTGACACTAAGGATTTCCGCTTTGGTATTTGAGGGTAGGTATGCATTAAAGGTTGTAAGTTGAAGTTCAGATTTATAGAGGATGGCTACTCCTGCACCCTTTTTGGTTATCCGATCACATCTCAGAATGTTATATCCAGATGGGGTAATTTCCTGGTCATGAGTAGTAGGCTTTAGCCAGGTTTCTAATACAGAGGATGTCAAATGAGTGCATTTCTAGGAGTGCATGAAGGTGGGTTATTTTATTGTTAATACTACGGATGTTAAGATGAGCTATCAGGAGGGAGTTGGAGGGTCTTGTTTGGGTATGGGTATTGAGAGGTGGGTTCTGTGGTACCTTGGTGAATTTATTTGTAGGGCCAGGGTGTGGATGAATGTCACCATCTAATAGGAGGTGTTGTTGAGGTTTTTGTATAATCCTTGTGATTTTATAGTAGTTATTAGTTTTGTTATCTTGGAAATAGATGATGTAGGTGGATCTATGACATTTTGGAAGTATGTAGGTAGAAGCAGAGGTTATGTTTATATATTTGAGGGTGTTTACTTGAGAAACTGATTGTGTTTGCTGGTGGGTGAGGTGAAGTTTACTAAGTGAGGAATGTTCATAGATGGTTAGAGTGTAGGGAATAGATAGTGAAAGTAGGATAATTGTTGTGAGAAGAATGTGTGTGTAAGTAGTTTTTAGCCTTTGGGCCATGAGGAGGATGTAGATAAGAGACAGAATAGATTGATGGAGAGAGTATGCTATAAGGTCTAGTATAGGAAGTAGTAGGAGAGAAGGGTAGAGCAACAGTGTGAAGTTTTTTAAAGATTATAGTTCAGGTGAAGAAGATAGAGTGAGGTAATATAAGGTGTAAAGTAGCTTTAAATTGTAGGAGGAAGTAGAGGTGGGGTATCTAATGGGAAGGAGTTAGTGGTTGGTTGATTGGGCAAGGGGTGTGGTTTAAGGAGTATATGTTTAGGTGCACTGGGGATGGGTGGGATTTGGATTCTTGATTAAGTTACAACAACCAGATATTCAAAGCATCATGGAATTACAGCTTAAATTGTAGGTAATATTTTCACATTCTATTGCACAAACTTATAATGCTTTTAAGGATCAGAGGGTCAAAGTGTTACTTCTTGCTGAGAAGGCCATTAATACTACCTGATTCGCAGATTTATATGACCATGACTCAGTCTTACTTGTGTGCAGGTGCCTAATAGGCATAATGTTTATTCTCAGGATAAGTTTGTTGTACCAAACAACAACAGACTTCCTGCAAACAACCAGTCATATTGCACTTATGATACCCTACCTCCAGTGCCAATATGTGTGAGTCTGTGAACTCCTTTGATGACTCTTTTTTTGCAGTCTTGGTAAAACAACTTCCAGACTAAACCAAGCCCACATTCCAAGAGCCACTTCACAATGTTAGAATTTGTACCAATGACCAAAGAGATGTAACTCAAAGTGTAGATGCTATACTTCAGTGATCACTGAATTGTGCCTACTTTATTTTTATCTTGAGACACTCACATTAAAGGGTATAGTAAATAAATGTAGGCCTGGAAAGGTTCAGCAGCAAGGTCAGCTTTGGAGCATTTTGGTTGCTATGGGTATGTCAAAGGTTAGAGAGCAGAACAGTTGTACATACTCTTTTACTACATCATTAAGGGAAATTTTACTCTCTCACAAATAAACAAATGGATAAGGCAGGATTTGTTCCTAGGATCACGTGTAAGAATACACAGATTTTTAAGTTTTCACAAAAACAAAAGCAGTGTTATTTGGTATCCATGAAAGATGGATAGGGCCAAAGTTAAATGGGACATCAAAGCTGTGAATGCTTATTAAAACTTAGGAGTATGGCTGAAACCATCTGTCACTTTTTCTTTGTACACAAAGAAAATCATCCCAAGAGTCTACCAGCCAGCCGCAGGAAAACTAAGGGAGTCACTTGCCAAATGTCAATACTATGCACCTAGGAGTACACATTATAGTTATTGCAGAAGTTTCTAAGAAGGCTTTAAACAAGCTCCAAACAATCTGAAACAAAAAGTTGTCATTTAGTCAAAGGAGCTTCTTGTAGAGAAAACAATATGTGACACTATTAGATGCCTATTGTTTGCCCATCAGTTCTTGGACTAGATTCCTTCTTAATGTTTTAATGTGGAAAGTCTTCAACCTCGACTACTGCAGAACAGAATAATTAAATAAAATAAGCCAGAGAGAACTTGATTAACACCATTGCATGGAATGATCTAGATATTCCACTGACGTCTCTCTATTTTATCTTCACAGCCTCCTCTGTTCTAGGATCACAAATGTGGAATTTTCTTCCTTATGAAGTAGGGGCCCACCCTTCCAAACTTGACCAAGTTATTAAAACTGCAACTAAAAAAATGAAGTACCTTTGCTGGTATGTGGATTCAGCCTTCATCTGCAGACTTTCCTTGCAGTTTAATTCTGTTGGTCTTTTACTGTTTTTGCTATTTTCACAGATGGTTCTGAATAACTGTAGGATGATGGGATCTGATTTACGTACCACACTATTTTTTTCAACAGTATTAAGCTGTGTGTGTATGTTTAACTCTTAGAGTTTCATACTGTACTATTGTATTTTCCATTTATTAGATAATATGAACAATGTCGCTGCTGCAATGAGACCTTTGTGGTCCATCTCATTTACCAGTGAAAACAATAGACAGACAAGATAATCAGTCAAACAAATAAATAAGTCTAATAAAGTACGCTCAAACAACTTAATTGCTGGGGCTGAAAGAGAACAAATTAAAGATTCTATGTGCAAGTTGTTTATTTATAGAGGCCATGCCATCACAAAGTCAGAAACAGCTTACTTGTGAATACAAGAAGGGTAATAAAAACACATATTGTGTTGGGTCATTTGGTTTGTCAGAAGGGCAGTGCTGTAAAAAATAAATAAATAAATAAAAACAAAAAAAACATGTCATGCATGCAGAGGGTGATAGTCACTTCTTAGCCTATGAAGCTTTATGCACTGGCCTGGGCTGTTTCTAGGAGTACGTCATATTTAAAATAGACCTTCCATTTTTAAGAGGACCACATGCTCCAAGGGAAGTAGCTCTCAAAGATAAAACTGAATGGGAGATGACAGAAAATATAGCACAGGTATGATTAAAAAAACAAGCATACTCACTGAATAAATATTGTACTTAACATGGTAAAGCCTGGCAAGATTTTTACAGTCATGGATCTATAAATCTTACATACATAGATCAACTAGACTAGAATAAAGCTATAAAGACAGAGCATAATCTGCTTTGTACTATATGAGTTGTTATTGTCTTTTCAGATGCAAAGAATGTATCTGTACTTTATCCTAATCAGGGACATTAGCATTTTAAGCTGGATGAGGAAAGTTTTAAGCTGTGTACATTTAACATATTTTAGGAGGGTACAAAGTTTCCACACTTCATTGCTGACTGACTAACAAATGGAAGTATTTCAGGAAGCTGTTGCACTGATGACTGAATAACGTGAAGGTGTTGTTAGCATTATGACTAATATACTGGTATGGGGTGCAAGTGCAGAAGAACATGACAAAAACCTAATTCATTTACTGAATGGCTTGAGACAGTAAACTCTCAAGACAAACAGAGGACTTTTGAAATTTTGGGCTGCAGAACTAATAGATATGGGTCTTCTCTACTTCATAAGGCTTGAAACCATATGGCAAAATAGTTGATATACATATAGGTTCATAGGTGAACATTAATCTAACTCCTAATCAAAAAAACAATCCAGGAATAAGGGATCCTTACTGCAATGATATGAGTATTGCCAGCTATGCCAGGAGAAGTAAGGCATAGATGTGTAACATATGGCAGCATAGTTAGCTAAAGTTTTGTAAAGAACTATATGTCATCTGTATATCAAACTGATTTGTACAGATGCTTGTGTTGAAAAATGTATTTGTAAAGTTGCTTGTGTTAAAAATGTACCGACAGTGGCTCCTGCTGACAGAAAAGAAATGTACCAGTATGACAGACTATACCATAACTGTTGAAATTAATATATTGTAACAGATGATACTGGAAGAAAAGAGATTACTCTCAGTCCAGCTAACTTTGAAAAATAGTCTGAAATTAAATTACATGGTTTAGGCCATAAAGATTGTATCTCACAGTTTTGATTGCAGACAGAGATAACATGTCTGTGAAAACCAGGGCTAGGAATCTGACTATATTGTCCTAAGGGGTGAATTAATTGCTACCCTGGAAGGGTGGAAGTTTTTAAAATGGTTTTATAGCTATAATACATCTTAGCAAAGATCTATGTATGTGTATGGTGACACATATGTGCAAGATTCTGGTTCAGTTTCTAGGAAAGGGGGTAGTGTGGGAACCAGAGTCAGATGACCAGATGTGATACCATTCTATAGCCAGCATGGAAATGATATTTAGATATTAGTGAGAAATGTCACTTAGCTCTCAGCTGTCTGTTTTTGAAACCTGACAGAGAAGGACCACTCACCTACATCATCTTGCCTTGCTCTAGTAAGTGAACTGGGGGACAGTCATTTTTTACATCAGTCAGGAAAATATAGTGAGATTAGTTAAGTATTGTTTTTCTGTATCTGTGTGAATCTTTCCATCAGTGTTATTTTTAATATTCCCTGTGATTGAAACTCTGGTGTTTATTGCAAATAGATCTTTAATATTTTCAAAGGATGGAATCAAAAGTCTGATGCTAAGTGCGATAATGAGGCAGTAGGACGTTTAAAATCTGTATTGTGAAAGGTAACAAATAGGCAGTTTTGAGAGGAGAGGAAGATGCTATTTAGATCACCTTGACTCTTCTCCCACTCACTTTACTTGCCTTTATAATACATCATACCTCATTGGATTAAGGGCAATGTGATTATTTTACCTTCTGAAGCACACTGTGGAAGATTATTTGCAGATATAAGCAGTAATAGAACAGCATGATGATAGTGAAGTATGAAGAAAAGGAAACTGAGGGCAGCTAAATGTAAGGAAAGTGTGACAGTTACGTTATCAGATACAATATGCAGGCTCTACTCTATATGCAGATGATGTTTGCAAAATATATAATACATTTTTTTAATGATGGATTTCACAAAGCCCATTCAGTGGCACACAACTGAGTGATCTGTGGTTTTAGGCTTGTTTTCTATGCCAGGCTTTGCCACTCACACCTTCCTTTTAACAAAACACCTTATGCAACATCCACACAAGTGTAACTAACTTAAAGATATAATACTTCAGAAAATGTTAAAAGTCAAAATGCTCCCTTTCCTCATTTGGATGTGCTCAGACATTTCATAGGGAGACAATCATCAAACAGAGGTCTGAATACTATTAGGAGGTGGTGTGACAAGGTTTACTATCAAAATTATGAATGACAAATGAATTCCGTTCATTTGCACGAATCATAACACCGACAAATGCAGAGGAAGAAAGTCAGTATGTTGAATTTAATGCTGATTATTCAAATTCAGCATTATTCGACATATGCCTTCCCCTGCACCTTTCAGAACAGCAACAGATGTAGTTTTCAGCAGTGCATACATACTACACAACACAGAAGTGCCTGTTTTTGTAGGGGGCAAGCCCCCTGCACCCCCTGCAAATTATATATTCCAACTCTGAGATCGCACTACAGTGGGGGAAAGAGTAAATTTCCCAATTTGCACTGTACCCTGATCTCTAGTCTTAAAGTAGACCACATATGAGTGAATGCACAGTGCATTCACATTGGACTGGGGACTCAAATGTATGTAGGTCAGCAAAATGGAAGTCAGCCAACTGTTATTCAACATTCCATGTTCACCAAACCTACAGTCATCATTTTGATAGTAAACCTATGACAATGTGTGTTTAAAAAGTTCCGGAGACTTCTGATATCATATCTTGTAAAACCTGTATGCTGTTCTGTACAGTATAAAGCAGACACAACAGATATTCCTCATACATGTGCTTCCATGCATTTTTAAAACTGTAAATAACCCAGAAAACTACAAATAACTTGATTATAATGTTTTAGCAATCATCATAGCAAGTACAACATATTGCAAGTAAGTATTATCTATAGTACAGACAGGAAAAAAGAACTGAAGGAAATTCCAGGACAAGCAAGATCTTGCAAAGAAGAAAGTCAATGTTAATGGAAAAGAAAGTGGCAAAATGAATTGAATACAACAGATTAGGTGAGTAAAATTACTAATAATGAATGGTTCTTGTTTCTAGACACTAAAATGTTGGATGGCACATACTGACTGTTTAAAGGATATTTGGTGTTAAATGATCCTGAAGAGGATTCATGGGAATGTGGTCTGCTAAGATGTAGTTCCACAACTACCTACTAAACATTCTACAGCTCTAGCAGATATTTAAAAGACTTTTCTGTTAACTAACACTTTGCTCATAGCTAACTCATTCAGAGTCCTTAAAGAGAATTAGCACATTGAGGTCTCATCTTGTATCCTCAGAAACCCTAAGGTACCCATTCCTGAAGTAAGCCATCTTCTCTGCTTGGTGTTATAGCCAAACCATATTTCCTCACTGTTTTATCATCTCCTCTTACTGCCTACCTTTTCTAATCTTACTTAGTTTATGGTTCACATCTTCCCACCCTCCAACCACTCCGCTCATCTTCATCTCTTTCTGCACCTTTCTAATCAGGCTATTTACCATTATCAAATCATTGCTTCCCGTTTTCATAAACTCCTTCATCATCTTCTTTCGGCTGTTCCCATTAGAGGTCTCCACAGCGGATCATCTGTTTCCATTTCTTCCTGTCCTTTGCATCATGCTCTTTCACACCAACCACCTGCATGTCCTCTCTCACCACATCCATAAACCTCATCTTAGGCCTTCCTCTTTTCCTCTTACCTGGCTGCTCCATCCTTAGCATCCTTTTCCCAATATACCCAGCATCCCTCCTCAGCACATGTCCAAACCAATGCAATCTTGCCTCTCTTGCTTTGTCTCCAAACTGTCCAACCTGAGCTGACCCTCTAATATACTGATTCCTAATCCTGTCCATCCTAGTCACACCCAGTGCAAATCTTAACATCTTTAACTCTGCCACATCCAGCTCTGACTCCTGCCTTTTCGACAATGCTACTGTCTCAAACCCATATAACATAGCTGGTCTTACTACCCTCTTGTAGACCTTCCCTTTCACTCTTATTGGTACTCGTCTGTCACAAATCACTCCTGACACTCTTCTCCACCCATTCCACCCTGCCTGTACTCTCTTCTTCACCTCTCTTCCACACTCACCATTACTCTGAACTGTTGATCCCAAGTACTTAATAAACTCATCCACCTTTACCAACTCTACTCTCTGCATCCTCACCATTCCTCTACCCTCCCTCTCATTTACACACATATATTCTGTTTTAGCCCTGCTGATCTTCATTCCTCTCCTCTCTAAAGCATATATCCACCTCTCCAGGGTCTCCTCAACCTGGTCCCTACTCTCACTACATATCACAATGTCATCTGCAAACATCATAGTCCATGGGGCCTCCTGTCTAATCTCATCTGTCAACCTGTCCATCACCACTGCAAATAAGAAAGTGCTCAGAGCTGATCCTTGATGTAATCCCACCTCCACCTTAAACGTATCTGTCACTCCCACCGCAGTCCTCACCAATGTCACACTACCCTTGTACATATCCTGTACCACTCTTACATACTTCTCTGCCACTCCAGACTTTCTCACACAATACCACAACTCCTCTCTAGGCACCCTGTCATATGCTTTCTCTAAGTCCACAAAGACACAATGCAACTCCTTCTGACCTTCTCTATATTTCTCCAACAACACTCTCAGAGCAAATATTGCATCTGTAGTGCTCTTTCCTGGCATGAAACTATACTGCTGATCACTAATCATCACCTCCCTTCTTAACCTAGCTTCCACTACTCTTTCCCATAGCTTCAAGCTGTGACTGATCAATATTATCCCTCTGTAGTTACTGCAGCTCTGCACATCACCCTTATTCTTAAAGATAGGTACCAAAACACTTTTTCTCCACTCCTCAGGCATCCTCTGACTTTCCAAAATTTCATTAAACAATCTGGTTAAAAATTCCACTGCCATTTCTCATAAGCACCTCCATGCTTCCACTGGTATGTCATCTGGGCCAACAGCCTTTCCATTCTTCATCCTCTTCATAGCTGTCCTTAGTTCCTCCTTGCTAATCTGCCTCACTTCCTGATTCACTATCCCCACATCATCCAACTTTCTCTCTCTCTCATTCTCTTCATTCATCAGCCCTTCAAAGTACTCTTTCTATCTACTCAACACACTCTCCTCACTTGTGAGTATGTTTCCCTCACTGTCCTTTATCACTCTTACCTGCTGCACATCTTTCCCAGCTCTGTCCCTCTGTCTAGCCAATCAGTACAGGTCCTTTTCTCCCTCTTTAGTGTCCAATCTCTCATACAACTCTTTATATGCCTTATCCTTAACCTTCGCCACCTCTCTCTTTGCCATGCGCCTCATCTCCTTATACTCATGTCTCCTTTCTTCATCTCTTTGATAATCCCACTTCTTCTTCACCAGCCTCTTCCTCTGTATACTCTCCTGTACTTCCTCATTCCACCACGTCTCCTTGTCCTCCTTCCTCTGTCCAGATGTCACACCAAGCACCTTCCTAGCAGTCTCCCTTACTAGCTCTGCTGTAGTTACCCAACTATTCGGTAACTCTTCATTGCCTCCCAGTGCCTGTCTTAACTCAACCCTAAACTCCACCTCACAATCACTTTTCTAACTTCCACCATTTAATCCTTGGCACTGCTTTCACACTCCTCCTCCGCTTCTTGATCACCAACATCATCCTGCAGACCACCATTCTATGCTGCTTAACTACACTTTCCCCAGTCACCACTTTACAGTCTTCAATCTCCTTCAGACTGGCCCTCCTACATAGGATATAATCCACCTGTGTGCATCTTCCTCCACTCTTGTACATCACCCTATGCTCCTCCCTCTTCTTAAAATACGTATTCACCACAGCCATGTCCATCCTTTTCGCAAAATCCACAATCATCTGACCTTCTGCATTCCTCTCCTTAACACCATACCTACCCATCACTTCCTCATCCCCTCTGTTCACTTCACCAACATGCCCATTGAAGTCTGCTCCAATCACTAGTCTCTCACCCTTGGGTACGCTCACCACCACTTCATCCAACTCACTCCAAAATTTTTCTTTCTCATCCATCGCACACCCAACTTGAGGAGCATATGCACTAACAACATTCATCATTACACCATAAATTTCAAGCTTCATAAACATCATTCTATCAGACACTCTCTTCACCTCCAAAACACTCTTGGCATACTGTTCTGTTAGGATAACCCCTACCCCATTTCTTCTGCCATCCACACCATGATAGAACAATTTGAACCTGCTTTCTATACACTTGGCCTCACTTCCCTTCCATCTGGTCTCTTGCATGCACAATATATCAACCTTCCTTCTCTCCATCATATCAGCTAGGTCTCTTACTATACCAATCATACTGCCAACATTCAAAGTTCCTACCCTCAGTACTACACTCCTAACCTTCCTCCTCTCTTCCTGCCTTCGGGCATGCCTTCCCCTCCTCTTCTTCTTCGGCCAACAGTAGTCCAATTTCCGCCAGCACCCTGTTGGCTAACAGTACTGGTGGTGGTCATTGTTAAACTGGGTCTTGACCGATCCGGTATGTAATTATGAAAAGTTCTCCGCATCAGTAATTTTTGGCAGAGGTTTTACGCCGGATGCCCTTCCTGATGCAACCCACCCCATTTATCCAGGCTTGGGACCGGCTCAAAGAAATGCACTGGCTTGTGCATCCCCAGTGGCTGGGTTTCATAAACTCCTTACCATAGTTTATATGTATATGTGTGTGTGAATATATATGATTATATTATTATATGGTGATAATCGATCAAACAACACAAAAAAAAAAAAAAAAAAATAAAAAAAAAAAAAAAATCCAACTCTCAAGACACTGAGTGGCAGTTAAAGCAGACAGTTAAGGCTATGAGCTATTACCAAGCTGATTCCTGTTGCCCAGGGTTGATTTTTTTCAACCTCTATTTGCCTAGTGTGACCCTAAGCAAATCACTTGACCAGACAATGCTCTGGACAAATTGGCTAGGTTCCTTAATGGCTTACTTGACTACCTGTGAACCTAAATATAATCCAAAAACACAAAAGCAACAGCAGATAGCAAAGCAAAAACAAAAAAACAGTAGTAAAAAAACTTTAAAAAAAGCGCAAAGCACTTTAATCCTAATTTGTCAATAAAAAAAATGCATGAGTACATCTCTGTATATATAGGTCCCAGAAATAGAATATGACCGACACCACCAAAAATCACATGACTTGTTCAAAAAAAAACACAAAAAAAAAAATACAACAAAAATAAAAAATAAAATGGAACACTGTTAAAGTTAAAAATACACATTCAACCTAAATATAATAAAACTCTATAAATAAAAACGTATGTATTTTTAGAGGGGGATAAGTCACTTTGTACCCCCAGACTTAAAGATGTCAATTCCTTGGTTGCACCAACTTCATGAATAAAGAAACATCCCTGACAACAGGAATCACTGTCAGTGCACAGTGAAAAAACTACAACAGGACCACCAAATGACCACCCAATGACAACCAAATAACCACCCAATGACATTAACCTACCCACAACAAACTGAAACATCAACTATGCCACTACAATAAACTACACTGCTAAATACATCCTTCAACATTCAACAACTTGCTGAAATTAGCTTTTGCACAATTACGTGCACACTATATTTTTAATTACCTGCAAACTGTTCCCCTTTCTGAGTATTCACACTTCTCAATTACACCCATATCTGTGTCTCTCTGTATGTGTTTGTGTGTGTGTTTTTATATATATATATATATATATATATATATATATATATACACACACACACATATATATATATATATATATATGTATATATGTATATATACACATATATATATATATATATATATATATATATATATATACACACACACACACACACACACACACACACACACACACACACACACACACACACACACACACACACACACACACACACACACACTGTGTGTGTATGATAAACAAACAGCACCACCAAGCCAGAAACTGTTGAGAATTATATTGACTATGTGCTGTTGTTCCCCACAGTTTACTCAGACTTCATCAGACTGGATTCTTATTCAAAATTCTCCACTTTAACAATTTACATTCATCATATGATTAACATATTCCAATAAATATTTTTTTTCATGGTTCAAAAACCTCTAATGTACACAGTTAAAACATTTAGATCTCAAAAGTTAGCAATGTATGTACAAAAACTATTAATGACTTAGTATTCATATTTTCAAATGTCTTATTTCCCTGGTGTACATATTTTTGTTCAAAGAATGTTAAGTGGGATAGATGAAAGTACTTATTCAATAAAATTCTCAACTATTTCTGACTTGGTGGAGCTGTTATTTTTATTTTAGTACTTATTTTGCAGGAGATTTATGAAAGCAAACAAAGGTAGACTTCTTCAGCTAATAATGGATACAAGCATGTATACAGTACAAAGAGAAGGATTGTTATTCAGTTCCAAAACACTATAAGCAGGTCAATTTAAGAACAGTTAAAGTTTACAGCAAGACAGATAAAATCATGATAGAATAATTGACTAGTGGTTTCACTGAACAAAATGTATTTGATTAATGCCTTATATTTAAACCTGTGATACCAGCATTTTTTTCAGTGTTCCCAAAGTCCACACAAACCTAGAATACTCCATTTTAGACTTATAGTGCCTGCAGCAGGATCTAAGACAGAAGTATTGGCTATTTTTGCTAACATTATCCTCAACCCTGTAATATACCCTAGTAAGTCTTACATTAAGGATACCCACGGCATTCCGGAAATAGTAAGAAGTTCTAAGGTTAATAAAGATATACCTTTGGTTAAAATGGACATTCATTCACTTTATTTAGTTATATCCAAGACATTGAGATTGCCTTAGTCACCTCTTAGGTTTCTATGTTTACCCTAGGCTGTTGAACCTCTGGACCACTTGGAGCCTAGCCACAAGATTTCAGATTGTAAGTACCCACTGACATGAATGCCTATTAAATAGTTTCAATCTCTTATAATTGAGGGCTCAAGGTCAGACTTGGGTTGTATTTATAATTGTTATTCATTCAAGTTACGCTTAAAGAGGGTCAAGGCACTAATTTGATTTACATCCAAGGAAAGTCTATTCCATAGAGGGAGAATTTTCTTGGACATATATCTAGCTGACATGCAGGTCCTGTTTATGTTTCATTTGAAATTTAGATTTCTTGAGCAAGTGTTTCGGAACTTATTTGCTTTGAGCTGAGGATATGCAGGAGGTTGCATAGTACTGGATCCTGCTGTGTAGCCTAGACAGAGGTGCTCTATCAAGAGTCTGTAGGGAAATGAAGAATATTGAAACGCCCTTGATTGTCTTAGTGAGGAAACCTGTGGTCTCTCAGGGGTCATATGCCTAGACAAGTTAGACAAGTACATACCAAAGGAAGTATTATATTCTTTTATTAGGCCTGATAAAGTACGAGGAGAGAGTGATGATATCTTTCTTAGATCTAGAAGATATACCTCTGGTGATCAGTCTAATTAGATAAAAAATTTTCCTAATAACATAGGATACATGGTGAACAAAGGATAACTCATTGCCAATGTCCCTAATGACTGAGTCATTTTTCAAAGGTGTGCCATCTATGTGGTAGGTGTAGGGGAGCCCAGGTTTGCCAAAGGACACAATGCTTCAGTTCTTGGCATGTAGCTTAAGGTCATGATCCACGCACCATCTTTTGGTGTGTGTCAGGCCTTCCTCAAAAATCTGATGGGGAATGTATGACAGCTTCAAGTTTATAGTCACCTGTAAATTTTATGAGTCATAGGACCTGGATGCCATCCTTGACATTAGAGAAGTGAATACAAAGAAAAGTGATCTTTGCACTGATTCCTGGGGAACACCACTGGGAACTACTCTTTTTAATGAGAGCATGCCTCCCACAGTAATTGACTGAGTTATGTCAGTATGTCAGTTTGCTATCCAGTGGGTGGCACAGAAATTTACATTTAGTTTGATTAGCTTATTGTTAATTCCAGAATGTGGGATGTATCAAAGGCCTTGGCCAGGTCTGGTAGACCTGTTAATTCATTTGCCTATGTCTAATGTATTAGTGACTTGTTCTAAGAAGTCCACCAAGTTCAGGAAGCAGGTTCTGCCTTTAACAAACCCAAACTAGCTTGGGTCCAGGCCTTGATGACTACCTATGTTCTTGTTAATAAGTTCCACATTGATGCATTCTATTGCCTTGCAAAAACAGCTGGTGAGGCTTATATGTCTATAGTTTCCAGGATCAGGTGGTACCTCCTTGTCTAGTGGTGTCCTGCAGAGTGATACAGGCAACAGAGAGACCCAAGAAAGACTTTTCCAGATTTAAGTATTTTTTTCTCTGTTTTTTTGCTCCGACTGCCTTTTCCCACCTAAAAAGTGAATTTCTAACTGATCTGTGCTTTAAAAAGTTTAAATTGCATTTGCCTTCTGCTTTTTACAGTTTTTGCACTTGTTTTATATCAATTTAAGTTGTTTTTGTATTGTATAACTGTTGTAGGCTACACACTAAAGTGTGCTAGCCTGTTTATAGCATTTACAGTGTTTTCTGTGTGTTTTTCTGCTGTTTCCTGAAAAAAAATTCTCTTTTCCTGCCTTTGCTGAACTAGATTAGTCCAGATTTCAGGTTTTGCTGAATTCCGGACTGTGGTATAGTTTCCTGTGTTGCCCATATCCTTACTTGGATAGGAGGAAGCTTCTCTGTTCACCAGTGAGAGTGGGGAGATTTGAGCAGCCTATCTGTCCCTGGAGGAGTGGTCTCAGCCCTGAAACTAGTAGCTTATTGGCCGTTTTGGGTCAATTCCTATCTCTTTCAGTTTCCCTGCTTTAAAACCCACATTTCGCGGTTTTGCGCCAGTATACAACTCTGCACAGCTCCTTGTGGTGTCCTGCAGAGTGATACAGGCAACAGAGAGACCCAAGAGAGACTTTTCCAGATTTAAGTATTTTTTCTCTGTTTTTTTGCTCCGACTACCTTTTCCCGCCTAAAAAGCAAATTCCTAACTGATTTCTGCTTTAAAAAGGTTAAATTGCATTTGTTTTCTGCTTTTTACAGTTTTTGCACTTGTTTTATATCAATTTGTCGTTTTTATATTGTATAACTGTTGTAGGCTACACACTAAAGTGCGCTAGCCTGTTTATAGCATTTTCAGTGTTTTCTGCGTGTTTCTCTGCAGTTTCCTAAAGAAAGAAAAAAAATTCTCTTTTACCACCTTTGCTGAACTAGATTAGTCCAGATTTCAGGTTTTGCTGAATTCCGGACTGTGGTATAGTTTCCTGTGTTGCCCATATCCTTACTTGGATAGGAGGAAGCTTCTCTGTTCACCAGTGAGAGTAGGAAGCTTTGAGCAGCCTATCTGTCTCTGGAGGAGTGGTCTCAGCCCTGAAACTAGTAGCTTATTGGCCGTTTTAGGTCAATTCCTATCTCTTTCAGTTTCCCTGCTTTAAAACCCACATTTGCACAGTTTTGCGCCAGTATACAACTCTGCACAGCTCCTTGTGGTGTCCTGCAGAGTGATACAGGCAACAGAGAGACCCAAGAGAGACTTTTCCAGATTTAAGTATTTTTTTCTCTGTTTTTTTGCTCCAACTGCCTTTTCCCACCTAAAAAGTGAATTTCTAACTGATCTGTGCTTTAAACATTTTAAATAGCATTTACCTTCTGCTTTTTACAGTTTTTGCACTTGTTTTATATCAATTTAAGTTGTTTTTGTATTGTATAACTGTAGTAGGCTACACACTAAAGTGCGCTAGCCTGTTTATAGCATTTACAGTGTTTTCTGTGTGTTTTTCTGCTGTTTCCTGAAAAAAACAAAAAAAAACAAAAAAAAAATATTCTCTTTTCCCGCCTTTGATGAACTAGATTAGTCCAGATTTCAGGTTTTGCTGAATTCCGGACTGTGGCATAGTTTCCTGTGTTGCCCATATCCTTACTTGGATAGGAGGAAGCTTCTCTGTTCACCAGTGAGAGTGGGGAGCTTTGAGCAGCCTAGCTGTCCCTGGAGGAGTGGTCTCAGCCCTGAAACTAGTAGCTTATTGGCCGTTTTGGGTCAATTCCTATCTCTTTCAGTTTTCCTGCTTTAAAACCCGCATTTGCGTGGTTTTGCACAATTTTGTGCATAGCTCAGCATAGGGCGGTGCCGCTTAAATGGGTTTAAACTATTCCCGGCTCTACAAGGTCTGCTCTTCACTTTTTCCTTTAGTACTGTTCTAAATCTCAAAGTAAGCACTCTATTTTCATTCTAAAGCCCTGCAGTTGCTCGTATAAGTAATCTTATAAGTAAGCACTAATAAACTAAAGCACTACACCCTCTTATACTCCCTTTAAGTACTTGGCTCCCTATTGGTCCTTTTTGATCAGTCAAAAAGTAGTTCCTTATACTATTCTGGCATGTCCAAAAGTCAGTTTCGGGTTTACTCTCCAGTCCAGCTGGTGAATCTGGGAATCTTGAGACAATGTTACAACTGCCTTATGTACACAGACCACTCTCTCCCCTTCTCTCAACAAGCTCAAATATATGTGAGAGATGCAACTATATAGCCAAACTGGAGGTTGAGCTCTCTCAACTCAGTACTGGCGCAATCAGTCAGGAGGAGAAGGTAACCACACACACCACAAATCCAGTCTCACATAGACCTATCGCAACAGCAAACCAAACACATAAACACACAAAAACATACTCGGAGGCTCTAAATAAAAATCTGCCCAAGCAGCAGAGACCTCCAAAGCAGACATCCAAGCAACTGCTACCCCACAACAATACCCACATATCACATTGTTCACAAAGTCAGTGTGCCACACAGTCACAGCCCTTAAGGCTAAACAACACACTTAATACACTTGTAATAGGTGGCTCTATTGCCAGACACACTGACGTCCCACTCACCAGGCTAAACAAGGAGAAGGTCACTGTAAGCTGCCTGTTGGGTGCCAGGATCCACCACATAACACAAGCACTCAGGTCACTCCAAAGCAAGTACAAATATGACTCCGTCATTGTCCATGCTGGTGTGAATGACCTGAGACGTACCTCCCTGGACTACATGAAAAGAGACATAGAGGAGCTCTCTGATCATGTAGCCCAGGCTGGTATGACCCTGACCTTGAGTAGCATCTTACCCTCACCAAGAATGATGCCACAGTATAAAGACAAAATGATCAATTTTAACAATTGACTAATGTATTGGTGTCATTCAAAGGGGATCCAGTGTCTGTCAGCCTGGGATGACATGCTCGACAAGCCACGTTGATTCGCTAGGGACGGCTTGCACCTGTCACCCCTGGGCTTTCGAATACTGGCTAAGGCGCTTGCCACCCCCATAGTGATTTTTTTAGGCAAGGCTCAAAAGACAAACGCACCTCCATAGACAACACAAGGAAAAAGAAACTAAGGGTAATGCTGCTCAACGCCAGAAGTCTAAACCTCAAGATGCACTCACTCAAGGCTCTCCTCAGTATGAAGAATATCGATATCTGTGCAGTAACAGAAACCTGGTTCAAGGCTCCTGAGAGCACCTCAGCACTACCAGGTTATACCTCATACCATGCTTTTCGGCCCCAAAACTCAGACCGAACCACAAAAGGAGGGGGAGTATCCATATTCATCAAAGATACCCACACCTCCAGGTTAGTGACACTGCACGAAGCATCAGAGACCATCCATGTGCAACTAAAAGTGGGCAAAACTGCCTTTCAGTTTGTAGCCTGCTACAGACCACCCTCCCAAACTCAGGAACCCCAGTCGGCTTTCCTGAGAACACTGAAGAATATGAAGGTCTCTCCAAACACCGTTATATTGGGTGACTTCAACTACCCAAACATAGACTGGGAGCACTACTCAAGCCCCAACACCTTCGCCGAACGGTTCCTAGAATTTATAAACTGAAATGCTATGGAACAACTGGTCACCACTCCCACAAGAGGGTAAAACATATTGGACCTGATCATCACCAACATGGGGACTCAATGTTCCATACCAGAGGTATACCCCTCATTGGTAAGATCTGACCATAAATTAATCTCACTGGACATCCATATCCCATCCCCTCCCCCAGCCAAGGAAACCACGGTGAAGAACTTCTCAAAAGCAAACTTCACACTTCTCAAAACCGAGGTGGAATCCTTTAAAGCCCCCAGGCCAGTGGAAAATACGGCCCAAACCACAGAATCCTTTACAAACGCATTCTATGGACACCTACAGGAATGCATGAATCCTGCTATCCCAAATAAAACCAAGACTCACTCCTCCAAAGGCAGGGGACCTCTCTGGTGGACCCCAGCCATAAATAAGCTATACAACAGAAGGAGGAAGCTACTACATGATAAAGCAAAATCCCAAAAAGGGAAGGCATCTCTGATCAGTACTAGCAAGAAACTACGATCCCTCATAAAATCATCTAAGGCCAGCTTCGAAAGAAAAATTGCATAAGACGCTGAAGATAATCACAAGGCCTTCTTTAGTTATGTCAGGAACCTGGGTGGCAACTCCCAGATATGCTCTGAGTTAGTGCAAAATGACAAAAAATACACTGAACCCACAGACATTGCCAACATCCTGGCAGACAGGTTCAGTGCAAACTTCTCCCCCCTTCCCCCCCAAAAGAGCAAATGTCTATCCCAACAGAGTGTAGCCTCCCTGACATCACAGATGCACAGGTGAGAGCTGCCCTCTCCAAAGCAAAAAACACAGGATCAATGGGAAGGGACGGTTTCCCGGGCTGCGTCTTACATGAGCTCCAAAAGGAACTGAACCCTCACATAAAGTCACTGTTCAATCTCAATCTTACTACAGGATATGTACCCAAGGAATGGCAACAGTGGTCCCACTCCACAAAGGTGGTGCCACAATGGACCCCGGAAACTATTGCCCTATAAGCCTGACTAGCCTGGTCTGCAAAGCTATGGAGCGTATCATCATGGAACTCATAAACAAAGACATTGGGAACCTCCAAACACTGGATCCTACCCAATTTGGCTTTGTTAAGGGCAGATCTTGCCTCTTGAACCTGGTCGACTTCTTTGAAACAGTCACCAAGGCCATAGATGAAAGGAAGGTAGTCCACATAGTCTACCTGGACCTCGCAAAAGCTTCGACACAATACCCCACTCGGGCATCATAAATAAGCTCACCAACTTAAATATTAACATGTCACAAGATGGGTTGCAAACTGGCTCAGGGATAGAACCCACATGGTCAGAATTGCAGGTGCCATGTCAGACTCTAAACCATTTACAAGTGGCGTCCCACAAGGCTCAGTCCTGAGACCTCTCTTGTTCGGTATATATTTCTCTAAGGTACAGGCTAACACGGGAGGACTATGGCTGACCAAGTTCGCAGATGACTGCAAACTGGGTGCCATAAATGACTCGCCGACTGACACAAGCATCCTCCAAAAGGGTCTCACAGAGACGGATAACTGGTGCCAGAGCCATGGCCTAAAGCAAAAGTGCATAGTTATCTCCTTTGGGAAAAACAAAGTGCCCACAAATTATCACATAGGTGGTAATCCATTAAGTACGGAAGAAGTAATTAGGGATTTGGGGATCCAAGTAGATAGCAATCTCTCCTTTGACAATCACGTTGCCAAAGTGGTTAGAAAGACCTTCTGTACAGCCACCTTATCACAAAAGGGTTCACATCTAGATCAAGAGAGGTCATTGTGCCCCTCTACTCATCACTCATCAGGCCCATAATTGAATACAATGCCCCATTTGGGATGTACCTTACCCGACACCTGCAACTGGAAAGACCCCAAAAGTACCTCACCAAGAGGATCAAGGGACTCAAACAGATGCCCTACGCAGTTAGGCTAAAGAAACTCCAGCTCTACTCAGTTGTTTACTGCCTACTCAGAGGCAATCTGTGCCTGACATATAAAGCCATGTCCAACCCAGAATTAATGGACATGCTCCACCTCAAGAAATCCAAATCCCTTAGAGCTACATGCTCCAGGGACTTAAACCTCAGCACAGAAATAAATAGGACATGCTGGAGGGACAAATTCATATCCCAGAGGCTCCCCTCACTCTGGAACAAAATCCCAGTCCATGTTAGGCAGAGCCCCTCAATGCCCCTCTTCAAGAGAAATCTTGACGAGTGGATGGGAGATCGTAGGTTTACCCCTGGGATCTCTTCTGTGTCCCTACTAGACAGAGGCACAGTAAACTAACCTTAAAAGGGCTATCTTCTGTGACCTACTATACAGAGGCACAGTCAACTAATCTAAAAGGGTGGCGAAAGCCAAACACACTCTGGCTAGGCTTATAAATGCCCTAGGGCAGATAGCCTAGTATCAACCTATGAACCTATGAATACAGAAGTTCTCCACAGGTTCATAGGGGGTTACTAGGCTAATGGCCCTAGGGCCTTTACAAGACTAGCCATGTCATACTCCTGTTCCCTAACTGACCTTGGTTAGATGGTCGTTATTTGCAGAGCAAGTCTATGATCAACACAGACTGCCCTGTCCATGAGGGACATACGTGCCACCCACTGGGGTAAATTTATGGTCTCCCATCCAATTGTCTAGATTGTGCTTGAATAGGGTCATTGAGAAGCTCTGCTTCACATGAATTGGGAATGTATTCCAGAGAAGTGGCAGTCTCCATACCTCTGCTATGAATCCAGTGGAGAGGCTGAGACTGAATAGGCTTAGCAGTGAGTCTACCAGAGTGCTTCTAGTGTTGGCAAGGCAGTGCCCTAGCACATTTTCAGAATCCATAGAGCTAGTGTTTTTTGCCTTGGAAAAAGCACCAGGGATTTGTGGTCATTGAGGGTGGAGTACCTATGCTAATATTCTGGGAAAAATTAGAGGAGTAGTCTGATCTAAATTTGTCTGCTAATATGTTGGTTATGTTCTCAGGGGATGAATATGTAATTATATTTTTCAAATAAACTTAACATGGCAAATAGCTCAGAGTTTTTAGTGGCTAAGTTTTTAAAGATGATTTTAGAGAGTATTTTCTGTTTTAACCAAATATATATCAGCTAGTATTTGGAGAAACTTTGGGGGCAGTGGTGGCTTCTAATTTTGCTAATATCATATTGTTTAGATGAGACGGCATTTATACATGCACAATATTCAAATAACACTTGTCAGCTTTTTTTCTGATTCTGTAAATGATGTCTTTCTGTTGCAGACAGGCAGTGTAAAGAAACTTGTTGACTTCCTGAATTATATCAGCAGCACTAAATTCTTACATTTTACTGTGAATTGCTCTCACGAAGTTCAGTTCTTAGATGTAAAACTATGTAAGAAAGAGGGATGGTCCATACTAAGCATGAAAGCTTATAGGAAAGCACTCTGTGCTAATGCTTATTTATATTACAGCAGTACGCACTAAGTCCATGAAAATTAAAAGGTGGGGAAAATTGCTGTTGGGAATCATTAGATTGTCCAGACTGATTGTAGAGAACATTGTGCTTGATGAAAAAAAAAATCCAGAATTGAGTAAAGTGTTCCTAGTGAGAGGTTATTTTATTCAGTCTGTTGATTAAGCAATAAGTACAAGGTATCCTCCCATAAAAATATAGAAGTAAGTTTTACTCAGCCCTCATGCAAAAGAAAATGAAGATCTTCTAGGCATGGGGTTGCATTTTAATGTAAATAATGGCTTTATCAAACAGACTGGAGTTTTTTGCACATCATTTTTACTGTCCCATTCCCTGAGTGCTTCATGTCCATGCTGGGTCTTCCGTATCGTCTCTAGACTTGATTCAAAACTGCTTTGGCCAGTCATGGATCCTAAGGTCATCCCAGGGGCTCAGCTAACTTTGCTTCTGTCTGTTTTTTTTTTTCATTTTAAATACCCTACCCAGTTTCCCCTTTGCCACCCCCTCACTTGCCAACCACGTCCAAGGGCAATCCCTCTATGGACCACATCTCCCCTTAGGGAACATCATAAACTATTGCCTTCCTATCCAGGATGGTCATGCCCATCCATCCTTCCTGCTCTGTCAGTATCCAGAGCTGCTAACTGAACACAGGTCCCGCTGGGACATAGTCAAGACTTTATCCTTCCATGCAACCAGAGCAGCTTATCAAGCAGATTGTTAAGGAAAATTCTGGAAAGTAAAGCCACAATAGGGAATTCAGCAGATGAAAGACCGAAGCACTAGAGCATGAGTCGAATTAATCATAAAGACCTCTTAATGAAGATTTGTTTGTCATCTTCTGCACATATGTATATATATATATATATATATATATATATATATATATATATATATATATATATATATATATATATATATATATATATATATATATGTATATACATGGGTCCTCTTCAGATGATCGAACTTTTAAAAGCTCGACTTTCATATGGCCGAGACCATATGATCGAACTTTTAAAAATTTGAACTGTCTGAATGGAGATCTCCATACAGCGTGGAATGTGAAGATTTCCCTTTTCTGCAATGTAGTGTGATCTTGGAGTTGGTATATTTAAATAGTGAGGGGTGTGGGGGGTGCAGGGGGCTTGCCCCCTGTTAGAAACATTTAGTTTATTTTTTTTGTTTTTTTTTGCTTTTTTGAACATGTTCGAACTTTCATATGGTCTTGGCCATATGAACGTCGAACATTTGAAAGTTCAATCATATAAAGTAGATATAATGTATAAAGTGTTAAGAAGAGAATTGTGAGTAAGAATTCATATTGAAGTAGTCCAGGTAAAGTGTAGTGGATGAAAGTGCTTATTAAATAAAATTGTCAACAGTTTTAGACTTGGTGGAACTGTTATTTAATTTTACTGTTCATTTTACAGTTCTGCAAAGCATTTTGTGCAGTAACATTTGACTATTTGTCATTACATATTATTGTAGGTGTCATCTATAATGCATTTTAGTGACATGTAAATTATTGCAATCTCGCTGGAGTGTACCAATGAAATAAGTGCCTTAATTAAACCATTTCATTTCTAAAAGTTCCAGCTATATATGAGGCAGATGCCACTCATGTGATAGTGTTTCCTACTTCAGACACAGCTGATAAATAGATAAATCCAAAAAACAGAGGCTTGCAAATACAGTTCCTCTGCTTGTTATGTGGTCAAAAATCAAACAGAGGCAAGAATACTATCCTGCACAAAAGTACATACAAAATAAAGTGTGAAGTATATAAATAAATAAATAGTAAAATAAATATATCACTGCACAGATGTGACATAAATACACAAGTACAAATATATCTATGAATAAAGTTATGAACCTTAAAAATAAAATCTTAAAAATGTTCATTTAAACCCAGTGCAAACAACGCACCTAATGTGACAATCCATTATTTTTCTTTTTTGTGTGTGTCGTTTATATATAAAACAATGACTTAACATTACAGTTTCTCTATAAATTAGAAACTGTTGCTTTGCAGCTCATTGTTTAGAAGATGCTGTGATTGCAAACATGCCTTGTGCAATGGCATTCAAGCAGACCCCAGGGTTGTACTACACTGAAGTGAAGTAGGGCTAATAAACAAGATGCCTATTAATTTGTTAAAATGACAATGAGCAGATTGAATGGCCGTGGAAACTTGATTCAGAATATATTTACCATAGGTATAAGCAGTATGAGTAATAGAAATAAAAGTACTCTGTTCAAGAAATCATGTTTGATGCTGTAATATATAATCCAACCATGTATACCTACAGTATGAATGAACCAACAGTATATATGACCTAAACATTACTCTGTCAAAGATTAGAAACTCATAATCCCCCTGTAGCAATGAATGCGTTAGAATATGGAAATAAGTATAACAGAATATTGTGTCCATTATATTGTGGATAACGTTCAGAAATGTATGCTATGTATCAATGCATTTCACAATATGTAATGTAACCATGTAAATTCTGAAACTAACATTTCCTATCCAGCATTGCTGAAATATGTAACCTAAGTATATCCCCAGTATGAACTAATAGGTGCTAAAAAATAAATACATACATTCATTACTCTGACGAAGTTCTGGAAATAATGTTTCTAAATTGAAACTGTGGGACATACTAATATAATATACTTACAATTCATTGTATCTAAGAAATTCTTGATGATTGCGATGACGTCATATATTTTTCATGTACTCTGTGTTCTTTACTACAATAAAACCCAAGCTTCAGATATTCTCTGTACATCAGTGTGAATTTGTTTATATTCATAAACATAACATGGGTTAAAGTAAAGGAATTTTAGACAGACTGAATTCTGGGATGGAAAAAATAAAAACCAACAAAACCGTTGATGGGATGGAAAAAATAAAACAATGAAGGAAATGGGACAGTGGAAAAATAAATGGACCCCGGGATTCATGAAGCTTGCGCCAGGTGTAGGGGTAGTATCAGCATTCTAACACCAAATATGGCCGCCGAGTGATTAAGGTACGAGCTGTTTCCATGTGCACTACCTCCCGGGCCCCGTATGCTAATTACCCCATGTACAGCAGTGTAGCATGCAAATGAAGGTATATAGCAATTCAGGAAGTGGTGCAGGCGTAGTATAAGTATGCAGAAATAAAACCGTAGAAAATGGTTTACATTTTTGCAAACATAAAATCGGAGCCATGACAGCCGACCAAACACATGTATTATACTGTTAATATATGCCAATGACTAAATATATAGCCATTGGCATAAAAAATGTACAAAATATAAAATTAACATTTAATATATATATAGTCGCACTATCGCAAAGTGGAAATGCAGGGCAGCGGGGCGCAAAGGGGATTGCAAGGAATATATAAAAACATAGAATAAAACCGCAATGAAACACATATCATGATTTCCCCATAATAGTCAATGGCAGGCATGCTACATCATACTCATGGTGCAAGGGTTGCTAAGGGGCAGTGACAGTGTTATGCGCAGTAGCTAGGAATTAGTAGGCAATGTCATGCAAATGAAAGGAGTAATAGTGAATTGCAGATTCCCTGCTGGTGTAAGGATGCACCTCACAGCATATTGTTATTACACCGAGGTGTGCCCTTGAGATAAAGATGACATCAAGAGAGGGGTCTGTCGCCTTTGCTGTAAACACACTGGAGCATTGCTAAACCAGTTTGCCCCTAGCTAGGCAAAGCTGCAGGATAGGGGTGTGTTGTATTGGCCATAGCTATGCTTAAGGTAAATGAGTATGCTTGTGAACGAAGATGAAAATGCAATTAAACGCAATAAACGAGTATGCGTGGCGTGCACTGCAGCTGAAACAGGAAGAATATAAGAAAGAAATAAGGAAATGCTGCAGCAGTGAAATTGGAGTACAAATGACTAATTAACACCTAGGAGCCTACAGTGGGCTATTGACAACAGCTAACAAGGCTGCAAGGAGCTACCTGCAGAACAGGAAAGGGGAGGGGCTGTACTGGAAGGAAAACAGTAAAGTGTCAAAGCAGAACAAAGCCGATTTGCAGTATATCAGCTACAAGGCACATTTTGCCATGACTGGGTAGGGAAAGTATAAAACAAGAAAGACGGAAGGTGGATGCATGCCTGATAATGGGAGGGGATCCATGTTTAAAAGTGAATTAAAGGGCAACAGATTAATCGAGGCAGGCAAATAGATCTCCACAGTAAAGGCTCCACACTTGCAGTACTCATTGCAAAACACATAACTAAGACACACTGCAGCTGGAATAGCTCATACACACCCAATGACATCAGCAGCATCCATAGCACAATACTATAAAGTGTGAAAGCACCTCACACACATTTGTGTATTCCAATACACTCTGCACCAGTGGTGTATACAGACAGGGAACTTTTAGTATGTACATGTTAGGGGCTGAGATAGCTTTAATCCACCAGCATGTGTTGGAGACTGAAGGTGGTGTGGAGGATGATGCACACGACCACCTCAGGCACCAGAGGAGGAGCAGAGTGTTCAGACCCAGGGTAACCTACCAGGGGCTACATGATCTGGAGATAGTAGAGCATTACAGGGTGGACAGGAACATCCTACAACAACTTGTGGAGCTGTGCCAGCCAAGCCTCAGAGCCAGAACAAGCAGAGGGAAACCCATCCGAGTGGATACAAAAGTATGTGTAAGCCTGAGAATACTAGCTACAGGTACCTTTCAAAGACCAACTGGGGATATCATGGGGATCTCACAGGCATCAGCATCCAGGGTACTACACCAGTTCCTGGATGCCATGTTACCACATGCCAATGAGCACATATACTTTCCCCAAATGCAGGAGGAATGGGCCAGCAATATGCGTCTCTTCCACCATGTGGCAGAATTCCCGGAGGTACTGGGTGCAATAGACTGCACGCACATACACATTAAGTCACCACCCGGTGAGCAGGGTAGACACTACATAAACCGCAAGGGATACCCCTCCATCAACTGCCAGGTCATGTGCAATGCCCAGGGCATTATCATGGATGTGTGTGCTGGCAGCCCTGGAAGCTATCATGACTCCCACATCTGGCATGCCTCACAGCTGTATCAGTTATTTGCCATGGGGGACATCCCAAATGGCCACCTGGTGGGAGATGCTGGCTATGCACTGGAACCATGGATGATGACTCCCATCAGAAATGCACACACACCCATGCAGGAATGCCATAATGAGGCACACGCACAAACCAGAATCATCATAGAGCATGTGTTTGGATGCTGAAATCATGGTTCCGTTGCTTGGACATATTTTGGTGGAGCCTTGCAGTACTCTCCAGGCATGTGTGCCCACATCTTCATAGTGTGTGCCATGCTACACAATATGGTCCTGCAGAAACAGCTGCAGTAGGGACAGAATGGTGAAGGCCCTCACAGCCCACCACCATTGTCAAGGGCCCCACAGGCACAGAGGTACGCATACCACAAACACTCTAAGCCAGCCCAGTAGGCTCCGGAGATGTGCCCAGTATGCCCATGCCTTGGCAAAGAGGTAACGTATAGCACACACACTGACAGTGGAGGTACCTAGGGACTGACACCTTTCTCCACCTGCACACACAGTAAAAATGGATGGCACACACACAAGACTACCTGTAAATTGTCATGTATAGGCAGTCTACTGTGTGCATCCAACATAGGCAGCCCTCAACTATTGCACACACAACTGCCATTGGTACAAGGTAAGTCAACACCTGAACAGTAAATTAAGCCATCAGCATATGCAGATACTGTATGCATAGATTCATAGGTAGATACTTGGCCAACTGCCAGAGACCATTCATAAGCCCAGCCAAAATGTGTCAGCTTTTACCATCCCATTGATTCATTAACTGTCCCTCTGTGGAGCAGAGCCAATGGCGGGATCCCTGAGTACATTTACTGTTCCCCATCCACTCTTCAAGGTTTCTCTTGCAGGGTGTTAGTGAGGGGCTCTGTATAATGTAGTTAGGGATGTTGTTCCAAAGTATGGGGAGTGTCTGTGACAGGAATCTGTCCTTCCAGCATCTTCCAGTTATTGTTGTGGCAAGTTTCAGCTCACTACAGTGTGTGACTCACTGTGACATGGATTCCCATAGGTGGAGCATATCCATCAAGCCTGAGTTCAACATGGCTGTGTTGGCCAGTGGAGATCATCTCTGGGTAAATGAGATGCCACTGAGTAAATCAGGAGTTTATTCAGTCTAGCTGCATAGGCCATATGTTGGAGGCCAGTATTCCCCTTGGCGAGGTACATTTGTGGACCTCCCAGCTGTTGGAAGTGTCTTCTGAGGTACATCCCACATGGGTTATTATACCCTATGATGGGAATGATGAGTGATGAGTAAAGGGGCACTATAACCCCAGTATGTCTAAATGGGAATCCTTTAGTAATCAGATGGCCTACATAGAAGAATGTCCTAACTACTGTGGAGATATGATTGTCAAAGGGGAGATCACTATCTACCTTAGTCCCCAGATACCCCATTACCTCATCTGTATTAAAGTGGCTGCCACTTATGTGTTAATATGTGGGTGCTTAATATTCCACAATGGAAAGACCATGCAGTTAGTGGCACTTGGCTGGAGGCTGTGATGTTGACACCCTGTGACGATCTCTGTGAGGCCCTGTGAGGGATGTCTGTGTCAGCTGGACTATCAATCATGGCTCCCAGTTCGCAGTCATTGCCAGACATGGTCTGCCGTAATCCACCTGTGTTTGCCTGTACCTCTGAGACGTATATGCCAAACAGTAGGGCTCCCAGGACTGAGTCCTGTGGGACACCAGTCATGACTGGTCAAGAGTTGGACCTGGAGACCGCTAGTCGTACCATGTGGGTTCTGTGTGTAAGCCCACTGGCAACCCAACCTGTGATGTATGGGTGTATGTACAGGCTGGTGTGTTTATCAATAATACCTGAGTGAGGCATGGTGTCAAAAGCCTTGGTGAGGTCCAGGTAGTACGTGTGAACTACCTCCTCCATCATCTAACAGCGTGGTGACTGTATGTAAGATGTCAGACAGGTTCAGTAGGCCTGAACTGCACTCAACCAAGCTGACCTGGGTTGGGTCATGTGTTCGGAGGTTACCAATGTCTTTGTTAATGAGTGCCATGAGGATGCGAACCATACCATTGCAGACCAGACTAGTCAGGCTTATGGGGTGGTAATTACCATGGTCAGTTGTGATTTCACCTTGATGGGGTGGAATAACCATTGCCACGTGCATGGACATGTAGCCTGTGGAGAGGCTGAGGTTGGAAAGCTTAATTAGGTGGGGGGTCAGGTTGCCTTGTACAGTTTGCAAGATGCAATCTGGGATAACATCTGCCTCAATTGACACTGTGTTCTGCTGTTAGAGAGGGCCATTTCCACCTGTGTGTCTCTGATGTGTGAGATACTGTATCTTTCGGGTAGTGTTGTGGGCAGTTTAGGGGGTGAAGTATGCAATGAATGCATCTGCAAGGATGTTGGCAATATTAGTAGGGTCAGCATATTTTGTGTTATATTTCACCGGCACAGTGCAAATCTGTGTGTCACCACTTAGATCCTTGACATAGCCAAAGAAGGCTCTGTGGTTATCTTTGGAATCCTTGCGTATTCTCCTGCTGATGTTAGCCTTGGATGATGTCATGAGGGACCTACGTATCATACTAATAGTAGTCACAGATGTCTGCCCTTTGTGGGATTTGCTGTTTGTCTGGAATACTGTCCTACTTCTTTAGTATAGCCTATTTATTGCAGTGGTCTACCAGACTGGTGTCCTTGTCTAGGGGGAGTGAGTCTTGGTTTACCAGTGATGGCACAATCCATACATCCATGCAGGTGCTTATAGACTGCATTTGTAAATCTGTCTGTATCTTGAGCAGTATTTCCCCTTAGCGTTGGGGCTGTGAAACCTCTCACCCCTGTCACTATTAGTGTAAATTTAGCTGTTGGAAAGGTATACACTGTGGCATCCATGGGTGGGGGAGATGCTTGTGTATGGAAACAGTGAATAGTGCATGGTCAGATCTAACCAGTGACTAGTTAACCTCCACTGTGGTGTACCTGTTGCCCATGTTGGTAATGACCACTTCTAGTAGTTTCCACCCCTCATTAGGGAGGTTACCATCTGATACAGGGCATATGAGGTGATAAATTCCACGACGCGCTTGGCCTGGAAGTGAGTACTGGAGTAAGTTTTCCAGTTAATGGTATGGTAGTTGACATCAACCAATGCCAGGGTGTGCATTAGGATGTTCTTCACTGTCTCTAGGTAGGTGGAGTGGTGGTCCTGGGTCATGGAGGGTAATCCATAGCAGGCCACAGTTTACATTGCAGTTGTGGCTGATGTTAGCTGCACATGGATGATCTCAGAGGTATCATGCTGCCCCACTAACCTGTAGGTGTAGGTATCCCTGATGAATATGGATACAGCCCCTCCATGTCTGTTTCAGTCCATATTCTGTGGCTGAAATGTGTGGTATGAGTTGTAGTCTGGTAGTTCTGGTGTACTCTCAGGAGCCTTAAGACAGATCTCAGTTACTGCACAGATGTTGATGTTGTCCATCCTGAGGAGTGCTGTGAGTTCTTGCATGTTGTGATCACAACCCCTGGTGGTGAGTAGCATAACCCTCATTGAATCTGCTGTTGTGCCATTTACGGAGCTGGTATACACCTTCGAGACTCTCCTAAATAAGGCACCATGGGGGCACCAATAGCCTTGGCCAGTATTCTAAAGCCTAAGGCTGACACATAAGCCGGTATGGTATTGTTGCATGCATGTTCCCCATCTGTGCTTGTTTTTCATCCCTCCTGTAGGTAACCTACTGGTAAGCAATAGAAAGCCTTAAACTTATACAAGTCTTCTAGCTTCCAAAATAGGCTTTTGGAGTGACAAAGTATCAGTGTTCTGTATGTTCTTGCTGTACTTAACTGTTTCCTGACTACATGGTGATTTCTCACTGTATATTGTGATCTGAAGCTCTGTTTATTCACATATTATGGCTGTGATGGCCTGCACTTTAGAGGTTCACAGATAGCGTACTACCTATCTGCCCAAGGGCAATTAGAAGCATAGCTACAGTGTGTTGGCTTTCTCTGCACCATTGATGAAGTAACTGAGCCTCTGTCAAGCATAGCTAATGAAGCCATTCCAGGCAGAGGTGCTGGAAGCTGTTGAAGACTGGGGCTGTGGAGGGTGATAAGGGCACTTAGCAATCTAAAGAGGGCATGTTAATGTGACAATTAAACACCATTCAATTCCCCCAACAGGTCTCGCAGCTATCAAACTGGACAGGCTCCCCCACCCCCTGGCTGTATGGTTCTGGGACACATGATCCCAGGGGTGTATATTCTATTACCCATTCACACAACAAGGTTTCCCTTGAAGTGTGTCAGTGTGGGGCTATGCCTAATGTAGTTAGGAATGTAATGTATTGTCTCACAGCACATTTGTTATATGTTGTTATTTCAAGAATACGTGAAGCTCAGTGAGTTTGGGGGCCTCCGCCCTTTGCTTAGCCTAGCTTACATATAGAAATCATCTAAACAGGAAATAGGTGGAAGCAACGTTAATGTCAACAGTGTAATGGTTACAGCATCTGCATAGTATCTGTGCATTCAAGGTTCCAATCCCGATAAAGGAAGGGATGTTTATCATGTTCAAAAGTATACCTTAACCACAGCTTGCATATATAGGTAGTAATCATCTGTATAATAAACATTCGAAACACCCATATAAACCCATGTGTGATGGAGAGTACAGTCAACAGAGAATGTAATGTTATGTCAGCACATAGTGAGATGTTACTTCACTGACATGTATATATTCTGAGTAGTTAGCGGATGTGTCTGTGTTTGCGCACAGGTTATACGTTACAAAGTTTGCTTAACTGTGTTTAACCGCTGTTATAATGTCACACAAACACTTTTCAACATGCTTACAACTGCTTAAATGAGCCTTATTCTGGAGTAAAAAACATTTGTAAAGCATCACCGGTGTTAAACCCTGGACCATGCACACTATAGTAATGGGACTTACCATTAAGCCATCTGAGGTGTACACATGTTTCACAGTCTTGAGACTAAACCTTATACCATATGCATTTCACTGTAATGATCACAAATGGGACAGTCACTTTGTGTACATATGTACAGTACATTGTAATGTATTGTAGTTTGTGAACCAACACATTCCTGTCTACATATGTATTACTGTTACAAATTAATACGAAATATATATATATATATATATATATATATATATATATATATATATATACACGTCAGTGATGTCTGCACATAGCTATATATATATATATATATTACATCAATAGCCATATATATAAACATCTATGAACACACTTCGCGACACAGAAGCACTCCAAAAGAATTGGAGTGTACACAAAACACATGCAGCTCTGGTATTATAGCAATTAATATTAACCTAATTCACCATAGAAGGGGTGGTTGTTGTGTATGTGAAGATTGGGGTGGGGGAGGAATGATGGGTAATGCAATCATGCATCAAGGAGGGCCTGGGGCATATGTCCAATAAGTGAACTGGAGGGGTATACATGGAGTATGGGGACAATATAAAAAGGACACAAACAAGAACCTTTCTCATTCATAATATGCCCTGTCATTTCACATTGCAACACCTAATTTCACAAACATATGAACATTAACATGTATCAGACATATGTACACCAACTGACTGTCACATTTGTTTTCAGTAGTGAGGAATGCCTGTAGTAAAATGTATATTCTAAACACCATAACATTTGTACATATCTCAGATGCCTTAGTGGTAAAGTCAGTGACTGTGGTGTTCATGGTCCCGGGTTCAAGACCTGCAAGGGCTGTTAATTTTTTTTGAGGACTGGAATAAGGGCTGTTGGATGCAGGTGGATTAAAGCACTCTTAAGCAGTTGTAAGCGGGTTTCCATGGGTTTGCATGATGGTAAGTGGTGCTGAAACACGGTAAACGGAGAAGCGCTTCACAGGTTTAACCTTTGCTTAACGTCCTGCAGACCACAGGCAAACCTGCTTACAACCGCATAAATGTGCATTATTCACACTTTCCCTGCCAGTGCCTACTCTGAGAGGCAAAATAATAACACCTTCCAGGATTAGAACCCACAAACATGTACTCCATCTTTAGGAAAACCTAACACTAAGCTACCTGGGGTGTACCTATCCCAGTTGTGTGTCCAGACAGGTTAAAACACAAAAGGGAGGAATGTGTTGAACTATGACAACCCGCCATGCACCCAATTAAAGGTGTATGCTCATATATAGATATATAGCTATATATATATATATATATATATATATATATATATATATATATATACACACACATATATATATATATATATATATATAGAGAGAGAGAGAGAGGGAGAGAGAGAGATACATAGAGACATGTCGATATATACAGGTCTACATATATATGTAGATATATAGATAGGTTAAAAACATCTACACATCTATGGATGGAGGTACAGATAAACGTATGCAATAATATATATATCTATATACATATACACACACACACACACACACACACACACACACACACACACATATATCTATATATATATATATATATATATATATATATATATATATATATATATATATATATATATATATATACACATACATACATGTTTGTAGACAGCATCCGAAGTGTTCATATCTGAGTATAACATGGACCATAGCAATCACACATTCCACCCCCCCAAACAATATGAACATAACATATGAAGAGTATATGCCAATACACTATTACAAATATGTTCAATGGACACAGTCACTAACACAACTGCAATGCAAATATCCATGACAGAAATACACAGACAGCTTTCATTTTGCAAAACTTTATTACATTCCGATGTATTGCCAAAAGGATTCAAGGACTAACAGTACCTGCATGCTATATAGGAAGCATTTAACAGTGCCTTAATGAATCAGCCTGCAATTACCATAGTATTAGTCCACTAAGGGATAGGTGTTCACATAGGGAAAGAACACACACACACACATATAAAGGTATAAAAGGGGTTCCTACACACCTGCATGTGCTATGTACACCCACCAACATCTACCCCACAACCAAAATAATTACATCAATACATACTGTCATACCATAACCAATTATTCAACTACTGTACAACATCTGCTGAAACTTTAACATACCTGGACACAGACACACTAACATGGCCCTATGTGAAATAATTGCTGTTATACAATTGAACAGCTACTGATGTAACAGGGTTTGTATGAACTAATCCCGTTTCAGAGGGTTGAAAGGTTCGTACACCAGGAAGTGTTATCGAATACTGATTATCAATACAGCATGATACACAGTAACACCAAACTAAATATGTCTGGTAAGCACACTGTAAACCCCCTAACATTATATGCATAGCTATGCAGCCTTGAGCTGGTCACACAACCTGGCCAGACTGAAACATATGCAGAAGTATTAGGTACAAACCCTGCACAAGTAATGTTCAGGTATATAACAGCAGTACTCACATTTAGACCAAATCCTCTAGGCATTACACACAATATATTACTGTTCATCTCCATACAGCTGTTGCAATAGATTCCAAACAACACTTCCACACTGTCTTCCTCACAAGTAAGGCAAAGGGACAACGCCCAAGTGGAGTACTCAGTTATACTCCACTGTAGCCATGGTATTGGCTAAGGCAGTAGCAGCACATGTAATTAGCTACTTAGGAACACCAATTGGTTATTGGGATAGCACGTCACTGATCTGTAACTATAAAAGGTTGCCTTGTCACACATTCAAACCATCTGTATCTACCTGTAGGAGAGTACAAAACACTGAAAGACAAACTGAAAACAAGTATTATACTAATCAGTAACACTTCCAGTTACTAAGAAGGTATGTATAACATGTAGTATGTCTGTGTATGTAGTACCTGTTCTGCAAGAATTACAGTGTAATCAATGCATATAGTGGAAATAGCTATCTTGTAGCGATGCATTGTTGAGCTGTAGTAATGCTTGTAGTATTCTATGTGTGCACTTCTGTAGGTCACAAGGCAAACTCCGCATACACCACAAGGGATGATATGGGCTTGGAAGCCACCAATTCGCTTCCAGCCACTGTCAGTGTCAGGACTGGTCAAACAAGTATGTGCTATAACAGGGGATAGTATATGTCGATATATTGTAACAGTCGACATATGTATGGGTGTATAAGTAAGATGAACATGTTAAAGGTGGACTTACCATGCCAATATGGTGTGCATTGTGGGATATTGTGCCAATAACTGTGTAATGTAGAGTATTTTAGGCAGATCTGTATTCTATTCTACATAGCAGTTCTGTTATGTTATGCAAACAGTAGTTATGTCTATTGGCAATTACAATACTCAATAACAGGATGCATATCATCTGTATTCATCTGACAGTTTAGCAGCATGATAGCAAAGATAATTGGAAGAGCCAGGTAACTATCCATGCACATAACACATGTAATATCCACCTCTCTAGTATTGTTTGCAAGCAATAACAGATGTGCATGTGTACATGTTATGCAAATGTGTAGTGACCCTTGTTACAGGGCTGGACCTCTCTAGTATCGTTTGCAAACAATAGCAGCTGTGCATGTGTACATGTTATGCAAATGTGTAGTGACCCTTGTTACAGGGCTGGACTTCTCTAGTATCATTTGCAAGCAATAGCAGCTGTGCATGTGTACATGTTATGCAAATGTGTAGTGACCCTTGTTACAGGGCTGGACCTCTCTAGTATCATTTGCAAGCAATAACAGCTGTGCATGTGTACATGTTATGCAAATGTGTAGTGACCCTTGTTACAGGGCTGGACCTCTCTAGTATCGTTTGCAAGCAATTAAAGCTTTGCATGTGTACATGTTATGCAAATGTGTAGTGACCCTTTTTACAGGGCAGGTCCTCTCTAGTATCGTTTGCAAGCAATAACAGCTGTGCATGTGTACATGTTATGCAAATGTGTAGTGACCCTTGTTACAGGGCTGGACCTCTCTAGTATTGTTTGCAAGCAGTAACAGCTGTGCATGTGTACATGTTATGCAAATGTGTAGTGACCGTTGTTACAGGGCTGGACCTCTCTAGTATCGTTTGCAAGCATTAACAGCTGTGCATGTGTACATGTTATGCAAATGTGTAGTGACTCTTGCTACAGGGCTGGACCTCTCTAGGGTTGTTTGCAAGCAATAACAGCTGTGCATGTGTACATGTTATGCAAATATGTAGTGACCCTTGTTACAGGGCTGGTCCTCTCTAGTGTTGTTTGCAAGCAATAACAGCTGTGCATGTGTCCATGTTATGCAAATGTGTAGTGACCCTTGTTACAGGGCTGGACCTCTCTAGTATCGTTTGCAAGCAATAAGAGCTGTGCATGTGTACATGTTATGCAAATGTGTAGTGACCTTTGTTACAGGGCTAGGCCAAATGGCTTTGTGCACGCCTACATAGAGTGGATATTGAGAGTAGAGACACACTGGTTGAACTATTGGGTTTGTGTAGCCCAACCTCTCATTGCCAACCTAACAGCTGCTTGCACATACTGTATGTAAGGTAGTGCACAGTACTGGTAATGAAACAATTTGCATATCATCTTTAACTCCAGTGCAACATCTGCAGTAGGGGCGTAAGATGTAGGAGACTGCTGCCCATGTGTAATAGCCTCTTCATAGGTGATTTACATTTATTTATTTTATTTCATATTTGTTGACTGGGCTAGTCTAACTGGATATATGTCCATTTTCAGTAGAGGCCCGGGGAGATAAGCTCAGAGGAAACGAACAAAATCACATGTACAAAAATTAATGTATACAATGAACATTGCAGGCGCAGTACAGAGAATAATCAGAGGTCATTCGTTGATAACATAGTGCAAAATATACAGATACAATTAATACAATACAAAATGTAGTTGCAATACATTATAAAGAAAAAGATGGCAGCTGAATTATAGAATATATTAATATACAAGTAGTCATAAAGAAAAAGTAAGAGCTGAAATTATACAATATATTAGTAAAAGTAGTCTCCTTAATGAGATTCTGAAGATGTAAGTAATAGTATAGAAGGACAAGGTAAGTTGTTATTAAGAAAAGAAACTTGATTACTGAGAAGAGGAGGGTAGGTTGAACCAAGTAAGAAGAGCTAGTTGATCAGACAGGTTTAGTACAGGGGCACAACCAGTGTGTTCTGAGGAAAAGTTTCAGTTTGGTTTTAAAGAGTGATATAGAGGGAATAGAGGAACATTCGTTAGGAAGAAGGTTCCAGGAGTTTCCAACAGTATTAGAGAAAAGAGTCCCCAGCCCTGTTTGATTTACAAATATTTACGAGAAGTTTGTGATGATCGTAAGGTCTTTAGATTATTGTAGGGGGTAATGAGGGTAGATAGTATAGAGGGGTATTGGTAGGTTGGTAAAGGGTTTTATGGGCAATGGTCAGTTGGTGGAATTTAAGCTGATTTTGTAATTCAAGCCATCCTAGCTGCTTTAGATTAAAACAGTGGTGGGTTCTGAAAGGGTTACCTGTAGCAAATCTGGCTATGTTGTTGTAGGAGTTTTCCATTTTATTAAGGTTGTTTTTAGAGAGATTAGTATATATGTGTGTGAGGCATAGAGGAGAGTAGAAATTAGATGGGTGTGAGCAATAGTTACTGTAGCTGCAGGCAAGAGGAAGGATTTGATCCTGTAGAGAGAGCCTAGTTTTCTATTAACAGATTTTAGAGTATTGTTAATATGGGTGTTGAAGTTAAGGTTGTTATCTATGGTGATACCTAGTAGTTTGGTAGTTGGATCTGGGGATATGAGAGTACCATTATTGGATGTGACTGTGAAGTCTATTGGGGGGGGGGATTAAAAATAGGAGTAAAAAGGAGGAGTTTAGTTTTTGTTGGGGTTCAGAAGGAGACAGCGCTGTGTAAACCATTGTTCAACTGTGTTAAACACATTTTGGGTAAGGGAGTGAAGTTCAGATATAGATGTGGCTGAGCATATAAGTGTGGAATCATCTGCATATTGTATGCATGTAACTTGGGGGATTGCTAGGTGAAGGTCGTTGATAAATATAGAAAACAGGAGAGGTCCTAATATGGACCCTTGAGGAGTGCCAATGTTAACGGGCAGATGGGTAGATAGAATGTTATGCCAAAGTACAGCCTGTTGTCTGTTATCTAAGTAGGACTAGAACCATTTTATAGCTAGTGCATCTAGTGACAGGGATTTGAGGATATTTATAAGTATCTGGTGATTTACCACATTGAATGCCTTAGACAGATCTATAAACAGTGCAGAGGAAAGCATATTGAGGTTACGTTTTTTGTAAATACAGTCAGTAAAGGAAAGGAGGGCAGTAGTAGTGCTGTGGGAAGGTCTGAAACCATGTTGAGAGTTTGAAAGTAAGTTATTTTGGATTAGGTGGTCTAGAAATTGTCTGTGGATGCATTTTTCCAAGATTTGCTAAGGGAGAAAGTAGGGTTATGGGATGGTAATTGGAGAGTTCAGTAGAGTTCCCACCCTTGTGAAGGGGGATAATATGGAATACTTTCCAGATTTTAGGGATGTGTCCTTCATTTGGTGGTTCTATTGATGAGAATGGAAATGGGATAGGCGATGGATTTGGCTGCCTTTTGTAGATATTCAGTAGGTAGTTGGTCTGCTGAAGGAGTGCATGGTTTCAGTTTTTGGATAAGGGTAAGAATATATGTTGTTGGGACTGGTTGGAAGAGAAATGGAGGGGATGGGTTAGAGTTAGAGTTGGATATAGTTAAGTTCTGAGTAGATAACTGACTGGCAAGAGTTTGAATGGCCTCAGTGAAAAAGGTATTAAAGGCATTAGCAGTCTGCTTGGGATTCTCCTGGTCTGTGCCTTGTGGGTTTGGTGTGATGGATTGACCTGGGTGTAATAATTGATTAATACTCGCCCAGAACTTTTGTGGTTTATTATGGTGAGTCTGCTGGAATTGTAGGTAGTAGTTTCTTTTGTCAGACAGTATAGCTTTTTTAGTTTAATTTCTCAGCTGTCTGAAGTTTTGTTGGTCTACTGGGTTTTTAGTTAAATGAGATTTATTCCAGTATTTATTTCTGAGATGCAATTTTTTTGCCTGGTTTCTTTTGAAAGCCATGGGGCAGATTTGGTTCTCATTCTAATAGAGCAGGTTGGTGCATGGTGGTCTAGTATGGCTAGGAAGTTAGAATTAAAGTAATTAACAGCTTCCTCCAGTATGAGGTATTTTAAGGGAGACCAGTTACATGCTTTTAGTTCTCTCTGGAAGAGATCAGGGTTGAAGTTTTTCTTGGTTCTAATTGTCCTAGAGATGGTTGGATTAGGTAGATTGGATTTAAGCTTGACGATGTAGGTTAGTAAGTGGTCACTTATATCATCAGGGAGGGTTCCAGCTTCATATGTCTGGGGATGATTATTTATGAGAATCCAATCTAAGGTACTTTCTTTCTTATTAGGCTTGTTTATCCTGGTAGGGGAGGTAATGGTCTGAGCAAAACCAAAAAGGTTAATATGGCTGGTAGGGTGGCTACTGCTACAACACTTCCAATCAATGTTAAAATCACCTAGGATTATGGTTTCTTGGGGTAAATTTTGGGATAACCAACAAAGGATATTTTCTATGGTGGCAATGTTATTATCAGGAGGAAGATAGATACAGATAATATAGATGGATTTGAATGTGTTAAGTTGAAGCTTGGTAATAAGAATTTCAGCGTTGGAGTCTTGAGGTGGTTTATAGTCATAGGTAGTAATCTGTAACCCAGATTTAAATAGGATAGCTACAGAACCACCCTTTTTGGTTGCACGGTCAAGTCGCAAAATATTATAACCGTGTGGGATGAGTTCATTGTCTTTAGTTACAGGTTTTAACCAAGTTTCTGTTAAGCAAAGAATGTCAAAGGAGTAGACTTCCAAGAGAGCATGGAGTTGTGCAACTTTGTTATTAATGGTACGTATGTTGAGGTGAGCTAAAAAGAGTGAGTTATTTGGTGGCTTACACTATCTGATTATATCCTGATCATGTTGACAGTGGCATCAGTCTATTGATACATTACTCTGTTTGGAGAGTGGGTGTCTGTGCCCAACAGAGCTCATGGTCCTGGTGGATATGTGAGTATATACCCAGAGAAGGAAACAGACCTGTAGACACTTGCATCATCTGTAATCAACTAACAGGATGTGATGTGCTCTTCAGAGGAGGATTGCTGCTAAAGGTAGCTACAATGTTTCCGTAATAGCCAGTGTTGTCAAGTCCATAACACAAATATTTACATGTGAGCATCACTGTCTAAAACATCGTCATAAGCAATAAGTAAACTAAATACAGTACTTGGTACTTGTAGTACTGAATACTCATACAGGCATGTCCACTAGTCAGCTACTGGTGTTTATTAATGTCAGTTTTGTGTATGTGGCCATCCTGGGGGAATGTAATCTCTATGCCACGTACATTGCCAAACCCACCTAACACCATGCCCCACACATTGTTTGGGATGCAACTACAGAGGTAAGCTGGAAGGCAGCCCAGTCTACAGCCATGACTGGACTGGACAGTCATAAGATGTAGGTTAACACATGCATCTCATCAACACAACCAACACATACCCTTACCAGAACACAGTAAGGACACCCACACACACTACGAGAAATCACACACATTCACAGACACTTCTAAGTATTTGGCAAACAAGTGACCTCCCAAGCTGGAAGAGACAGACACCAAAATACAAAAACTGTATGACATAGTTTGCATAATTGTGCCACACCTCAGAACACATAGGTGGAAACATGCCCAACAGTACTCATTTGTGAATGCAAACTCTAGCACTATGTTACACACCAACCTATATGAGGGCATACATACTGTCAGCTGCCTGTCTGCCATGATTAGCCACATACCCGTACACTCAGACCACCTTTTGAACTATACACATGGCTCTGGCATATTCCATGTTGTTGTGCAGGACCTGTGATGCAGTAGCCTGGACTGCATGGAAACACATGTAGGAACTGTCAGGTCTTGTAGCCCATGCAGGTAAGTCCCAAGGCCTGGGTAGCATTCTGCCATTGGCCAGAATGATACTGCAGTTTAGGGACAAAATGATTGTATTCCACAATTGTCTAGTGTAGTGGTGCAAGTCAAAGGGTATCCAGTATATGTCTGCCTGGGATAACATGGTTGACAGACCATGATGCTTTGCCAGACAGGGCCTGCACCTGTCACCCCTGGGAATCCGGATACTGCCTAGGGCTCATGCTTCCCCTATAGTGCCTTCATCATGCACAGTTCAAGTGAAGGTCCACTGCTGTTACAGGGACAGCCAAGCAATAAACTGCGGGTCTCACTACACAATGATACATGTCAGAAACACTATATGGACACACGTATGTCAGTCCCTAACATGGAGAACATATCTGTGCAGTGGCTGAGACATGTTTCAATGCTCCAGAGAGCACACCTGCATGACCATGTTATAACACATACCTCACCTCTTGCCCATTATCCTTTATTGGAACACACTGGCTGCAGGTATGTCCATATTCCTGAAGGATATGTACACCCCCCATGCTAATTGCACTTGCATAACTTCAGATGCATTATGCTGAGCAACTACCTTTGTGCCAAAGTGGAATTAAAATTGCACCTTGCGACAGATCATCCACCATGCCGTGGATTTCCCAACTGTCATAATGTGCTGTAATGGGGAAGATTAGGTTTGAGACAGAACCATAATAATGGCTACTCTCAACTATTCCATTATGAACTGGGAAGACTCCTCCTGTACCAACACCTGCACTCAATGCATGTTGGATTCCATTGACCCCAATGACCTGGATCACAGTAGTCACACAAACAGGGCTAACAGTATGCTACACATAGTCAGTCTCCAATGCCAATGTTATGTTTCCTAAGAGCAGAGTGGTGACTGTCATGGCACCCATGCAGATGGACAATGCATGTGCAAATGCTGAATCCTACACAAATGAACCTTAAGCAGTCACATACATGCAGTGATTGTGCCATTGAAACAGAACCAGGATTCAACCAAACACAAACAAGAAGGCAAACTGGTGGTACCATGCTTTAAACTGTACCACAAAAGGTAGTAACTGTTGCAAGAGTGAACACACATACGTGTAGGTGATCCCTGGTCAGCCTCAGTAAGATGCAGATACACCATATAAAACCACACAAAGCTACTGTGAAACTAATCAGCCACATATTATGAGACCAAGCACAGAGCATTCTATAGCTGTGTCATTAATCATAATGGCAATGACAAGACCTGCCGTGCTGCACAGCACTATGGCATGGGAAGTACTGCACCTACAGAAATAGCACCGTTCATCCAGATAGGGTCTTGGAGAACCTAAACCCACTCCCACCTCCCCCCCAACAGGTACACATAGTTATATATCCATGTACACTACAGAGTCCCTGTAATAACAACTATGCAGGTACAAGCTGCACTCTCTAAAGCCATACATGCAGCTTTCATGGGACCTGCCAAGATCCCAAGGTGTATCCTACACAAATGTAAGAACAATCAGCTATCCACATACACATCATGTTCAATCATAGCTCCATGTCAGGCTGTGTACACACCGAATGGTGTACAACAACAGTTATCACACCCCACAAAGGGGGAGACACCATTGATAATGGGAAATAGTGAACAACTACCCTGCTGAGTCTGGTCTGTAAGGCCATAAACCGCGATTAACATATTTGATGTATTAAGTACAGATGTAGATGACAGTAAGGTTGATTCAGACTGCATATCATGACCTTGCCAGGTCGTAGGATACCATCACCCATACTGTGTACCAGCTACACTCAGTAAACTAGGTGTATATTCTTATGTCACAGGAGTGGTTGGCAAATGGACTACTAGCAGAACCAACACTACAAAAGGTGTCTGACTAATGCACGCACATCAAACCAGTGCCAGCTACAGTGATACAGGGTTCATTTCTGGTACTCCCCCTCTTTGTTATCTATACCACACAGACTAACACAGAAGGCATCAGCCTATTGATGTTTGCAAATGACTATAAATTAGGAGCAATAGTTGACTCAATGTGTGCTGTGTTCAACATACAGAAGGGCCTTAGTGTGTCAGATGTGTGGTGTGTGATGTATGGCCACAATCTGACAGCTAAGTATTGCATTGTCATCCCCTATGTTACAAACCCTGTACCCATAAGCTACCACCTAGGCAGTGGTCAACATAATGGCAACTGTGTGTATGGGATGCAGCTGGACAGTACTCTTTCCTTTGATAGTTACTTCACCACACCAGACAGGTAGTTGTATGTGGCACCCCTAATTATGACAGGGTGCCATCCAGGAATATAGAAACAATTGCTCAGCCATACTCAACACCTATTTGACCCATAATAGATCACATATTTCCTTTAAGGGTTATTGCCCATGTGTAGATGGCCTACACTGCCCTTCCCAATCCCTAGCTGCACTATGTAGCATGCAGCCTACCCTGAATAAAGCCATGTCCAACCCAGAGGTGTTGGATATGCTACACTTAACACATCCTGATCCCAAATAAACACATACTTCATGGACATCCACCTTTCTAGTACAAGGATCACAACAAGCCTGACAGATCTCTGTCCCATACACTTAACATACTCTTGCCATACTATCCATCCCTGTCCAGCAAAGCTGCACATCGCCCCTCTCTGTGACATGGTGTGATGACCGCATGCCAAATATATCAGTAACCCTGTGGATCAGCTCTGTGGCACTGCTTGAACTGGCCACTGAAACTTACCTGTCTGTTACCTACAGCTAGGTAACTTGTCTGCCTAGGCTCATAAATGGCCCAGGGCATATAGCCTACTAGATCACTATGACTATACATGTTATAGTTGATATCCAACCCTGCAAATACCATCAGGTTAGCTATTGTCCCATGTGTTGCACATGTGCAACACAGGCAATACATGGCAGGATGCTACACAGCTGTACAGTGCAATGTAGATGTATATGGCAAAACATATACATGCTTGCAAGTCTGCAGGGTCACAGGTCATGTCCCTAATGGCTATGTATGACTATATATGTGACATATACACAGCATTAACTCCTCCTCTTTACACCCTCCAGTAAATCTCCTCATATAGACTTTACAATATCATCTAAAAATGGCACACCTATATCTCAAGACCTCACGACTAAACTATTAGGAATTACCATAGATAACAACCTTAACTTTGATACACATATAAACAACACCTTGAAAAATACTAACAAAAAAATAGGCTCTCTCTACCAAATCAAACCTTTCCTCACTCCAGACTCTAGAATTACTATTGCTCAAACCCACCTTATCTCTCCCCTCCTCTATGCCTCCCCCATATTAACAAACCTATCAAAAAAAATCTTCTTAAATTAGAGCACTCTTACCATAATATAGCAAGATTTGCTACAGGCAACCCATTCAAAACCCACCATTGTATCAATCTAAAACTACTAGGCTGGCTTGAATTTCAAAACCAGCTTAAAATCAATCAATTAACCATTGCCCATCAAATTCTGCATCAACCTGACAAAACACCTATACTATCTACCCTTATCCACCCCTACCATAACCTAAAATCCCTAAGATCTGCACACAAATTTCTTGTAAATATTGACAAATCAAACAACAAAGCTGGTGATTCCTTCTTTTCCAACACTGTTGGAAAACATTGGAATCTGCTCCCCTCTGAACTTACCACTATTCCCTCGAAATCTCTCTTCAAAAAGAAAATTAAACTCCACCTCAAATCTCAATGGATGTGCCCCTGCACTAATCCTGACTAACACTCTATGCCTTCAGACAAATCCCTTTCATCCTATAACCCTAACCCGCCCTCTTATCTTACACACTCTCCCTTTTAACCTCCCCTTCAAACTACTAAAAAAAAAAAAAATTTTTTTATATTAATCTTTTATATTGTTAACTGGATAACCTTGCTTGTAATTTTTTTGGCTCACTTTTGTGTGTACTCTTTGCATATTGTTTTCCCTTACTTTCTTGTAATATAGTAAATCTACTTCTTAACTCTGGAGCTTAACTCCTCGGGCCTCTACTGAAAATGGACATGTATCCAGCTAGACTAGCCCGGTCAACAAATGTAAAATAAAATAAAATAAATAAAATTAAGGTCACTTGCATTAATGTGAACACATCCAGGCATGTGCTGATAGGTAAAGATACTAGTACAGGCAAACAGATATGACCAGGTCAAGACAACATCCACATGGAGTATGAGCAATGTCATCACATGACACACACATATATGGTGATAACATCACATCACCAGTAAGTGTCAAATGTGTGTGACTTATACATGTCAATGGTGTTAGTGTCATGTAGATTTGCAAAGACTTATTTGTAATCTTAATAAATGTGATACATGTGTATGTTCAGCTGTACTTCTGTACTTCTCTGTGAGTTACTGTGACCTGTCTCCATCATTATGTCTTCCAGGTATGCCACATAGCAGGCTGCCAGTGTGCAGCCGCTTGGAGGATGATGTCTCGTCCCATACCTCCTCAACAACCATACAACACTCTTCAACCATGTGCCACAGGATGCACAGCAGCGGGATGCCCTGTGAGAGGAACTCTGCAGGAGGGTAAATGATGTTGGTGGTCACAATCGCACCTATCAGCAGGTGCGCCGACACTGCACTGACCTCATAAGATGGGTGAAACAGCGTGCTAATGCAATCGCCAGCGAACAAGGTGCAACAGGTGGGGGGGCCACTCACCCAGCCCCCACTCACACGTACCGAGGAGCTACTGGCCAACCTGGGGACACCTGCAGACCTCCATCCACAAGCTTTAGCTGGTACTGTGGAGGTGGGTGTCTCTCAACCACCAAGCCTGGAGTTGCCTGTTAAGTCAGTACTACACATATAACACAACTATATTTCACATAGTTACATGTGTTACTGTACAATATGTAATGTAAGATTATATGCAAGGCATGTATGCACACGTAAGATTATATGCAAGGCATGTATGCACACATGCCATATACTATAGCCTGCTACTCTATGCATGCACAGATGTGCATACTCCATAGTATAGTGTATTGTATTGGCTTATGTGCTAACATGGACATTGTACCCTGTAGCTATCACACAGGTGTGGATAATGATCTTACTGCTGCGACACTCCTTTTTAGGTACCTCTGGCGTTGTGCAGTGACAGCAGTCTGTGACAGCTGAGATTGTTATTATTTACCAGGCTTGATAATGCACAGATCATATTAATTGCATGCTATCTGCCATAACACACGTACACATAATGTATGGTGGTCCTGTTAACAGACACTGGTCAGACCTGCAATGCATCACAGTGGTTACCCATGTGAAACAATTGAAGACTATATAAAACACTACACTAAACCTTCCAAACTGTCATTGCCAGATGTGTGGACAACAGTGAATACAATGGTGGAGGTGTGTTTCACTGTAGGGACAGGTACTACATATCAGCATTACACATGTTGGGAATACGAACAGTACTGTACAGAGAGCATATATGTGCACACACTCTAAATGTGTTGAAGCTGGAGTATGACCGACCCACAGGATACACCCTTGTGGATTATACCCTTGGTATGAATGTTGTACAATGTCATGTGCTATCTGACATGTCCATGACATGTAGTGGGCTGACTGCAACACTGCTCAACTATCCTGCAAAACATGATGTCTCACATCCCATACATGCCACTCTTTGTCTGCATAACCCTGTCCTCAGTGGAGCATATGACATCTATGGGTGTATGTCATATGGGATAACACTGACGTGAAATAAGATGTCCATCTCAACCATTGGACAGAACATGTGTATACATGGCCATGGAGGATGGCCAGAGACATGAAGCAACACACACAGTAAAAGTAATGTACATGTGTGCACACCCTGTTGTACATTGGCTCAACATAATACAACTATGGCCTTTGTGTAATGGTGATATTGCAGATGTGAAACACTAAACATCATACAGGCCTGTGCACAGCTTGTGTAGGCATAACTATAACCACCACATAACATGTCTTGAACATCTTGAGTGTGTCATGACATGAAAGCATTTACCTATACAGTATCCAAATACGTACATGTGTTGCACAACATATACATACAACCCATCAGGCCACAGATACAGTACATTCACCTTGCTGGTGTCAGACATCACTGTCACACCTGCTCCTCATGTGTGTGAGGTACACAGATGGCATGTGGGACATAGAGTACTGCTAAGTTAGCCATGTGTGGGCATAGTTGCCTGGCATCAGTAATATGGTTGCAGATGTGCAGAGGTGTCCTCCATATACCCTCCTGTGACCTGTGTCACACATTATACATTAGGATTTAGTGTGTATACACCTCAGTGATGTGGGTCATATTCCACATTAGATATGTATTGTATGTGAACATAGTCATGGCTATGAACTGTGTCAGTAGCTCACACTGTATAGCAATTGTGAAGCCACATGATGCCCTGCAATGGCTATGCACATCAGCTCAATGTGCAGTATGTCACTGCATATTTGTAGGGCGGACAGAGAACACTGCATCAGCTCAAGACCCATGTTAGTATAACATGTCCCTGCATTGGGACACCATTACCATACTGTAGATTGGAAAGGACACCACTGTGTTAGACATGTATGCATGTCATTCAACACGTCAGCAGAAGACATGTCATACTACATGTGATTGGTAAGGTCATACGTCACACAGCAGGCCGGTGTACTGTAAACCTGTGCTGGTCTGTGGCACCATTGCAAAGTAGGAGCAGCCATGTCAAACATGTGTGTACAGCCAAATGCACAATGTCTAGACTCAGCTCAGGGGTAGGTAGAATAATGTTGAACAGACATGCACTGCTTTGGGGAGATATGGAAGCTAGGGCTCAGGCAAGCATAGTATGCAGTCGACATACCCTTCTGCTCATGTTCTCATACATAGGGGTGGTAGCCAACACAAAGCATCAGTGGCAGATGTACAAAGGTCAGCAATGGTCTGTTAACATGTGGTGTATGTTGCACACACCATGGCAGTGCGGTGCAATAGTTCAAAGTGCATGCATTGTGTTGCAGGTATGGGGCATAGGCTACTAACACAAATGGTGCAATACAGGTATGTATGCTAACCACCACTATAATTGTGTAAGGTGCATGCCATCTGCTATAACACATGCATGCTATTGTGTGCAACTCAGGGATGTATGATAACTACCACTATAATTGTTTAAACTGAAACTATAATTGTCTAAGCTGAATGCCATCTACCATATCACCTGCATGTAGCGTGTCTGTCTATTTGTGCCTGTGCCTGTGTCTGTCTCTGTTTCTGTCTCTGTCTGTCTGTGTCTGTGTCTCTGTCTGTCTGTGTCTGTCTGGTATAACTTGTAATGTACAGTTCTTGTCTTCCACTCACAGGTGCTGATGTAGGTGCATTGCCCTCCTGTGTGCCATCTGATTTTAGTGTCCCCACAGACTCTAGCAGTGATGATGAATGTATGATTGAGGTACAGGCAGGGTTATCAGGGGCTGAATCTGTGCCATTGGTTGCCATTCCACCTGTATCCCCCCCTCATCCTCGCACACAGTTCCCTGCCTATACATACCCCATCACCACTGGCCATAGAGGAAGGACAGTTGGCGGGTGGTAGCATGGAACAGGGAAGTGTGGAGACTATGGAAGGTGTGCCTGCACACCATGATCCCAGTCAACTGACTGGTGATGTCCCACACAGGCATGTGTCCAGCACTGCTCGTAGGAGGACCACTGGCCAACATGCCCCTGCGAGACAAAGCACATCAGCTAGAGTCACCAGGCACATTTTTTGGGCTGTAATGGAGGCATATGCATGTGCTGAATGGCACAATAGAGAAGGTCTGAGGCTTCAGAGGGCTGCTGTCTGTTCATTAACTGACAACATCCAGGGACTTGCAAATGCTCACCATCATCTTGCAGATATCCAAAAAGAAACGATGGCAGAATAGCACAAAAATGAAGTTTAATTCACGAAGTAAAATCCACAAGATAAAATCCAGTAAAACACACGAAAATACGCTGTAATTACGCTGTTATAGAACCACAAGTGAGCGCTTTCATCTCCAAAGGGAGATTTCTTCAGACTAATGGTTACAACACACTGCTTCATTTAAATACTCTTAGCAATTAATAAGGTGCTTCAATTAAGCAATCAAATTAAAAGTTATCAGTTTAAAATGTGTTTGAACTACAACATTCTTAAACTATTCTGTATACCTGAAAACTAACCTAATGTTTAAAACCTTTCCTTTTTAAATACATAATGAGCAAAAAATTTTAAAGATTTTTTTCAAGGAAAATTAAATAAAAGTAGAGTAGTAGAAGAAAGAAAAGGAATGTATAAATGTTTTAATTGTAACTATTGTAGTTATTTATATACAGATAGGCATGAGATTTTTGTGGGCAAAACTAAGATATATGTTCCAGGCAGATTTACTTGTAAGTCTAAAAATGTTGTCTATTTAATAATATGTTTAGATTGCAACTCATTTTATGTTGGTAGAACAGAAAGGGAATTGTATAGAAGAATTTATGAACATCAATATGCCATAGGCAAAGGAGATGTCAAAAATGCTTTGGCAAAACATTATTTAGAAAGTAAATGTAAGACTAATTTCAAATGTTTAGTTATAGATTTTATCCATCCCAATGTTACAAAGATAAATATTGAAGAAGAATTGGGGTGGCTTGAATACTGCTGGCAAGTGAGATTAAATGTGTGTTTTCCGCCAGGGTTAAACAATAGAGAGGAATTCATTATGTATTTAAAAAGGAAAGGTTTTAAACATTAGGTTAGTTTTCAGGTATACAGAATAGTTTAAGAATGTTGTAGTTCAAACACATTTTAAACTGATAACTTTTAATTGGATTGCTTAATTGAAGCACCTTATTAATTGCTAAGAGTATTTAAATGAAGCAGTGTGTTGTAACCATTAGTCTGAAGAAATCTCCCTTTGGAGATGAAAGCGCTCACTTGTGGTTCTATAACAGCGTAATTACAGCGTGTTTTTTTGTGTTTTACTGGATTTTATCTTGTGGATTTTACTTCGTGAATTAAACTTCGTTTTTGTGCTATTCTGCCATCGTTTCTTTTTGGATTTGTGCTTTGTTTTGAAGTGTGCTGCTTTGCTCATCGCTGTGATCATCTTGCAGATGTTTTGGATAGACGATTGGGTGACATGGTGGGAGTCCTTGACCATGACATGTCAATCCTCGAGTGTGGAATGTCTATGCTGGAACATCTGGTGGGAGTGAAGCATCGGGCACGTGGACGTAGGTCAGCTACATCACCTGTTGAAGGTCTACGTGAACATGCTACTGCACATGCCCAATCCCATAGTGACGGCAGCAGCAGTGCAGCTGGTGCTGTGCAGTCCACACCAGGACACAGCAGGCCACATGCACGTGGTCCTGGACAGTCCCAACAGGGACATAATTCCAGTGGACATGTGTCATCAGACAGTACCCAATCTGGACCTCTGTCTGGTAGTGCCCGTGCAATCCCTGGCAGGCGCAGGTCACATGGCTGTGGCCAGACACTGTGAACTGTAAAACCTGCCTTGTACATTCTGCAGCTGTCAATAATACCCCTGTGTAGGCCATCCACATGCCAGACCTGTGTGCATGCATACACACACACACACACACACACACACACACACACACACACACACACACACACACACACACACACACACACACCGGAAACAAATGTAGGGCACCTCAACGCACACATGCATAACATCCACACATGCCCAATGATATCACATGCCCTAACACACACACACAAACACATGATGTCATCCAATGGCGCAGCCTAGGCCTCTGGCAAACATTATCACCCTGTCCATATGATGATGCCTGTGCCGCATCCCTGTCATCCACAACATTGGTGCAGGGACATGCTCATATGGTCTGATGTACATGGTGAACATACTAGGTAGACAATTGCAGATTATTATTGCTGAGTAGTGTTAACAGGCAGTAGACATACCATGTATTACAGTTTTAGAATGCATTTTGTACGTTTGACAGTATGTATCATGTTTAACAACACTAACAGCATGTTGATCTTGATGTTCTGCCTTCCTCATTCAGGTGTAGTTGCATGTGCCGGGGGATGCCGGTGTTTGCGGTTAGTGTCCCATATGTACATATTGACTACCCACAGGTCAGTATGACAATACCTGCATGCACTTTGTAGTTTCCACATGACAGTTATATTCTCCCTTGTTTCAATTATGTTTACTGTTCTAATGATCCAAGAGCATGATAGCTGTGTAGTAAGCTACTGTGTTCAGAGCCATCACATCCATAGTGGGTGACATCACAGGTATAGTTACCTGGAGCGGGGAGGAGGTAAAAGAGTGGTATGGTGGATGATAAGGGTAAAGGCCAGTGGAAATAGTGGCTTCTCATTGGGAAGCAGTAATACCCACTGCCATGACAGCATGCAAACACAGACACACCCACACACTCAGGGGTTCACAGACACAGTAACAAACACTCTGACACACACACACACACACACACACACACACACACACACACACACACACACACACACACACACAGTTGCCAGTGTTCGGATGAGAAACCCTGCCTATGTGCATATCATTATAGTACTACACAATTACAAGATGTGCCACAGAGATTACACATGTACAGGTAGTCGGAATGGCCTAAGATCGAAGACATCGATAGGGATACTACAGTGCAGTGAGTGTATGTGGGGAGGGCGGTCCATCAGTAGACTATGTAACAACAGGTCACACCCCAGGGTGTACATGTTAACAGGTGGTTAGAATGCCCGTCTACGATTGATGATATCAACAGGGATACTAGATTGCATTGAGTGGCTGGGAGGAGGGGGCATTAACATTTCACTATGGTAAAATACAGCCTCACTCCAGGGACCGGACAGCCATACACATGGACAGTCATACACACACACACACACACACACACACACACACACACACACACACACACACACACACACACACACACACACACACACACTGCGGCATTCACAAAGATATACACCTATGTCACACACATGCAGACATTTTACATATGTAAGGTTCAACCACTTGCCTATGCCTTTCTTTCTACACTTCACTCTGTACTGGTGTCAACAACAGTGTTCAGGAGAGTGAAAACATGTGGGATGTATTCCCAACCATACGTGACATATATGGACACACACACACACCCACCCACACATACCAGTACTGTGAATCAAACACCTGCCTATCCCATGATAGGTATTACAGAAGTACAGCACTATTGCATTTGCTACAAAGCTTACTGACTCTTTCCTTTGCCAGCTGTGCTGATATATGCATAATATATGCACAGGGGAGGTATTACTGTTACAGGTGTCATGAGGTTTGCCTTCAGTGTCACCCTTACTGCATTCTACATTGTCTGTCTTCCACTTCAATTAACAAAACCTGACCTTAGCAGTTACACAGATTATTGTAGGAATGGTTGTAACACACCAGTGAGCTGTCCTCAGTAATCATTCATCTGCAAAGAAGCCCCACCACTTAGTAGTCATGTCCAGACATCTGTCCATACCTCATGTACAGCTTACTGTACTTAGAGCATATCACCATATACAGTTGGCAATGTTGAGGCTGTATTGCAACAGTATGATGTACTAAGACAACAGTCACCTTCAGACATCAGACACTGCAAACACATGGAATTTACACAAACATCAATACATGTACACATATGCGGTCTACATCAGTAAGTGCACTAGCAGGTCAAGACGATACATTTCACACCTTTCCCATGCCATGTGTGAAACATAGCCAAGCATTACACTATAATGGATGTTGTATTCATGTACTGGTAGGACACCACCACCTTCACCGAGTTGCCAAGTGTACATATCTGACAACAGCACATATCAGCAAGACACACACAGCACTATTCCATGTCATGATCCTACAAACTGTTACTTGACAGTGCCATGGTGAAGCCAGGGCACTGTAATGGTCAACAGTGAGCATATTATATTTGCCACACACACCTTATGTTTACTGGAAGAGTGCCAGCAATGTGCTCTGTTAGAGCTAGGCAGTACATTCATTCAAGCATGTGCGAGGTCTGTGGCTTGTAAACATCTCACCCCAGCACGTACTGACTATTGTGGTACTAAGGCTAATGTCCAGACAGCACACAGCATGCATGGCTTGCAATTGTTAACATGGGGTATATGTAGGCGCTGTGGCCACACATGGCTGTACATGTCATGAACATATCACCTGTGACTACGGAACATACAGAGCAGAGCTGGATTTCCCTGAGTCTGTCTTGAGGCCTTGTATAGGTCCTATGATCCTGTTATTTGGGTATGTTTGTAGGCATTGCATTAGGTGGACATGTCTAATGACATACATGCCACATGGAGTGTTGTATGATATGATAGGTGTCATGAGTGACCAGTATAGAGGGAATATTACCTCTATTAACATAGATATCAAACCTTATGTACTGTTAGCATGCTATCTGCCATGTGTATGTGTGCAATGACTGTAGCCAACTGTATGTAGAAAGGATAATGAAAGCTATAATAATGTCATTTATGTTGTATGAGTGTGGGATGTACATATCCAAGGCAGGTACAGTTAGGTCATATCCAACCATGAGAGTGTTGTTTACTGGTGTGCAGCAACAGTTGACCGTGTTAATGCTGACAACATCTGAGGGACTCTGGTATGTGTACAACTGAGCTGGTTACAAACAGTGGTATTATTGCATTGCATAACACATTATGCAGCTGTGTCTGTACATGGGTACTTTGCACAGCTGATGTAGGCCTAGGTACACTCCACCAATTGAGGGTTATCTGGTGGTCTACCATACTATGTCATACCACATATGGATGTGTGTTGGTAGTCTGGGGACAAGGTGGTGGATGTATATGAGGCTACAACCTAGAATGCAGCATTTGCAACTGTCACCTGTACCTGACTCATCTGTGATGAGTTATGTCAGAGTAGTGGTCTTTACATGTGAGTAGCCTTTATGAATATGTGGACACCACCACCTGGAATGGCCCATACCACTGTTATGGCCCACATGTCTGGATCTGAGTTATATGGTGGTAGTGCAATTGTGCACTACAGAGCCTTCAACCAGGTGTTCCTCACTGCACAGATATTAGTATTCCCCATTGTAGGTTCTACATTGAGCAACTGGATTACTAAAGCCACATATCTAGCACTGGTTAGCATAAGCATCCAATGCAATTGTCTTGTAGATGTCAGGGTGTTACTTCTGGGTGTAGGACATTTGCCTTGGAATGTGGTTATAAGGGTAAATGCAACCAGGGTATTATCCACACACATGTGAAACATGGATGCATGTGCTCTGTGTTGAAGGCTTGTCATTCAGTCATGACAAAGCCAAAAAATTCACCAAAACAGACAAAACATCTTACTACCAAAAGTTACAGGATAAACACAGAAACAACCCACAAAATTTTTGGGCAGCAATTAACTCTATTCTACAACCAGGTAAAAAAACTACCCCAACCCCAAAAATAGATAACAACCAAGAAGACATCCCCACTCAATTTAATAAATACTTTACAGAAACTATCCAGATTCTTGCAAACAACCAACCCTATGACAACATCCCCACCCCTGCAAATCCACCCCCCACCCCAACTAACAATTGCCTCAAGTTCAGCTTCCACCCAGAACCAAGCAAATCCATTGAAAAACTACTCCGCAAGCTCAAACTAACATCCCTAGCTGCAGATAAATTACCCACTGAATACCTCAACCTGGCTGCAAAAGCCATATTATATCCTGTCTCCATCCTAATTAACATATCCATCTCTGAGTGTATAGTACCCAGGCTATGGAAAATATCACATATCATCCCTCTACATAAAGGGGGAACCTCCCTGGAACTCAATAACTACCACCCTATAGCCATACTACCCCCTTTATCTAAAATTTTAGAGAGGGTAATTCACAAGCAACTAATGAAATATCTCCTAGGAAATAATCTAATAGCAACACAGCAACATGGTTTTAGACCCTTCCATAGCACCACCACTGCACTAACAGAATTTACCAAGATTGTCAATACTCACAGAAACAACAGACTCCTTGTATCTGCCACCTTCCTTGACTTGTTCAAAGCATTCGATATGGTTAACCACAATAAACTCCTTCTTTCACTAGCAACTCTAAACCTTACCACCCCTGCCATCTCCTGGTTCAAAAACTACCTAGAGGGAAGGAAACAAGCTGTTATGTGCCAAAACCAACTATCCCCCTCCCTACCAGTCTCCCTAGGAGTGCCACAAGGCTCCATCCTGGGGCCACTTCTTTTTACCCTCTTCACCAATCAGCTCCCAAACAGTATTCCTAAAGCATCAATAGTGCAATATGCAGATGATACCACCATAATATGTGCAGCCAAATCAATTGACATCCTTCACTCCCTAACACAAGAATGCTTTTCCCTAGCAAAAACCTGGATTACAAACCAAAGGCTCATTCTGAACCCAAGTAAAACAAAGCTAGTACTCTTTAGCTCCCACAGATTCTTTCTTCATCTCCTCCTTTAACAAGACCACAATCACCCCCACAACTCATATCAAACTCTTAGGGGTTGAAATAGATAATCACCTTAGACTTGACCTACATATTTCTATAACCATAAAAAAAGTACATAAAAACTTGGCCTACTGTATCGCAATAAAAAAAATCCTCACTGACCACGCCAAAACTACAATAACAAGGACGCACCTATTATCCACCCTACTTTATGCCTTCCCCGTGCTTACAAATCTCAGCAAATACGACCTAAACAAACTTGATAGTTGTTATAATAAGATAGCCAAATTTGCTACAACCTCTCCCATCAGAACACATCACTGTGAATGCCTAAAAAAACTCAATTGGCTAGACCTACCACTACAACTTCAACTCAATCAACTATCACTAACCCACAAAATAATACGTCTGATAATACCCCAGCCCTACAAAATCTTTTGCAACCCTATACAACCACCAGGCCCTTGAGATCTAGCACACAAAACCTCCTCAAAGTAACCATATATAACAATAAATCTGGTAAGTCTGTCTACAGCCACTGTATAGCAAAAACCAGGAACTCCCTTCCTGCCCACATAACTGACAATAAATCCCAATCACAGTTCAAGAAACTTGTTAAAACTCACTTTTTGAATAATCAGCTGTGCTCCTGTATTCCCCCCTGGCTAATGTCTCATTAAAACACTTCACCTAACTTAAGTAACTCTGCTAAGACAACCAATCATAGTACTTTACCCACATAGGACTGTTGGGATTTTATGAGGGATCTCAGCTTCTTACTGAGACTGTTAAGGGAGTTTTTTGCATCCTGGAATTTTCCTCTTTTCTGCAACAGTTTCTTCCTTTTGTTGTAAAGTTTGTTTATGGCAGGGGACCACCAGATTGGCTTCCTTTTTTTGGAGGAGAGCATCTTGGTTCTTTCTGGGATGGCACGATTCATGCATGAGTGGATGTTCTCGTACAGTGCCTTAGTGTAGGACTCAGCAGTCGAACTTTCAGTTCCCGTCTGCATGGGTGTCATGAAGTTTGTAACTTCTGACTTGAGTAGCATGAAGTTGGCTTTGGAGCAGTTTTTTATGGAGGTTTCCTTACTGGGGGTGGGGGTGGGATGTGGATGTTAAGGGTGATTAGCTTATGGTCTGACCTGACCAACGAGGGGGTGACCACTGGTGTGGAGCATTGATTTCCCATGGTGGTAATGACCAGGTCTAGGATATTGGAGCCCTTGGTGGGACTATGGATTAGTTGATCCAGGGCATTGGAATTTTTGAATTCCAAGAACCGTTGGGCAAAGGTGTTGGTACATGAGTAGTTTTCCCAGTTAATGGCAGGGTAGTTGAAATCACCCAGTATTAGGGTGTTTGGTTGTATATTAATATTTTCCAGTATGTTTAGAAAGGTGTAGTGAGAATCTTGGGGCATGGTGGGGGATCTGTAGCAAGCTACAATTTAGATTGCAATCTTACCTGGTGTTAGTTGCACCTGGAGAATTTCAGACACATTGTGTTGGGCAACTAACCTGGTGGTGTGAATTTCCTTGGTGAATATGGACACTCCTCCACCTTTAGTGTTTCAATCCTGGTTTGGTGGCTGAAAAGTGTGGTAAGAGTTGTAGCCTGGTATTGCAGGGGTGCTCTCTGGAGCCTTGAACCACGTCTCAGTTACTGCACAGATATCAGTGTTCTCCATTTTTAGGAGTGCCTCGAGAGAGTGCATTTTGAGGTTTAGACTTCTAGCATTGAGTAGCATCACCTTCAGATTTTGCATGCTTGTACCTGTTACAGTGGTGGTTTTGTCCTTTGAACTTTGCCTAAAAAAGGTACTATAGGGTTGGCAAGAGCCTTAGCCAGTAACCTGAATCCCAGGAGTGACAGATGCAGACCATCTCTGGCAAAGCATCGTGGTCTGTCTATTGAAATATAGTACAGCTTCATCAAGAGGTAGGTTTTTTAGGGGGGTCCAGTTGCACATTTTTAGGTTATTAAACATACTCATTTTGCATTTCTGAGGTAATTTCTGACCCTTTATGTGCTTTTCTGACAATCATTTTATCAAATATCTTTATCTTAAACATTTTGTTTAATCAATAAACCTTTTGTGCCTCTCCCTTGTTTAATAATGTGTTTTGTGCCTTTGTAATGCAACGTTTTATCTTTTTTATAAAATAAACTCTTCGCGCAAATTTTCATTTCCTTTGTTTTTTTTCTGGCTCTTTTTTGTGCTCGTTTCTCTTAGTTTACCTTCACTGTTATCTCTGCACTTCGTAGCTCTGAATATCAGTCTCTGGAATCCCAGTTCTGACACCATGTCGCTCGTCTAGTCAGGATACAACAGACAAGACTTTGTGGGTTCTGTTCAAGCAGCTTTATTATGTGCAAACACATCAGGAGTGAGGCTTAATAACTTTAACTTAGATAAACGTATAAACAAACTAGCTATTATACTCATACATGGTCACTCTCTGGCTGCACTCTCAAAATGGCACTGAAGTTAGCACGTGCTGACTATTTATATGCACTTCAGTCCTTGAACCTCTTCTTAAAGATACAGTATACATACTCTATTCTACACCATACTTTGATCTTTCCTCAATACAGCCTAAAGCAACTTTTCTATGGTATCACCCCTTCATCTCTTTTAACCTTCTTCTATCCCTAAACTTCCTTTACTACTAATCCTTGAATTTTCTCAATTACTCTTTCATTTCTATTACTGAAAAGTCAAAACATTCTATTTCCAAAATTTATTTGACAGATTAGTAATCAAGCTCTCTCTCTAAACTGGTTTGTCAAATAATTACCTTTTTCTACTTTATTAAAAATGTTAAATGTCACTCTTTCTCTTGATTGTACAAATGTTTTTGATTGTATATTTTTATTTTTGCCAATATTGTACTTTAATCTGTGTTTAAAAATGTATGCTAAGTCTTGATATTAATATTGTTTAAACTTCTACTGTTCAAACTTTGTACTGTGGAGCTTTTCTCCATGGGCCTCCACTGAAAATGGGTTTCTGACCTAGTCAGACTTTCCCAGTCACCAAATGTAAATAAATAAATAATAAATAAGCAGACCAGTGTCCAAATGGCAACTGCATACATCAAATCTGTTTCTACTCATCTCTGCAATAAAGGTAGTTGAAGAATGTATTACCATACTGCTCACATTTATTTTAAATACCAACTGCCTATGTACCTGCTACAAAAACTACAGATTCATCCATTTCTAGATATGTCATAAAGGTGGAGACAAATTCCTCTGCCAAAGAAAATGACAGATTAAACATAAAACGCTTGAGCTTTTTCCTTGCTTTGATTCAAAGGCAAAAAAAATGAAAGTTTTATAAATTATATCTTGTAGGGAGAAAAGAATCTTCAGGGTTGAGTTAAACTGTACAAGAGAAGATTTTCTTTTAAACCTCCTTTTAAATCCTGGTAGTCAGAGCAGAAGATTAAGTTTATGCGCTATTAACAAGGTGTTTCCTTTAAGCTCAGGGTTTGATACTTTCAGTTTCTAGCTGCCTGGCATGTGACTCTAGCATGCCGCTCAACCAGACAGTGCTCCCTGGCTCAGTCTGAAAAAAGTCCATGTGGATCAGTGTTTTAACCCAGTTAACAAATAAAATTAAATAGATAAATAAATGGCAGTCAGTTTACTTTTAAATATAAATATTATCAGGCCTGTGGAGTCCTAAATGCCACCTCCAAAGGAGAAAAATTGCATACCTATGGAGAAAAGATGCAATGTATTCCAACTGACAAAATAGTGCTAACTAACCTATAGATAAAAGCACCTCATTGCACCTGCCAAGGCCATAACATCTGCATTTCAATGTAACATACAGTCCCCGGCTCTTCTCATTTGGTATGCAGCTAAAAATGCAAAGATGCTGTAGCTCATCCCTCATGAAGTCTTAGTGCAAGGAGTACAAGAAATGTGAAAAACTTTTCATTTCCTCTGACTGCTATCTGGGCATTAACATCAAGCCATTTTCATCATACTGAACTGGGTTAGGAAGCAGGCTATTTCATTACTGCTCAGCAACAACAACAACAAAAATAATTACTTTATTTTCATTTTCTTAATCATGGTGACTCACTGGGATGAGAGGTCTCTCCTTCAGGAACAGCTTTGATGGATAAAAGAGTTACTTACTCAGGGCTATACAACACACAAGTGAAGCTGATAAGGTTTAAATTAAGTCTCCAGCTTCAAGTCCCAGCAAATTGTATACTGTTGTACTGCCTCCCTGAGGCATTTTTTACAGAGGACAGACAGAAATTGTCATCTGCACAGCTCCTAAAGTTGTATCTTTCTTCTTTGTAGAGGCAGATACTTGTCATTTAAGAGCTTCTGTATCAACTTTCCAAGGACAGTTCCTTTTAAAAAATGTGGGCTGATCAGCTAATTTGAGAAGTGCTGCGCAGTGGTAGGATTTGTCAGCATTAGATACAAGGAAAGGGCATTTGGGAGAATGAAGCATTGTATTTCTAAGAAAAGCAACATCTGAATTAATAAGGGACAGTCCACTGAATAGTTACATAGTTCAAAGGAATTCATAGACAGAATGATCCATTTAAAATAGGTAAGACAAAGCATCAAAAGGCATATGTAAAAGGAAAGTTGCAGTTGTAATATATTTCTGAAACCAAACGATATAGGTTCACAGGCGGTTACTAGGCTAATTGCTGTAGGGCCTTTACAAGCCTAGCTGTGTAACCTGTGTTCCCTAATTGAACATAGTTAGATGGTGGTTGTTCGCAGAGCAATTCTATGATCAGAACTGACTACCCTCATTGTTGAGAGATATAAGTGCCACCCCCTGGGGCATATACATATATGCTATAGTTGTAGGGAAGTACTGTACTGAAAAGAAACATAGTAGCAAAACAGAAGAGAGACAAAGCAAGTCATGATGTAAGCTATATTAGTTAACAAGGAATTCCAACTTCCCCATGAAGCACAGACATAATGGTTTCCCTTGTTAACATCTGACAGAGGCACTGTAAGGTCTCCAGAGGATGTCATGGACCTTACCTTCACCTAGTAAACATGTTGTAATGCTCCTAAAATACACAAGTTTTTTCTAAGGTATTGTTTGGCAGCACTACTGTCTTTCCTGCCATTAATCCTGCTAGCTTTCTGGTTGCTTATAAACATATTTCTTTTGTGAAAACTGTTCTCTTCTACCTTTAGCATCACTACTGCCCTTACAATAATTAGTCCCGTTACCATCCAGTGTTTTTTTCTACCTTTTTGCTTTAGTGATTTATATATTTTGTTTATGTTCTCCCTTTTTTAAGATATACATATTTAGGTATTCGCATATAGAATTCATGCCACTGAAGTTATTGTATTGTAGATCACATTAACCAATTCTACACATCTTATGATTTATGACTCCTAAATCACGAAGGCGTACACCAGATTGTCAATATATAGGTAATCATTTCTTTCTTTCGTTTTTAGTAATGGCATTTCTCGATGTGCAAAATACTGTTTCATTCATGTCACAAAACAGCTTCCCATGCAATGAAGTGTATTCTTCAGGTTATCAGGTATGATCCCTTCACATCATTTTTCTGCTTGATACTTATCAGAATGATTCCCCATTACCCACTAAACTTTCTGAACTTCCCCTTTGGGCTTCTGTACCCTAAGTGCATTTTTCTTAAACTGTATTTTATATTGAGGCTTTTGAAGTCATATAAATTTGTTTCTTGGAATCTTGGGTTTTCTCAAGTCATTGTTCTCCATTTCCCCTGTCACTCAGAGTGACCATACTATTGTGGAGTTGGTGTCATATACACTAGGCAGCTTTTCTTTAACAAAGTCACTGCACCGATCTTATAAAGATTTTTAAGAAGCTTAAAGAGGAAGTGTCCCATAATGAAAAACTGAAGCACCCATTTAATTAATCCTACATTCTGTAAAGTAAAATCTGTTTGTCTACATCATACATCCTAGAACTTCAACCAATGTTTTGCACAGGAGTATTGCCTAGTACTTAATGAATTATTTACCATTTTCCCATGTAAAAAGAGAACTAATATATCATTCAAGTACTCTGTGCCATCAGTTACAGTAAGGATGATACAGCTGTTTCCTGTTTTGTGTTTCATGTGCTGATTTACTGTAGTTAGGTGGTAACAAAGGGCGATAGTGCATGTGCCTTATGCACACACATTATGCCCAAGGCAAACCAGCATGAGAACTTTTGAGCCTCAGTTAAAGGCAGGATGCATTAAACAAGAGAGCACATATTCACAATGTTTGGTCCAGGATACTAAGCAATATACTGAAGAAATAAAAGTTAGTGCAGATTGAGAGGAATCTGTCTCAGTAAATAAATCATGTTTTGGAATCTGCTTAAGTGAAGACATGTTTTCATGGACTATTACTGTGCATTACAGGTACTGGAGCAAGTGGAACTGGCACTGTCAATGTTGTAAAAAATGCCACTGTCACACAAACTGTTCATCTTCCTGGCAAGGCCTGCACTTGCAATGTCAACATCATAGCACAGAACTGATACAGAATGCTACTGACCTCATCTATGCATGGGTGGCCACAAGTCTCTTAAAATGCATGTACAAAACTCTTACGTTGGGTCTTTTCCCAATAAAACTACTTAAAATTTGTTTGGGATGCAATTGCTAAACACAGAAAAGAATAAAGCTGATCTGAGCTGTAGATTTTGGCACTACAACAGATCAAGTGAACAGTACTATCTCTAATGACATAAAAAAAGAAATTCTGCCATGGATCAGAGCTTTGACAGACAATGTTCCAGGATGCCCCCCTTCTGATGGCTAATGTCAAAAATAAAGGCCTTTCAATGAAAATGGCTGTGCAATGTGTAGGGTCACTTGCTTCAGCAACAGGTACTGCAGCAAGGTTGCAAAAAGAATATGCACATGCAATGTATGTGAACTGACAAATGTTTTTGGCATGAAGTCAGGTCAGCTCTGTAAGTATAAGGGTGCCTGAAGATTCAGAATGAGAAATGCTGTCTCTCTTATAGCTGTGCTTATAATGCAATGACATACTATGCTCAGATAATCACGTGAGGATAAATATGGACAAAGCTGGCAGAGGCCAAGTGGGAAGGCATCTGTTTCCAACACACACCAATACAAGGCAGCTCTGTGACTGCTTCACAGAGGTGTGATGCCAGTAAAGCTTCACCATTGCCCAGGCTGATTAAATGCACTTACCAGCTTAACTCTTTTTCAGATCTTTAGGATAGGTAATCTACTTGGTTACTTTACTTATGATCTAAACTGACAGTAGAAATTAGCTCCTTAATGTAGTAGTAAGGTACACAACTGCAATGTACCAAAGACCTGGATTGTGGAGCAAGGCTAGTCGTCAGCAGGGCCTGATTAGAGCAGAAGATTATTTGCAGCACAATTCTCCCTTACCAATGAATAGATATGTAGGTAATAGATTTACTACCCAATAACCAGTGCCATGAAAGTACAGTCAGCTGTAATGTATATCAGAACTTCATTGGCTTGTATGGAGAGCATGGCTGGAGGCATGAATGTACTATGCCAATATTCAGTATACGATATTATGATGCTTACACAGAGGAAAATGCTGAAGCATTGATGGCTGATCTTTTAGTACCATCTCTGTGCTGTCATGGACCCTAGATTCAGATTTGAGAGCCAAACATTAGAACACCCATGTAGCAAAACTGTTCCTAATCATTAAAAACTGCCCTTAATAATTAAAAAGCTCTAAATCCCCCTAGAAAGTATCCATACTCCTGAGTAAAATTAAAGTAAACCTGTATGATAGGGACAGAAGGAATCTATGGATGACTCGAGGTAACCCTTGTCCCTTGTGAATAAGTTTTGGTGCTAATACTGGAGCCAGATACAAAGGCTTAGACCCAGATTTCTCGTCAATGTCTGCTGGCAGTTATGGGGTACTTTTGCCAAAGTCCAGCAGCTACAGAAGTAAAACAAGAGGGTAAGGGAAACACACTGCAGGTTGCACTGAAAAACTGCAGAATGACAGAAAAAATTAAGAAGATATTCACTAAGCTAGCCATGTACCCCCTCCCCCATTGGACTCAGCTGTACAAGAGTAGATGTTTCATTTGTATCATCACATTTAAGGTGTTTTAGCCATAGTAATTAGAAATGGTTAAATGTTGCAGTTGGAAAACATTTGACAGCGAGGAGGCCTGCTCAACAGAAAGGCCAGTACTGTGAAAAAAAGAACTAAAAATGAATAAAGGGTTAAAGCAGAGAGAGTTGTAATGTGATGAGCTTTTACAATTTAAGCAACAGCAAACAGTAGCTGGAAACATGCAGCGTCAGGTTACATAGATGGACAGTTACAGCTGAAAATGCATAGTCACTACAAGCATTGCACTAAATCTCAGCATCTCTAATGGATTATATGCTTTTGAAAAGAGTGATCAAGCATTTCAGCTGTATCTAAGTAACAAGTATAATTAAAATTCTGGAAGAAAACCAGATAAACTATCTAATTAAGGTGAAAAGAACAAAAGATTAAACTTGATTAAGTGACAACTAGAAGCCAATGAGGATAAATCAAACCTAGAATAACTGCACACTTTTGTTTTTGATTATACCACCTAGTGAGTTCTCAGTTAAAAAAAAAAAAACAATGGGACAGAAAAAAATGATATTTTATTTTTACAAGGTGGAACTAAAACTTCAGCTGAGCCTTAGATCAAACTATTTTATTGCTGCCATCAGGGCATTTCTGATTGTCTCAGTTTCCAAACCTTTTTTCCAGTCACAGGTGTTGTGACAACACTCAGCAGCTTGAACAAAAGTTTGGGCGCACAATTCATTTAAACACAAATGTTGGTGGGCATTACCTAAGTATGAACAGTGATCCACAAAGTTTCAGTGCTGTGAAGGACAGGAAATATTCACAGCTTGTGTCACATCTTGACTGCTGTACACTAATGCATGTGGCAATTTTAGACCGTCTGAGTTCATCTCACCATGTTTTGCATTCCTCAGAAGTCTATTCAACTATTTTATAATATAATCACCTAACCGAAATAAAATGTTAATTAAACTGCTGACTTGTAAACCATAGAAGGCACACATTTTTGTAGTTTGCTCAAAAGAAAAATATTTTCAATTATTTTATGCAAGTTTTAAATTTTATCTGTGGATAGGGTGGGCCTTTTGACATATGCTGCACTGTTCTGCAGAATATTCTGTTCGTATTTTAGAGTTTCAGTGTTTTGTGTCAGCTTAAAACCTGTTACAGGATATTAAGAAAACACTTATGTACATCACAGTAAACTTTTCCCCAAACCACAAGTCTCCTTTTTTAGATAAGTTCAAATATTCTGTCATTTCAATTTGAAATGACAAACTCCTCCATCAGATGGCTATGCATTTTTGTTTCACAACTGGGTGGCCACAGTGGTGCAGTGGTTAGCGTTGCCGCCTCACAGCAAGAGGTTCTCTGGTTCAATCCTCAGATGGGATGCCTTCTGTGTGGAGTCTGCATGTCCTCCCCTGTGGTTGCGTGGGTTTCCTCCGGGTGCTTTGGTTTCCTCCCAAAGAGATACTGTAGGTGGATTGGACACTCTAAACTGGCCCTAGGCATGAGTGTGTGCTTTCTGTGGAAGGTTGGGCGCTGGGCTGGTAACTCAACACCGTAAAACTCCACTGCCAATCATGAGCAGACAGGTGATCCACTGTGGCGACCCCTAACTGGGAAAAGCCAGAAGAAGATTTTTGTACTACAACTGGCAGCAGAGAAATAAACAAATTTATAATTTCTTGTGCTTTTATTAAATTGAATGTGTAGTGCCTTAAAATCCATATAAGATCATATCTATGCAGTTTTTGGAAGAAATAATCAGCTTCTTTAGTCTATCTTCCTACCCTAGACTATTTACAGAGCAAATAATTTTTATTGAATCCCCTTTGCACCTTTTCCAAAGTTATGGACTTAGCCCCTCCCCCTCTTCAAAAGACAAGGGCCCCGGGTACACTTGGTGATCACACTTTCTGCTACAGACATGCCCCACACTAGATGAAGAGGAACTTGGATATCATAGGTAGTCAAAACATTTGGATTTTTCTCCCACATTATCTCACAGCGAATACCACCTTATTGGTGTCATACTACAGTTTACAGGACAGCTATGCTCAGGCATGGGATCCCATTATCAGCTTTATTAGATGTCATACATTTCTGACTGTATGTACAATGTTCTCCTCACTTCTGGTAGTAACTTGTTCCAGAGATCTGATACACCTTTTGAGGAGATAAGCACTGTCACGTCACTTCTAAGCCTTCTAAGATCTCACATCGTGATCTGCTCGTCTTATCCCTACCCTTTTCAAGGAGAATGCTACACCTATGTACCTGTTTTACAACATGAATGCCTTTCTCAGCACCTCACCCCCTTGAACACACACAACGTTTAATTCCGTAACCATCACCTTGTCTGGCTTTTCTGATGCATTTCTACATCATCTTGTTAGTCTTTTGCTCAAAAGTCTCTTCCCCCTCTCTCTTGTCTGTCCTCCTTTCTCAGCATGTACCTCTGTCTCACTCTGTCTCTCACTCTCTCTCTCTCTGTTCCTCTTTCAGTCTCTCTTGGTCTCTTCTACTTAGTATCAGTCATTTACTGGCATCTCCAACACTGGGCATAGTATTGAGAGAGGTGTCAACAATGGTTTGTAAAATAGCATTATCTACACTGTTCTTCTTACCGTCAAGTTCCTTGTCCCTGTTTAATGCTGCAACCTGTTTGTTTTCCCAACTGCCAATCCACAGCTATCCCAATACCTTTTGTATTACTGGCTGTGTAACTTTCATGCTGCCCTTGAGGTGTTGTGCTCTACAGTCATACTTTCAATATTTTAGGTACTGAATCCTAACTGTCAAATCATTGGATATTCTGTGGTCCATACAGTATTGTGCCTTAGTGAGTTGACCTTTGCAGATTTTTTAGTTACCTACAGCCAGGTATGTCTTCATCTCTGGTACATCTCCTACACTCACAATAACTATTTTGACAATTAGGCCCTATAAATGAACCCTCTGGCATTTCATTTGTGACAGTTATTCATGTATAGCGTTTGGCGCTCACATACTTGTACATTTACAATGTGGCATCCTCTGTCCATTAGAGTTAGCTGTTTTAGCAATTTGAATAAAGTAGTGCTTAAAGCTTTCCAGGCTGCCCATAGCTGTACACTTCTGTGATGTATGCATGTGTCTAAAAACAAATTTATTGTGTCTAACTAAGGGAAGAATATCCAAAAATATAAATAAAATAAAATAATAAAGTTCTACATTAGGCATGACAGTGGTGTGGCACTTATTATAACACAGAAAGGAGTCACAGTAAGTGTAGTCCCCATGGCACTCAGGAGATATGGAAGGAAATACAAAACCACTACACCAGCAAGTAAAATGTGTAATACAGACTAACACAATGATATACAACAACAATTCAATTTACTTATGTGTATGGCTATTTAGTACAAATGAGCTTAATCCTGTAGTCCACAGTTTGATTCTGAGTCTACATTTGTGTAAAGTGTGACTCTGACTAAATCACTTAATCAGCAGTGTTCTCAGGTTATCCCTGAAAAAAGGCATTTGGGCCTAGTGGTTTGGCTATTCAGTAAATAAATAAAAACATAAACAGTCACAGGTAAGGTTACAGAACGCTTCAGAGAGTTATTGAAAGAGATGATTTCTTTAAGTGGGGTCATTAATAACTCAGTTATAAACATTCACTGGTAGAGAAATGGAGAAAGGGATGCTAAATTAAGAACAGTGTCTGTTTTAGCCCTGATTTGTTTGGGGTATGTAGTAAAAGTCTGCTTACAGTAACTAAGCAGTTTCTCTGTACTGCCAAGTCCAGAACTTTACTGGCTATCAATGGCAGTAACAGTGTGTTATGTTAGTCAGAGGATTAAGGCTATGAGCTGTAAATTAGCTGATTCCTATACGATCTGATTTTTCCAGCCTTCATTTGCCTACTGTGTGACCTTGAGCAAGAAACTAATTCAAGCAATGCTTTGGGGTAGTTGGGAAATAGCTCTAGGTTTCTCAATGGTCTCCTGAACCACAAGCCTAGAAACTACTTAGGAATCCATGAGAATGATGGTGCTAGTAATGATTGTGTAGGTACAAGGCATTACTAGCTCATGCATTGCTAGAAAGGCAGGCTCATAAATATACAGGGAGGTTTAGAATTGAATCATGCCTGGGCCGTTCTGCTTTGGTAGGAAATATGTTATAACTGCTACAATACTACACAGTGGAGACCAGACAGAACGTGGACATGTGTGCGTGTATGTTTACATTGATATGCATGCTCCTAGTGCACAAGGTCTCTGTGATATGCTAGTGATATTTCTGCTGGCCAGATCCTGTACATCAGATTCTAACTAGCAGCTCTACAAATGCAGTGAAAAAATATGAAGAAAGAGAAAATAATCATATTAACAACTACAATCATTAGAACAAGACTTTTTTTTTTTCATGTACATAAGTATGACTGTGCTATCAGTAACTATGCTAACCAGGTTCCTGCAAAGTAAGGCTTATTCAGGAAAATTGGTTAAAAAAATTCATATCTTGTCAAGAGAAATAAAATTTTTAATCTAGTAACTTGTGAGAAACGCATCACTGAAGGCAAATACAATTACTGCATTTTATAAAAGTTCTAGTCAGTCATGTCTCATAATTGTCACTTAAGCCTACTTCTGTAATTAAGCAGAGTTTTCTGCAACTTGTTTGTACTTCTGTAACAGTTACACAAACCTCATAACCATATCTTTTCCTTGCTTAGTTCATTTTGTTCTGTCCATCTTCCGACCTATATGTTGCTCTAGATGTCTGCTTTGTGTTCAGTCCACAGATTTGTTTTTAGTTATCATCTTTCGTCCAAGGAATTGGAAGACTTTGTTCCCTTCCTCCTTTATCCACTACATAAAATAGTTTTGTATTGTTCTATATAAAGGTATTTTGACACACTTTTTCCTCATCTTTGGGCACAGTTCTCTCCTTTCTTTCTCTCAGATGTACACACACATTTGCATACTTTGTGTATGCACGAACCAAAACATGCACACACACACACACACACACACACACACACACACACACACACACACACACACACACACACACACACACACACACACACACACACACACGCACACACACGCACACACATGCACGCACACACATGCACACACATGCATACACTCAGGTTTTTTTCCATTCACATTCGTGTTGTAGCTTAAGCCTGGTATTTTTTAATGGGCTATATAGAATCCCCAGTCCTTACTGCATGTTTTTATATGTGAGCATGGCTTTATATAGACCTATTTTCTCTGGCTTTTGTTTTTCCTGATGACCATGCAATTTAACTTCAGAAATTCATGTTGTAGTTTGCTAAAAGAAAGACTTTTCTTACCTTTATTATAGGTTCATAGTAGATTGCTAGCCTAATGGCTTAAGAGCCCTTACATGCCTAGACAACATACAATTTTATCCAATATATGGCCCCTAGTGGCAAGAGGATGGCATGTGGGTTTCTGCCTATGTCTTGAGTATCTTACAGATGTCCCCTATCCATAAGGGACATAGGCACTACCCCTGGTGTGAAAGATTGTTAGGGAACTTCTGAGTGTATGTGGGGTAATGTGATGATAATGTAGTATGTACTGTCCTTCTGTCCTGAGGTGAGGCTTTATCAGTAACCAGATAGGTAAAATAAATAAAACAGATGCATGCCTGAAGGCATGGAGAACAGACTGGTAGCACATATCAGTGGCACAGTATGTTGACTGATGCTTCTATGATGCATGCATGGTCATGATTCCACACATTCATATTATTGTCTCCCTAAACCATCTATCTCTACAATATCTTCTGTGGTGTCTCAGCAGTGGTACAGTCCCCGATAAAACAATGTCCATTACTGTAGTCAACCCCTGAAATATCATGCAAGTAGTTTTTTTTTTTTCAGCCACAGCAAAAAATCTTGAAACTCGTACAAAGTTAACATTTTAGCACAAACCAGAGATTAATTTTAGTATGGTGTCATTAAACATATGTATATTTGTATATTTGCTGAAAGTATCTTTTTGGAAGCTCTGCCATAAAGAGTGGTTATGTCAGCTAAATAGTATTTATGTGGTGTAAAACATTTGCTCATGACAGTTTTAATGATAGCATGAGTTAAAATAATTTTCGTGTTTTCTATAACATGCTGATTTTTTTTATTTGAAAACAGCCTGCTTTACCCAGATAAGAGATGCTCTGACAGATCGTAAGCAAGGACTGCAAAATAACAATCTGCAAAGCAGAACATCAGAATATTATTGCATTCAAATAACAAACAGCATTTTAAGGCTGTATTATGTAAGACAGTTAAATCTGTTTTGAGCCTCGACACATGAAAAATTCATCATCCAGCCAACAGCAACGTATAACTTATCTTCCATTTTTGTTTGTTGGAAGAGTGCCCTGAATGCAGAATATAATGGGAAGTAGAACCCATTGTGGTGATTTCTGATTAAAAAAAAGAAAAAAGAAAAAAGAAAACTAAAATTCCTAGGAAATCTCTGTATTACTGTTCTAAGGTAACCACCTATGAACAACACAATGAATTACGTTAACAAGAAATACTAGGATGAAGGCAAAAAAGAAAAACTTTTCTTCTTTTCTTTTGGTCATTCAAGACAGCAGATCCATAACCTTCAAGAATGCTGAAGGCAGCTTTCTAATAGTTCTTCAGGAAGCAATGCCTGTCTTTTAGAAACTTGAAGAGGTGTAAGTATCAAAGTGAGAGTCTTAGCATTGCTGCCAGGTGCTTTGTATAGAACATTATGAGACAGTGTGTATTCAACAATACTAGTTTTCATCTACAAAGAAATTTCATTCAGATTATATGACTATGGAATGTATGTAATAACTAAACACACATTACATCTAGAACTGGTGTCTGTACAACATACGCTGCACACAAGTTCTGCTACCAGAAACTACTGGCTGCTTTAATAAGTGACTGTGGGTAAAGTCAATGAGTTGTTCACTGTTAAAACAGCAATGTGTTATGAATATACAAGTCTCATCTGTCGCCTTTGTGCATAAAATGGTACTCGAAAGGCCTGAGGTTCAAATCACATCTATGGTATTCTTTTTTGCTTGTGTTTATACGCACTACTATACTCATCCACTCCTATGGGTTTGTAATGAATAATCATGTCTAGCCATCCTGTTGTGTATTAGTAAAAGATTATTGCACTTAATGACAAGTAAGTACTAGATGTCTCAATGAAATATGTGGTATGTTAACCCATACACCTCTTTGAAGGGTCCAGGTTCAAGTCTTGGTGATGGCATTTATCTATCTATCTATCTATCTATCTATCTATCTATCTATCTATCTATCTATCTATCTATCTATCTATTTTTTACTTGTGTTTTGACAATGTGCATCTTAATATACACATCATAGTATCATGCTTGTAATGAGCAATTATCTGTACAATCAGTAAAGATTGCACTGTGAAAAAATAATGGCATTAAGGCAACAAAGGTTTGACTGATGCAGGTGGTGATGTAATTAAAACAGCATTCTGAAGGTGTTGTGTTTAACTCATAGAGGAATATACATTGCACAACTCAGTATGTTTAGAATATATGATTAAGTACCAAATAACTCAGAACTGTTACCAGTGTAATTAGATTCAAGAAACAACAAACACCCTAATGATGAAGTGTTTTTAAAATAAAAATGAAAGTGCTTAATATTTACTTCCAAAGTTTATTTGTGATTCCCATTGTTCTGTTGTTTCTAGAATGCCTAATTGTCTGTGCAGTTAGTGGAATGTGTACTGTTAAAATATTACTGTGATTAATAACATCTTTGGGATGGGGGTTAGTATAATACTTAAGGTGTTTACCTTACAAACATAAGGTGCAGTGTTTTAATCTCACTTTGGAAGATAAATTGGCTTGGCATAAAATGGCCCTCAAAGAAGCAGCTAGCCTAGTAATTACCTAAGAAGCTATGAAAATGGAAATGTTAGTGGTACTGCTTGAAGCATAAACTAAAGAGTATTCTGAATATCCTCGTTTCAAGTTCTAGCTAATGGAGGTACTAGTTTCTCAGTTCTGTTCTCTAATATGTACCCCATTCCTGTGCATGTTTCTAGTCAGCAACATTCTTTGCAGTCTCTCAGTTGTGCATTGGTAAGTGATTGGTGTCATCAGGAATATGTAGGTCATCTCTGTTGCTGAACAAATTGAGTTAAAGTCAAGGGGAATACACTTGATTTTCTCTCACTTGTGTTTGTATGGCTTCCTTATGTGAACCTCACAATTCTCTGTGTTTACTAAGTCAAGATAAATGACATTTACAGCCTCATATCACCTTATTACTTTCACCATACAATTAGAGATCTGTGTAAGGCTTGTCCAACATAGTGTCTTGCTGGGAGTCCATGCTGCCTAGGTTCCTACAGTCCCTCAATCTCCAGATATTAAATCAATGTCACTCTCAGAAGGTATTCCATAGTTTCCCCTACTACAGACATGAAGTTCACTGATTTATAGTTTCCCCATATCCTTCCTTGTCCTGCAGTTTGTAAAGTGGAATGAATCCCATTTCTTCCTCTATTACAAAAGGTACATGTCCCCATGCTCTATAAAACCATGTAAGTGGTTATAAAAATTTCCCATAGGTTTCTGAGCTGAATCCCATTTAGTCCCACATTTTTCTCTAAATTATGTTTAGATAAATTTTTCTTGACTAGTTATGTATAATCCTTGCATTTGTGAAAGACCTTCGGTCAAATTCTCAGCCATATAATTCCAGTGTATAGCATAATCACCAACCCTTCTGATATATTCAGCTCTGTTGTGCTGATTTTTTTATGAAATAGAATCACTGTTATTTTATTGATATGTTCCATAATAAACCTACAACTATCTTAACCCACTGTCTAATAGTGTATATTTCTTTTTTCCACTTTCTGAATCCTTTTTCATTCTGTTTCAGATAACACAGCACCATGCCTTGCATTATTTTAATTTGTTCATATTTAAGAAATTATACTCTGAATAATGTTCTTTGGAACATCCCTTGAGAACAATTGTGTTTTTCTTTCTCATTGCTTTGCAAATAAGCTTATGTTCACTCGACAGCAGTGCCTCCCTTTCTGAAATCTCCTTATTTCCATTTGTGAGTACTAGGTTCAAGACCAGTCCCTTCCCTGTTGGTTATTGAGCTGTTTCAGATCTACTGTCTACAGGGAATCACTAATTACTCTGCTCTTTGAGGCTTCTTAAGTATAAGCATTTTGGGTCACCGTCTGGCATATTCAGGGTACTTGACAACAGTATACTTAATTGGACTTCCACTGAAAGAATTTCTACTAACATCTACTTATCTATGTTTTCTTCTTGGTTAGGGGGCTCAGAGATAACCCCTCCTCTGAATGCACTGCCATTTCCCCTCTCTACAATGACCCTAGTGCACATTCATTCCCTTGGTTGTTACTCAGCCTTGTTGACTTCCTTTTTTTATGAAGAATTCTGCCCACCTCCTAGTTTTGTCTGTCATTTTCTGCCCTCTATATTTTGACATAAAAACTACAATTCTCTGTTTACAGGACTAATGACCACAAGAATGGCTATGTCCAATTCATTTGTCAGTATGCACAACACAGCAAGCATTTTACTTGGGCTACTCACATTTGTTAGTTTTGCCCTCAGTACGGTGGTAGTGTGTACACCTGCTTATCCTGAATGTCTGCCTTCTTCCTCATCAATCTAAAAGCTTCTCTTCAGTCATACTCTACAGGTTGTACCAATATGATATTCTCTAACAGTGTTTGTTCTCTGAAGGTTATGGCATTAAAGGCTTGCTTATAGTGTTGTGGCAGAGGGAATGTATTTTCCTATGTTTCCTTACTACCTGCTCCGTCAAAGCTAGCAGCACTATTTTCCTTCAAAGCAATTAAAACTATGGTCTGGGATATTATTTGCTGCAATAATGCTGATATGGGGGTTATATTTTTTCCATGAGGAACCCCACTTAGAAATAAAGGTAAATCCTTGTTCTATGGACAAGTTCTTTAATCACATCTTAAACTGCTGTGAGAGGCAGCATAACTATATCTTTTTTCTACACAGGTAGTTCTTCTGAAAAGGTCACAGTGTGTTATCTGCTTAATGCTTTCAAAACTCATTCAGTGGCACACTTTCATGTTTGATAGCCTATTATAGAATGATGTCCAAGTTCTGTTTCCCAGGAAGCCTTCACATGGCCCAGAGTGTCATGCAGTAGTTCTATCATGCTATGGCGCTAGGCATACACCTTTCCATTCATGTAACATTTCTAGCCAAAACCCTTCCAACAAGAGAGTGCTTTACTAGCTGTTCATTATTTGGCATATATACAACCCTATGCTGTCCTGTAGGCATCCCTGTTATCTTCAGTGGTCTAGAAGGTGCCCTTGTTGGTTTCTTGCACCGTTCTTCTGAAAGCTTCCTCACTGCAAACACAGTGCATCATGTAATAAGGCTTTTTCTAAGTAGGAGTGAGGTAATAGAGGAATACTGAAGAGTTGCAGCTGATGGGATGCCTTTGTGCTCAGCAGATCCCTGTTCTCCATTAATGCTGTGTTATAAGCTCAGCTTTTTTAGCTCTTGGCTGTCCTAACACTGGCATCCTCTCACTATATCTGGGGCATTACATAAAGTCTGATTATGTTACCAGCAGTTGCCATTCTGTGTTGTGAATGAGCACATGCACATTTCTTCACATCATTGAATCCAGAAGTTTGAGGAGTGTTAAATGATGCTGTTTAAAAAATCATTAAAGGGACTGCTCAGGAAAAAAGGGGTCAGGAAAGGGCAAAAAAAAAAATGACACAGGCCTCCATGGGTTTGTACACTGCAGCTAATGTATAGCACCAAGGGTGGACCCAGCCACTGCCAAGCTTTGTAGATTTTGTAACATTCAGCATTCGTGGGGGGATCAGGAATCTGCAGTACAAGGTGTCAGCATATTTTTAAATCCGCTCCTTCAAGGAGGTCTGCTATGCACTGCTGTATGGAATTAGGCATTGGATATACCTGTACATGATATGCTGGAATGCTACAAGTGTTTTTGAATATGTTCCTTGCGAATATAAGATTCTCAGCATTTTCAGTGGTGATAACTTTTGGTTCTTAATGAAACGCCAATGGAATACAAACACTCCTGATTTCAAATACTGCTTTTTCCTAGAGGACAAGATGAATATACATTATCTGTTGTCTCCATTGTTCTAGTTTTCCACTTCTAGTTTTTGATATCAACATTGTGAAAATCAACAAAACACAGTAACTGTGAAAACAACAAACTTCTTCTTCTTCTTCTTATTATTCTTATTATTATGTATTTGTTAAACAGGGTAGAGCACTGCCACTGAACCACATGGACCTTTTCAGGCTCACAATACTCATAACCAGCATTGTTTTGTTAAGTGACTTGCTCCATCACACATCAGACAAATGGAGGCTGGGGGGATCAAACCCTAGACCAGTGAAAACAGAAGTTAGTATGTGGTAACAACATTGACAATGCATAACTGAAATAAAATAAAACAAAGGGTGATTTTTTTACAATATCTAGAGTTCATTTTCACATTCCTGTGCCTTAAATGTTGATTTATTCTCTATCTCCTCAGACTTCACCCTAGAATAACGTGACAGTTTTGTCAAACTCATGTCTTTGGAAAACATTAAATCAATTATCTTTCAAAGTTTTCTTCCATTATCTTTGGGGTTGTTGTGTGAACAGCAAGAATTTTTCATTTTTCTTTCTTACCTTTTTAATTATTATTATTATTTTTATTTTTATTTTATTATTATTATTATTATTATTATTATTATTATTTATTTATTTTTTTTTTCCAGTCTAAGTAAAACATGACTCCTTCATTACTGTGCTTCTTTCTACTTGGGAATTCATCATAATGTGATGACGACTCAGTCTTGTAATGATAAACTGTTGATCTATTCCTTTTGTAAATCATTTATCTTATATCGCGTTGATACAATCATAGAAGGAGCACATGTTTAGCAGCAGACCGCTTGCAGCATGGCCATGGCCAAAATACCGTTTAACATTATGTTTACTTTTCTCTGTCATAGCCATCAGGCACTATGCAATGTGAGACCACTGCAAGAAAATACTTTACTCGGTATTTATATACTAAAGTACTTTTCAGTTTGACTTTTTATATTTTTTATTAGTATTTATTAAATATATTTTAACTGCACAGCAAAATGGACAGAGGTGATACATCATGTACAAAACATTTAATTATATTCAAATTGCAAGGTATTATTCTAGGTCTTTTTGATTGTTAACTAGACAAACTCACTAAAGTACAAGTGTCTCTTTTCATGGGGTGACAAAGGAGCACTGAGTGGTTAAGGGACTTGATCAAAGTTATAGTGCAGGCAAAGGGAAACTAAGATAATCGTACCAAATGCTACAGGATAAAGCGTGCTAGCATCATATAGTCAATTCTCTGCATTACATTTGCATATTTTTACATCCTGTCTCTCATTATTTGGCCTTTATCTGCTATTTTTTCAGTATTGCTGGTTAGTACTTGGCAGAACACTATCATGGAATTACCTAATTGCAAAATCTCAGAAGGTTAAAGCCAAATTGCTTTTTATTGAACTGCACCTTTCTGTCCAAAACTTAGTGTCTGACTAATTTTGATAAAACATTCTGCTGTGTAATGCAGGGCTTTTCAAAATAATGCAGCAATATATGGTCTAAGGATAGTGCACATCATTTCCCACTGCATTTGTAATTAACTAAACCCAATGCACAGCCGGATAAGCCTATACAAGCCAGATATAATGGCAGCATCTGAGACTTGGCTCATAGGTCATCTTAGTAATGTCAGTTCTTCTTACCTGAATTTGGCATTCATAGACAGGGCAGATTATAGAAAAGCATACTAAAAGCAGTGCTCACTTACACTAATAGAGTGCATTCAAAGCCCATCTTAACTATCTGATGGCTACATAAAAATAAACGAGATGAGTAGCATAAGACAGAATTATAAAAAAAAAAAAAGTCAGCCAAAAGTGAAGAAAAACAAATAAAAACCAAAAGCACATCCACAGCCAGAAAAAAAGATGCATTTCAGCCATGTAGAAGTTTAGCTCTTTCATTTTCTTAATTAAAACCTCAGAACTTCATTAGAACTACAAAGAACCATCCAAGCAATGCAAATGAATCCAGAAATCACATGATCAGCTGATTCACCAGACCAATAAAATGATGACTACTAAACGTCCATAAGAATAATTTTAACAGTTTATAAAAATTATAAACGTATATATGATACATTATAATTAAAAATAAAATAAATCACAATTGCTATAATTTCAAAAGACACAATATTAATAGTGTCATTTATTCCTGGTGCTTTATCAGAACTTAACAAAATCTGTCATTTGACCTCTTTACACTCCATCACAGTGTTAGTATCACTGTTAAACATATCCATTGGCACAAAATCTAAAATATAAAAGCTAAATACCTTAAAATCAATGTTTGAATATTTAGTTAAGGCATTAATAAAATCATGATTTCTAATGTCCAAGACATGCTCATAAATAGTCTACAAGAGCACCCTAGTAATTTTACCTGTGGAGAATCATTTAAATTGGTTCGATGATTCTTTGTAGTTCTGATGAAGTTCTGTGGAGTCCATTGGAGTTGCTAAGATGTTATTTGCTCCCACCCATCCATCAACTTTATTGGGCTACTCAATCTATAAAAAGCAAAACTAGAATAGACAATACTGGAAAACACAGAAGCATCTTAAATCAGGTCATTGTGTCTGCATCAAGAAATATCATAAAGGCTGGAATTACATCTAACCTTATTAGTGCTTAGCATCCTATTTTTGTGAGCTGGTCACAGCCAAAAATCAACAAGCAATGTCACTGTACAATATCCAGAAATACCAAATATTTCTATCCATGCATTTGTCTACTACATTGGCCCTTATTAAGGGCCTATGTCTTTATTTAACTATTGACTTCAACTCCTTCCTTCCTAAAGATGATAAACTGTTAGGCATAATTTGGGGGGGGGGGGGCAAAAATCTGCTTTCTGTTACCTCAGAAATAAAATTACTTATGAAAAGAAAGACTTCATGCCTGGAAGAACTGTCATAAGCACCATATCTTAACTTACCATAAAGCTTGTAAAGAGCTTTAGAATAACATCAAAAGCATGCTCACAACTAGTCATAAAAGCAACTATCAGAGGCAGCAAGCATACTCTGTGTAACAATTCACAATGGTTGTGGAACTCTATAACCATCTATTATACATAGTAAAACAGTTCAGCCCAGTGCAGTGTGGATACCATTGATAATGAATTTAGCATTTACTATTTGAGAGTATTCCAGTGCATCAACTTTCCTTTTTCATCCCTAGAACAACTACCTATTTCTACTTCCAAGACCCCCTAAGCACAGACTTTAAATTTTATCTGTACCTTTAATAATAGAGACTACTCAATATGTTGATAAATAGATCAAATGCTTGGACAATCTTCCACCAAAATATTTAAAACTAGCTACAGATACAATTACTTACCAGTTCTCTAGCCATGTAAATCATTCTAACATAAAACACTAAGTTCTGAAAGCCAGGATGTCTTCAATAATTGGTACTCTAGACAAAGATGGAACCACCACTGAATTACCAATAATTTCTTTCATATCCATTCTGTTCCATCTGTCAAAGACCTTGGAAAGCTATATATGGTTATATGATATAATTAATTTTACAAAACCTAATCTTCTTACCAGAAGTCAACATGGCTTTTCAATATGTCATAGAAGAGACCACCCTACTGGAATTTACAAATTAAATTTATTGCAACATTAAATCGGATGAGCTCATCAGATTGACCTTTTTAGATTTTGTCAAGATAATGTCAAAAATCATGTACTCCTCTGTCATCTGGAAAGCTATTGTCTATTTAAATAGTACACTAACTAGTATGCAAGTTACCTAAGGGACCATAATCGCAGTTATTTTCAATGAAACCTTGATGTCCATCCTCAAAACCATCACAGTTGCTGCACCACAAGAATCAGTGATTTATTTTTGTTAATACAGTCTCTTCACTGTGTAGCCCTTGTGTTGCCATCCAGTATACTAACAAGTCCGTGCTACTTTAGGTTCATTGGCAGTTACTAGGCTTGCAGACAAGGGGACCATTATGGATCCAAGCCCAAATTTCCAGTTGCTCCAAAGTCTGGTTAAATGACTTGCTTAAGTCACAGTAGGCAAAGGAAGGTTGAGGGAATCAAACCCTGTACCACAGAAATTACAGCTCATAGTCTTAACACTCTGTACTAACTGCCAGACTAAGTCAGATCTGTGGATGATGTTTTTGTTCACCTGCAAAGGCAGGATACACACTCTGAAGAATGTTTTGCTGCATCTGGTTTCCATTAGAACTCAATTAAAGCTAACCCCATGCTATTTACAGTCAGTACCCTACCCACCTCCTATCTAATAACTATCTGCTTGAGGTAATCAATTTCAACAAACTAATAGCTGTCATAATCAATCAAAAACTTAAATTCTATCACTATGGCAGTACGTTTGTCCTTTAAACCAACTTAAGGTATGACATGCTTAGAGTCAAACCATTCCTGACTGATCATTGTCTCATTGCTACAGCCTTGCTATGGTAGTCTAATATATGTTTCAGGTGGTCCTACCAGGCTTCCATCCACATAGAAAGAGGCTGGAAAAAAGTCTACAACTAAATATCCAACTTTGCTACAAACCTCCAAAGCAAATCACATTAATGTTTGTCCCTAAAAATTACACTGGTTTTAATATATGAATCATCTAAACCTGATGCAGCTTACAACAACACAGTCAGTCAGTCATGCTGCACAGATTCCCAGTTATGAAGTCCATAATTTACTGGTAAATGTGTCAGGACAGTGCATTGTTTTCTTCAACAAATATCTTTCTCTATACCTTTCTGCCATGTGAGCTCTACCATTGCTTTCCCTTTTCATGAGACATTGATATTTATTCTCCCTTATTGATTGGTCAAGGTCCACCATCACCATAACTTGTGATGTCCTCACCTCTTTTTTTCCCTAAATGTGTCTACAGCAAGGCATGCTGTCCACCAATGGGCATATTAAGTGCCTATACAGTCTTGGTACCGAATGCAATGACAGCTAATGTGTCATCATCTTGAACTTTAATTACGCCACCAAGAGAAGGTACAAAAAAGCATTAGAGGACTTTCTTGTATCTCATATGCTTTCTGTTCATCAACAGAAGCATCATTCCCCCTTCTATTCCCATATCAAATCTTTTTCTCATCCGCCACACAAAAGTAAAAAAAGTTGGAAAAACACCCCTCACCATTACAGCAGTGTCTTAAATTATGGTTAAGGGTACAGGCAAACTTTCAAGAGAGTCTATCCAACTCTCTGTAGCATAGAGATATAATCTGTCCTCTCACCTTGTCTGGGGATCCAGCCCACTTTCTTTCTGCTACAAAGCCCATCAACCAGTTCCATTAAAATAGTCTCCAGCCTCTCCTGAAACAGATTGTGATCAGTTGGCCACCGCACTCTGAAGAGCTACTACTGTACTTTCAAGAGCTTTAACATTTGCCAACATATTTCTGGGCACCAGTAGTCTCCATTTCTGTTCCATATTGGCATTTCTCTTTCCCTGAGTGTGAAGGATCCAAACACCAGTGGTTCTATTGCTAATCTCAGTATCAGCCCTTGTGGTGTCAGCTGCTCTAAATCAAGGATCACTTCTGCCAAGGCTGACCGTTACAAAGGCCAGCTTTCTTGGCTTCTACAGGCCAGACTTTTTCTGGGCTAAAATTTTCATTATCTTTCCAGGCTATGCTAGTTTTAGTAATGGGTGTTCCAGCATTAGTGTCTCTACTGTCACTGCTTACAGCACCAATAATCAGTCACCTACATTTGCCAATAATGTGTCTTTCATCCCACACAGGATGTTTCTGTAGGGCCATTTATATACATGATGGTAGTGCAACCCTCATCCTTGCTAAATTAGTATATTCAGCAAGTGACCCCTTACCATCCCATTTCCCCGCTGAGATATGCCTTTGTTGACCCTAGTCTCAAATGACCACTTGAGTCATCGTAGTCTAAATTACAGCTTAAGAGCCTGGAACATGTCTCTGCACTTTTAAGCTTGAAAAAACAGAGGGAGATCTTCCAACTAAAGATCTAGACAATGAAGAAGGGGCCAACCCCCTTTCCCACTGACCTTAAATTTGTAGAATTGATAGGGTTGGTGCACTGATCAAGTCTCCTCTTACTATAGGAGGCTATAAAATGCCTGCAAGTTTTTACCCAAGTTTGTCTGGATATTTCCTCTTGTTGAAATCACAAGATTCCACAAGGGCAGCATGGGAGAAAGCAGACACAGTGGCTTCTGTTACAAAGAAAGTGGAACAGATCTCTTACCCTCTGAGGGGATGTTTGGTTTGGACAGATACTCCCAAGCCCAATGATACTGCATCATGGCAGTTCTGTATGGGGTTTCTACTGCCCAGACCCCTACCCTCCATCCTTTTGCTAAGGCATGCCAATCCATGGACAAATTTGCAAAGTGTGTGTTTGTATTTACCACCTTGTCTTTGTATGCATCTTCTTTTCCAATACACATGTTGTACCTCCAGATGAATGTGACTAATGAATTACAGCATGCCGCACCAGAATCATGGAAGTACTTCTTTTTTTTTTTTTTCAAAACAGGTTTATTGTTTTAACATATAAGAGAAATATCATAACAATTTTATACAAGTAATTAAAAATAGGTATTATTATAATATTCAACAAAACAACTAAAGTATTTACAAAGACATCCACTACAATCAGATCAATTAATTAAACTAAAATACCGTGCTATTGAAATTAGAATTTTTTTAACAAATATTGTAAATTATCCCATACAATATAATATGATGTTTTTCTAGTTGTTCTCATTCTAATTGTGCTTATTTCCATATGGCACATTATATTCATAACATTTTAAATTCATTGAACGAAGGAGGTGTATCTGAAATCCAGTTTCTAGTTATTATTTTCCTGGCCACTGCTAGGATAGACCATAACAAGGGAAGCTTAATCTTTTAACACATTGAGGTACAGGTGTGTTGAATAATATAAGAGACTTAGAAATAATGAAATTATCTGTAAAAAGAGCCTGCAAAATTCATTAATTGACTTCCAGTATTCTTTCAACTTCATACAGTCATAAAACATATGAGCCCAGTCAGCATTAATTTCTACATTACATCTCTTACATAGATTATCTTTATTATTTATTTTATTCATCATCAAAGGTGTATAAAAAGATCTATGTAAACATTTCCATGTATAAAGTCTCCAGACAATGGAAGATGTAGTTCTATAAGCAGATTCCAATATATATTGTTTATCTTGTTGAGTTGGTGGGTCCCCATTAATAGAGGTGAAATAATTCCAGTATGAATCTACACTGTAAAAAGTTTCTTGTCTGATAATTTTATGTATATATGAAAGTTTACCTTTATCAGAAACTTTATGCTGTAAATTTAATATCAAGTAATCAATCAGTTTTGGAATAGATTCTTTAACTGTTATAGACATTAGATCTATTCTATCAATGAGATGTTGTCTAAAGATCTGAACCTCTAACCAGCAAGTTTCTCTTAGATCAAATTCTTGTTTTAAGAAATCTAGATTTTAACTTTATTATCAGATATCAGCTGATACCAGTACTTTAGATCATTATCTATAGCTAAATGAGCTCCTTCAGAAGTAGATGACATAAGCATACCCTGAGTATACATTATAGGGAATACAATAAAATTCCATTCCCTCTACTTAGGGTGCATGAATATAAAGTTACGATAACTAATAATAATATTTAATGGGTAACAAACCATATGTTTAGGTATAATAGGTGAAGTACAAAATTCCTTTAGCAACCACAACATGGAGTTATTTACAATCATATTTTTATGTGTTAAGGAGATTTTCATGAAGTGCATACTAATTAGCTCCCAATAATCTTTCCATTTTGATATATGACTGATCTATTAATAAAGTAATAACTTTTATAATAGAAGAGATAATATATAAATTAAAGTCTGGAAAAGAAATACCCCTTGAGACCAGCTATTAGTATGTTTCTTTAATGCAATCCTAGGTCTATTAGGTGCCCATAAGAAATTTAACATTAGTGTATTCAGTTTCTTGATAATTATTTTTGTAGGTGAAAGTATTATTGATTGTATTAAGTATAAAATCTTGGGGAATATTATCATTTTAATAATTGTAAGTCTCTCCTCCATAGTAAAAACATATTATTCCAGGTATTAAAAAGATTTTGTATATTAAGAAAACAGGTATTATAGTTATTATATATAATAGATTTAATATATTTAGATAGTATTATACCTAAATAAGTTATCTGACCTGAATTGGGTACATATTTAATAAAATCACTAATGAGAATATTTTTTCATGTATATATAGGTAGTATTTTAGTTTTTCTTCATTGAATATTAAACCAGAAATACTTTTAAAATTCATCATTTTATCAAATAAAGACTGCATAGAAGAATTAGATCCTGCTGATGTAATTAGAACATCATCTGCAAAAAGTTGAATTTTTTGATGTTGTATTTTCTATTTCAAAACCCTCTATGTCAGTACTGTTTCTAATCAAATTAGCCCAAGGCTCCATTACTAAAGTGAATAATAGTGGAGAAAGTGGACATCCTTGCTTTGTACCTTTAAGAATGGGTATTTTGTGTGAAACATATGTTCCTACCTTAATATAAGCCAGCGTTCCTTTGTATAAATGCTCAATTAAATTTACAAATGCATCAGAGAAGTTTGTGCATTTCAGTAAGGTAAACAGATAGTCCCAACTTACTGAATCAAAGCTAAACCTATATCAAGACTAATAAGTGTTAAATCTTTCTTTTTCCTATTTGCAAAATCAATTAATGTTAAAGTTCTTCTTATATTATCAAAAGTATTTCTATTTACAATGAAGCCCGTCTGATCTATATCTATAATGCCGGGGATGATTGTCTTCAATCTATCAGCAAAAATACTCATAAACATTTTATAATCAACATTAAGTAATGAGATGGGTCGATATGAAGAACATCTAGTTGGATCTTTATTAGGTTTTAAAATTGGTGAAATAAATGTATATTGCCAAGATGGGGGTTATTAACTCAGTTTGGGCCAAAATAAAACCTTATGTATTAATGAATATGTAGTTTTAGAAAGGATTTTATATATCTCTGGTATAATACCATCATTACCCGGTGCTTTGTTTGATTTAAGTTTATTTATTTGTGTAATAACTTCTGTATATGAAATACTCTTGTCCAATAGTTTAATCTGTTGTTTATTGCTTTTATTCATGTTTGTGGTTATAAACTCCTTTATTTTATCTTTAGGTTCCATGTTAATGTTGTTATGGTTAATCTTGTGAAAGTGATTTCTAAATTCATCCAGTATTTCTGGTATACTAGAAACATTCTTCTTTTCCTTAGAGAAAAGATTTCTTTGATATGGTTTTGTTTATTCAATCTTTTGTTTTATTTTTAAGTCTATGTAAGTATTTGGGGCTTATTGAATAAGACAAAAACTTGTATTCTCTAAAGTTATTTTAACTTTATGAGTTAAAATTTCTTTGTATTTCTCATTTAGTTTGTTTATTTCTTCAATAACTTTCTTGTCCATAATATTTTCTTTATTATTATGTTTATAAGTGTCTAATTTACTTTGAATATCTAACAATTCCTTATCCCAAGATTTCCTTTTATTATTATACCATCTGATACTTTGTCCATATAGATATGATTTTAAGGCATCCCAAACATAGACAATGGAGACTTCAGGAGTATTATTTATGTCTAGAAAATGTTGTACTTCTGAAAGTATATATTCTTTATAGTCTTTTAGCTGAGTTAAGTATGCTGGTATCCTTTTGATCTGAACATTATGAGTATTTTTATCATGAATTCAAAACAATTGAGTTATGATCAGATATAGGACATGAAATGATTTTGGAATTAATTAAATCTGTTACCATCTGGTTAGAAATAAAGACCCTATCTATTTTTGAATAAGTTTTGTATCTGTTAGAAAAAAGGTGTATGGTAATGATTTTGAATCTATCTGATTATTAATATCATTCAAATGATAAGAATTAGCAAAATCATTTAAATGTTTTGCATTAGATGTAATTCTTCTTTTCCTTATAGTGGCAGTATCACTTTCATGTAGTATACAATTAAAATCACCAGCTAAAATAATATCCCCTATAGAGAATTATATGATCTTATCAATATGATGTTTCACTGTATTAATACCAATTCCAGGTATCCAATATACATTAATTAAAGTGTCTTCCCATTAATTTGTATTGTAACCATACAAAACATTCCTTTGTCATCCTGAAAAGACTTAATGGTTTTAGGAATGGGCATACTTTTATTCCATAAAATAGCCACTCCTCTTTTTTCTGAGTGTGCTCTGAACTAACCAATACTGTATACTTATTAGTGGCTAGTTTATCAATATCTTTTTCAAGAGATGGGTTTCTTGCAGGAAGACTAGATTGGCCTTGTGTAAATTAATGTATCTTATTAGGCTTGCCCTTTTACACGGATTATTCAATCCATTAATGTTTAAAGAAATTCCTTTTAAAGATGTCATTTGGCATTTTTAAAACTCAAGAATCTTATGATCGAAACAACAAATAACAAGATAAATAATGTTACATCTCCTCTTTTAGGTGTACCTTTAAATATAGCTGTATTTATTAAATCTCTTATGGGATTTTGTATAGGATTCAATTTTGTTTGTAGTGACAATGAGTATACAAAATATATTGTGGATGTCAAAACTATATACATATAACAATGAACAAGTGAAAATAATGTAAGGATTAAACCTTGCATCCAGCCTGGAGTTGAAAACTCCAACTTAGAGTAGTATTTACTACTCAAGTTAACCCCTACCCTAAGCAGCAGTACCTCAGCTACCACCTTATCAATTTAATACTAGTTATATTTAACTGAGGTTAACAGTTTTCAATTCAATTATCTATCAAGACAAAACTACACATTTGGTAAAACAGCATCATATAAACTAAAATAAACTTTTTTTTTTTAAAAACTGTTCATACTACTATATAGATCTATGTAATATATAACACTTGTATTCAAATAGCATTCAAATAATCTTGATGTTAGAAATCAAGAGGAGAGAAAATTAGGTTCTAACATTCATTTAAATCAAAAACTTTGGCTAATATGATTCAGACATTACATATATTAAGATGCATCTATTTTCTGTCATGTGAATACTATTAACAGCTTCCAAAAAAAATGTTGAATTGTTTGTATATGAGCATTTACTTAAACTCATTATTGTCAATAGAGTAAAATATTGTATTCATAAAATTATTATAAATCATATTGCATAGTTATGCAAATTCTCAGAAACACTTGCATTATTAAAAAAAAAAGCCATCACACACATACACAAACACACACACACATACATACACAAATACATACACATACACACACACACACACACACATATATATATATATATATATATATATATATATATATATATATGATCTCACTGAGTTATGTCCTTGTTGAGCACTATCCTACTTGCTGTCCCTAGAATAAATCTGTCTGCTTTATAGAAAATAATGCACAGCAAACACATTTTAGTAACCAGATTTTACAATCATGCTAACCTACTGCTTTAAAATATATCACATGACATTTCTTCCAGAATAGAATTATAAAATTGTTTATGCTTGTCAATCAGATGAATTAAATGAATTATAATAAAGTATATGTTTAGAACAGAAGTTTTTAACACAGATTATTATGCTGCTGTTAAGTAGATTTTCAAAAACATTTAAATAAATGTTTCATTTTCTATGCCTTCTAAAATAAGACATTTACTTACTACAAGAAACTACATCATTTAAACTCATTATAACTGACATTTTATGAATAGAGTATTTTTCCTGAATCTGTGGTGTGTCAGTATGATAACTAGGTCAGAGGTTATACTAACTGCTTTCAGTTTCTCTGTGAGAATTCTGTGAGTTGAAGCTTTTGAAGTAGTTCATGGACACTGTGCATGAGACAGCCCACATCCCAGATTGTCTCCTTAACATTTTGGGAAACTTATTAAAACTTGTGGCAAACATTCATTTTGTCAATAGAGTAAAATATTGTATTCATAGAAATTATTATAAATCATATTGGATAGTTATGCAGATTCTCAGAAACACTTGCATTATTATATAAAAAAAAAAAGCCATCACACTCACACACACACATACACATACATACACACACACACACACACACACACACACACACACACACACACACACACACACATACACACACATATATATATATATATATATATATATCTGATCTCACTGAGTTGTGTCTTTGTTGAGCACTATCCTACTTGCTGTCCCTAGAATAAATCTGTCTGCTTTATACAAAATAATGCACAGCAAACACATTTTAGTAACCAGATTTTACAATCATGCTAACCTACTGCTTTAAAATATATCACATGACATTTCTTACAGAATAGAGTTATAAGATTATTTATGCTTGTCAATCAGATGAATTAAATGAGTTATAGTAAAGTATATGTTTGGAACACAAATTTTTAACACAGATTATTATGCTGCTGTTAAGTAGATTTTCAAAAACATTTAAATAAATGTTTCATTTTCTATGCCTTCTAAAATAAGACATTTACTTACTACAAGAAACTACATCATTTAGACTCATTATAACTGGCATATTTTATGAATAGAGTATTTTTCCTGAATCTGTGGTGTGTCAGTGTGATAACTATGTCAAAGGTTATACTAACTGCTTTCAGTTTCTCTGTGAGAATTCTGTGAGTTGAAGCTTTTGAAGTAGTTCATGGACACTGTGCATGAGACAGCCCACATCTCAGATTGTCTCTCTTAACATTTTGGCGGGAAACTTATTAAAAACTAGTGACAAATATTAATTTAGTAGTGTAAATGCATGTAAACATGACAAAACCTTCACAATGTATTCCACAGACCATTACAGCCTCTTACTTCTTTTCAGAAAGAGAAACAAATTGAATCACAGCTTGCCATTAAATCTTCAGATATTTTGACTGGTTATGAAACAAAACATTATAAATGACATATTTTATGAATAGAGTATTTTCCTGAATCTGTGGTGTGTCAGTGTGATAACTATGTCAAAGGTTATACTAACTGCTTTCAGTTTCTCTGTGAGAATTCTGTGAGCTGAAGCTTCTGAAGTAACTCATGAACACTGTGCATGAGACAGCCCACATCTCAGATTGTCTCTCTTAACATTTTGGCGGAAACTTATTAAAACTAGTGACAAACATTCATTTAGCAGTGTAAATACATCTAAACATGACAAAACCTTCACAATGTATTCCACAGATCATTACAGCCTCTATGTAAGTGAAATTAAGCCCAAAATTACCAACAAGCAATAAAACTCAACATTCTTCTCCCAACTCAATTTTCATACAAATCCTATTATTCACTGTGCCCACACAATCAAAAGCATTTCTATATATTAATAAAGAAAAGAAAAGAGAGTAGAAAATAAAAGGTGAGGCAGAAATAAAAAATGTAAGAGAAAGCTGTAAGAAGTATATACAATGGAATGTTACTTACTGTTTATATTAATAGAGTTAAAATAAAACATATTATTTACTCTTATTTAGTTCTGATTAAGATTAGTTGAAGCATAACAAATTATTTACAAACAGCCATAAGCAGTATAAGCAAGAAAGTATAATTACAAATACCATTTGAAGAACTTATAAAACTTTTACAAGGAATAAATATGTTATTATTCTATTAATGATATTTTCATTACTGTTCTCTCCTGCCCTCCCCACCCTTTACCCTCTACATATTCTAAATAGAATGACATTGTTTAAGCAAAGAATATAATAAAAGGAGACGGAAAAAGAGGGTAAAGATAAAAAATGTATCAAATTACTAACCTTACTTCTTTTCAGAAAGAGAAACAAATTGAATCACAGCTTGCCATTAAATCTTCAGGTATTTTGACTGGTTATGAAACAAAACATTTCTTTGCACATAGAGAATAACTTTGATTAAATCTTTTCCAAAATATTTGTGGCTTTCTGGAAATGCAGGAACTATATTCAAAAGATTAATAATGAACTAAAATGATGAGAGAGAAAAAACATATAACAAATCATTTGTTTTTAGTCTCTTCTTCTTCTCTGAAGTCTTCCACGAAGCTTCAGTTGCCAATCTCTTTAATGAAGAACTAGCCCATTCCATTTCTTCTATTTTATCCAAAATCGTTTTTTCTTTGACAAACAGTAAAGCAGAGTCTAAATCATCGAAAACCTTAGGACCATCAGGAAGGAAGATTTTAAGCTTGGCAGGAAACAGAAGGTATGTTTTAAACTGTGCTTTTTTTAAGCTCCCTTATTAGTGGCAGAAAAACTTTTCTTTTAGCTATTACCATGGAAGAATAGTCTTTGTCAAAATGCACAGTTGTCTCATTAATCTTAACAGGAGCTTTAGCCCAAGCAGATTTAAGAACCATCTCTTTATCAAAAGATGATAGAAATCTAACTATAACTGATCTAGGATATTTTTGTTAGAGTTAGTATTAGCTATAGATCTATGTGCTCTTTCGATACCAAAAGAGAATGCTTCTGGTAAGTCTAAAGTTTTAGGGAGCCAGGTTGTTAAAAAAGAAGTAATATTGTTACCTTCAATATTTTCTGGCAGTCCAAAAATCCTAATGTTATTGCACCTAGATCTATTTTCCAGGTCATCCAGCTTTGTTTGTAAATGTGTATTTTGTTTCAGCAGAAACTCAATGTTGATTTCCTCTTCTTGGATTCTATTTTCCATGTCATTCACAGCTTCTTCTATGCCTGTCATCTGGTTCTTCTGTTGTTGCAGGTCTGTATGTAACAGGTCTATTTGTTTTGTAGTTTTTTCTATGAAGGTATCTATTTTAGTATCCATTTTATCAGTAAGTTGCTGGATTATAATTATCAGAGACTGAAGTTCTTTCTTGATGCTGGAGTCTTGAGAATTTGTCTTACTGGAACTCATTTCAGACTGATAAACTGACAGGAAAATTTCCACAGTGATTTCTGACAGGAATATTGTTAAGATTTCCTTTCTTTTTTAGATATAGTTCAAGAACTATATAAAACAAACGTATTTAGAAAGAAAATTACTTCAAAAATTAATTTTTTAAGTAATTAATTCCTGTCAGTGTAATGAAATTGGTGGAGCTGAAGAAATCTGCTGCTATCCTGTGTTCATCCTTGGCCACGCCCCATGGAAGTACTTCTTGAAATATAAGATTATAATGCAGTCTTAAACTTTCCTAATATATTCATGGTCTATATGCCCCATACATACCTCTCAAGACAACAGATCTGGGCAAAGCCAGAAATAATGGGGGGACAAGACCCCAAAACAGGGACAGATTTAAAATATTGCCCCTATAAACTTAGAAAGCTACTAGAATGACAGATTTTTCATTATTATATTTTTTGGAAGAATTTGAAATCTGAATCGTAAATGACTGTCATTATTTGGTATTATTTAATGACTTCAGTCCTCTTTGATTTGTTAGAAGACATCAAATTTTATGAGGAACAGACAAAAAATAAGAGGCAGAAATGTGGACATTCTGCGAAAATCTGGACACTTGAGAGGTATGGCCCCATAATGCTGTGGAAGCAGCTGATAGGCCAGAATGATCCAGAACTACTATATGCATGCAGTCCAAGCTGTGCTGGATCCAGCTAACTGAGGATACTAAGGTGCTCTATTTAGTCCTCCTTTCAGGGACCACTGTCCACTTCCCATATCATCTTCAAGTAAATAAAGCACCTTAAGCAAAAATGAGACCAGGCAGACCTTGAATGTTGTGAATGTTAAGTTTCAACATTTCATTTCCAAAAAAATTGAGAGTTCCCAGAAAAGACTGCTCTGCGGATATTTTGTCCTTGGTTATAGTTTAATAGGTTGTATATTTGCAGGTGTTCACCTTTTTTATCTCATTTTATTGTAGTGTTACTTTAATTTAAATACCGTTTTCTTGGAGTTTTTAATTTTCTAGATGATCAGAAAGAAAATCTCATTTTTGTAGAGCCAAAGGGTTTAAATACTTTTAAATTGTGGGAGAACCAGAGAAGTAGCATTTGTAAGCCAACGAAATATATCAAAGTCTCCTTATGAAAGCTTCCAGAAAAAAAACTTCTGTGAATAATTCTATTTTTTTTCTGTCTATGTCATTTTGTGGGACCAAAGGGATAATCTTTTTCTGAATTGTGGAAGAAGGTGTTCCTTATGATAGCTACTCAAAATGAGTATTTTGTGAACAATAAAGTTTTGTTGTTTGTTTGCTTATATTTTATAAAGTTGCATTGCTTTCTTGAACTTGTTTTCCTGCAGGATTATTTTCCTTATTTTTTTATTCTTGGAGATTAAAATATTCTGTTTCAGTCTATGGGGTCAAATAGATGAACTGTTTCTGAATTTGAGAGGAGCTGAGAAATAGCATTTTTATTAAAGGTAAAGTGAACAGAACAATGGTCCCTTGTGAGAGCTGCTAAAAATACAGTTTTATAGTTTGTATAGTGACATTGATTTGTGCTGAGATGTTTACTTCAAATATTGTTTTTCTTTTTATTTTTTTAAGTTTTAAAAGTTTTAGCTAAGGGCCATTAAAAATGTTTCATTCTGTGAGAGGAAAAGGACTGACAGTTTCTGAGCTGTGAAAGTAGTTCAGTAATATCATTTGTATTTATGATAAGCAGAAGTCAAGGGTATACCTTATCACAGCTGCCAGGAAATGTTCTGACAGGAAGTCCAATTTTTGGGTTATAGTTTGTACAGTTCCATTTTTACTCATGCTTTTACTCCAGTGTTATTTTACTTAAAATACTGTTCTTGGAGTTTTAGAAGTTCTAGACAATGGCCAAAAAGAAAACCCTCTGTATTATTCTGCATGGCTAAATTAATTCACTATTTACGGACTGGAAGAAGTGAAGAAATAACATTATTAATTAAGTCAAGCAAAAACAGGTAAAATGCTGTTTGTAAGAGCTACCTAAAATAACTGTGTATTTAAATAGCTTGTGCAGCTGTATTTTATTTTGTTTTATTGCAGTGTGATTGTACTTTAATTTTTTTCTTTAAGTTTTGAGTTAAGAACAAAAAAAAACATGTCTGCCTCATTTTATGAGGCCAAAGAGATTAACAGATTGTGAAATGTGGTAGAAGTTGAGAACTAGCATTTTATTTAGTATAAGGAAACATGTGAGCGGATCCTTTTTAGAGCTGTCAGAAAAGATTGCTTTCTGAGTAATTCTGATTTTTTTCTGTGTGTTTTTGCCACTCTGCCTATCAGCCATCAAGCTTCCCCAAAAAAGATACAACATAATCATTCCTGGTACTAAAGAAATACCCAGTTCAGTACAGGGAACAAATTATCTGAAGGGGCTATCAGTCTAATCAGCCTTGAGGGATTTTCTGCTCCTGTCCAAACCCGTGACTTCAGCTCTGCCTTCTTAGGGCACATACCCTCATCCCCTCACCCAGGTAAATCTGTCTTTTCCTCCATACCTGGGCTCTAAGGCATCCCTTATGGCTTGACCATGGGAAGGAACCACTCAGGACAACACCCTAGCAGCTACACTTAATTTCAAGTATGAGTTATAGAGGTGGTGGTGTGTGTACCTCCATATCTGCAGGTACTACCTATGCCTCTCTATGTTGTATGTGTACTTCCTTCACATAACTCAGACAAAGGTGACCTTCACTTACTTGGGTTGCTTCAGCCCAAACCATTCACTGCAATTGCATCCTCCTTCTATCTTTGAGCCCTCTGCCTAGGACTAGATTGGCAGCTAAACAAGTTAGGAAGTACTACAGCCTCCATCCAGGATGGGAGAGTAATAACTGATAATCTACCATCCTCCCCTCCCAAGATCTTCTAGCACCTGAGCCCCTACTTAAAATTGAGTCATATCAGTCATAGTCAGGGCTTTATCCCTCTATACCACAGAGCTGGGTCACTATAATTCAGATTTTATGGTTTATAGTTTGTATAGTAATATTGTTTCTCTGCTCTTTGATCTTGTTTTATTATAGTACTGTTTTATTGCAACTATTTTTCTTGTAGTTTTAAGAGGTCTAAGTTATGACCAGAAAGAAAACATTTTGTCTCTTTGTATGGGATCTAAAGAGATTATCATAGAAGAATTGTGAGAGGAGTTGAGAAACAGCATTTTTATTTATGGTAATGAAAACAGGCTAACAATTTCAATGCTAGAGAAAACTGCTTTGGGAATAATTCTGATTTTTTGCTGTATAGTTTTATAGTTGCATTATTTTCTTTTTTGATCTTGTTTCATTGTAGGGCTGTTTTACTTTCACTACTTTTATTGGAGTTTTAAAAGTAGTGTGTTAATGTTGTTGTTGTGTCTTTCGGCTTTTCCCGGTTAGGGGTCGCCACAGCGGAACTCCGGTCCGCTAATGATTATCAGACAAAAAAAAAAAAAAACTTTTGGAGCCAAAGCATTCAATTGTTCTTAAATTCTTGTACAAATTGAAAATAGAATTTTTATTTAAGAAAAGGACAATAGGTCAATGCTTCCTTGTGAGCGCTGTCAGAAGCAGCTGCTGTGAGTAATTCTGTTTTTTTTTCGTTATAACTTGTATAATTATATTGTTTTCTTTTTTTTAAATAATTATATAGCAGTTATATTTTACTTTTAATATTTTTGTTAGCAGTTTAGAAATTCTAGGTTAGGACCAAAAAGAAAAAGGGGAAAACACTTCTGCCTCATTGGTAGAACCTTTGGGGGTAACTATTGCTATTGAAAAGGAGTTGAAAAAGAATATGCTATTTATGGTTAGGAAAATAGGTCAAATTTTCTTTGTGAGAGCTAACAGAAAAGGCTGCTGTGCAAGTAACTCTGGTTTTCTTGCACTCACTCCCCCTGTCCTTGTATTCTTCAATAAAATGGCTGTCAGGTTGTCAGGCTCTTATGTATATTTTTTACTTCAAACCCCCTACCCGCTCTTAGCTCATTTGCTGGTACCAGAGGCTACTAAGACACCACACTGTGAAGATCCTCTCCGTATATTGATTAAACTTCAGTTTCCTTCCATTTCACATCTTTCCACATACTACCTTTATACCACACTATCAACAGCTATAAGTATGTTTTGCAGTATACTTTTAAAATCTCTGACTAGTACCAATACTCAGTACTGTCTTTTAAAGTATTTTTAATTAGATGAAACAGAAGACATACCATTTGTTTAAAAATAAACCTTATTACAGAGCATGGCAATTTAGTGACCACCTTAAGAATGATAAAGTTGGGTTATGACTAGCAGTAAACATGAATCTAAATTACATTTTATACAGAGAGTACTTTACTTTAGCTTAGGCATGGAGACATATCATGGGTTAACATTCAAACATTTATCGGATAAAGGTTCTTTTAGACAGCATAAGAAATGCCTTGTAGTGACAGAACATGCACCTCTTTCAGACATGACCTTAAATATCTGTGAGACATAAAAGTTTATCCAGTGTACTGAGGGCTAAAATCTGTGCAGACTCTCCACCTTGTGAGTATGTGTGTGTGTCCATACACACACACACACTTACATGCATGCATGCACACCTACCAAACAACACATACAAAAACCTCATGTCTACCCCAGGAAGCCATAAGCTCAACAATACCTTAAGGAATTAAACAGATCCCCATTGATTACAACAAATCAAACATACAGATTCTCTGTATGATGGCAGTGGTAAGGGTCTATGACAACAAAATACCTAGGGCCCCAGACTTGAAAACCTATAAGCATATATTGCAACTTGACAACTTCAAAACATGTTTGCAATTGGTGAAATATAGATAAAATAAGCACATAGCTCACAGGAATTTGTAAGGAGCTTATTGGTGTACCTGTCTGGGACCAAAATTAGGGACCTCTCATCTAGGTTAAAATAGATTAAGGCTAATATTCATATACATGGGCCTTTTGTCGTTATTACACTTCTAATAGTCTTTGTTTACAAGCCATAACCAAGACACTCACTGATTATGTTCATCATTCCTTTCTTCCATATTTCTGGATCATATTCTCCCAATCATGAGCGGACAGGTGATCCTCTCTGGCGACCCCTAACCGGGAAAAGCCGAAAGAAGAAGAAGATTCTCCCTTTACAGTCTGTCATTAAAACACAGACCAAAACTAATTTGTTCACAGTTCTAGACTCCCTTCTATTCTATTTTTTGTTTACCTTCTTTAGCATATGATAAAATAAATTTACTCTGCAGTCTGGTTAAATAACTTGATTAAGGTCACAGTAGGCAAAGGAAGGTTGAGGGAATCAAACCCTGTACCACAGAAACTACAGTTCATAGTCTCAACACTCTGTACTAACTTCCAAACTAAGACAAATCTGTGAATGATGTTTTTGTTCACCTGCAAAGGCACAGTCTGAAGAATGTTTTGCTGCATCTGTTCTCCATTACACCTCAATTAAAACTAAGCCCATGCTATTTACAGTCAGTACCCTACTCACCTCCTAATAATTATCTGCTTGATGCAGTCAATTTCAACAGACTAATCGATGTCATAATCAATTAAAAATTTGTAGTCCTTGTGTTTTTTTCTGAACTACTCTTGTGATTGCTAATTACATTGTAGTGACATCATATTCCTTAGTGGTTCCTTTAATTCTATATCGACTTCTAGAAATCTCTCATTATATTTGATGCACGACTATCTTATTCTTCAGTGGTGCCCTCAGAGTTTGAGTATGTCTTCCTTTCAAATGATCTTCACTCACATCTGTTTTGCTTCTTAATGTTAGATGTTGGCACATCCTCACTTTTTATTCTCATTATCAGAATTCCAGTCACTCCTTTCCACTATCTTTCAACAATACCCCCTGTGCTGTTTTACTTTATATTTTATCTGTCTCCACTGCTACCTTCACATCCTTCGACCTTCTCATCCATCCAAATAAATTAAATATGGGTATTATCATATTCCAGCCCATGATGTATCCCATATTTCTGTTTTGCACGTTACCTGCAGCTTCTTACATGAAAGACTGGCACTCAATCACTCCTAAAATGATTTGCTAATCACAAGTGATTGATAGATCTCTCAACACACTTTATGTCACAATGCTGGCACAGTGTATTTTTTGCCTGCATTTTTTGGCATTCAGCTACCTGCATTCGATCAGCACTCCATGATCTATTGTCCCTACCTCCAGACCATCAACACTCGATGGTCTATTGTCCCATTCATTTCAGCTACCTGCAGACCATCAGCACTCCATGATCTATTGTCCCATTCATTTCAGCTACCTCCAGACCATCAGCACTCCATGATCTATTGTCCCATTCATTTCAGCTACCTGCAGTCCATCAGCACTCCATAATCTATTGTCCCATTCATTTCAGCTACCTGCAGACCATCAGCACTCCACGATCTATTGTCCCATTCATTTAGCTACCTGCAGTCTATCAGCAGTCCGTGATCTATTGTCCCATTCATTTCAGCTACCTGCAGACCATCAGCACTCCATAATCTATTGTCCCATTCATTTCAGCTACCTGCAGTCCATCAGCACTCCATGATCTATTGTCCCATTTATTTCAGCTACCTGCAGTCCATCAGCACTCCATAATCTATTGTCCCATTCATTTCAGCTGCCTGCAGTCCATCAGCACTCCACGATCTATTGTCCCATTCATTTCAGCTACCTGCAGACTATCAGCAGTCCGTGATCTATTGTGCCAATCATTTCAGCTACCTGCAGACCATCAGCACTCCATGATCTATGGTCCCATTCATTTCAGCTACCTGCAGACCATCAGCACTCCATGATCTATTGTCCTATTCATTTTAGCTACCTGCAGACTATCAGCACTCCGTGATCTATTGTGCCATTCATTTCAGCTACCTGCAGACCATCAGCACTCCATGATCTATGGTCCCATTCATTTCAGCTACCTGCAGACCATCAGCACTCCATGATCTATTGTCCCATTCATTTTAGCTAACTACAGACCATCAGCACTCCATGATCTATTGTCCCATTCATTTCAGTAACCTGCAGACCATTAGTACTCCATGATCTATTGTCACATTCATTTCCCACAGGGTTAGAGATGTTCCCATCCCATTTATTCCCAGTGAGGCAGCAGAAAATCTTGGGCATTTAAAGGAAATAACTCAACCCCTCCTTTCTGGTGTGACGTGGGCTCTGTTTTACCACAGTGGGTCTTATGTCCCCAAAAAGTAAGAATATCCCATTCTTAACATGCAACTGCAGCAGCTACATCACTGGCTTGGGTGCCCCAACCACGTCCCTCTCCTGGAGCCTGTTCTCAGGAAGTGACTGTTTTCACTTTCATGCAGCTCCAGGTCACCACAGAGAGAGGATTTACCACAACTGTCTTTCCCATGCATCACTCCCATGCCTTCATTGTCACTTCCAGGCTTTCTGAGCCACTAATCAATCTCATGTTATTTGAGTCATAGTCAGGATTTTATCCTCCTGCACCACATAGTCAGGTTCACTGACATGTAATTTTAAGAGCAACTGATAATCAATAATGTATTTTTAAGAGGCACATATTCCTGCACAATTGTGTGGATGCTTTGCCCTCTGTCTTACCACTACACTTAAATATACTAACTCCATGGTGATAGTACTATGGGAAAAAGAAACACCACGGAAGAACAACACATACTGTCTGCAGTCTTAGAGCCAAAGTCCTAAAGAATAAAACATGGGGTCCAAATGGAGAAAGAAAATAAGAAATCAACAGGAAAAGGAGAGTAGTATTGCTGGAACTCAATTCATCCTCAAGTCTTGTTGAACACCTTAATGTGGTGGACCTTGTTTTTACAAAACCTCACCAAGACTACACTATGTTTACTGTATTTTAAATAGCTTATATCATGGAGGAAGATAAAATAAAAAATAAAAACGACAGCTTGGTGCACAGGTCCCGGAATAAAAAAGTTCCCAATCCTGGTGTACGCATCGATGCTAGGACTGGGAACAGAAGACAGTGTAGAATCGTCAGGATACAGAAACATTCCTACAATAGGGTTAGGCCAGACTCTGGTGGAAGACAGCCCCCTTGTTGTAGAAAAAAGTAGTATTCCACAAAAAAAAAAAAAAAAACACAAAAACCTGAAAGGCCATAAAGATGACAAAGTGGACTATTGAGGATAAATAATTTATGTATTGTTATTTTTTATGCAAGCAAGCCAGAATTTACAGACAGAATATATGCAGAAATATTGAGAGAGAAATTCAAGGAAAGAAAAATGATTGCACAAGAAAAACTGTTAAAGGCTTCAAAGGGATAATTCTATTCATTAATAAAACATATTTTTGAAAAATATTAGGAACTTTGAGTTGCCTGGAAAAAGAAGCGACAGAGGATGTGTGAAAATATAAAGAACAAAACCCAGACATTTTTGGAAAGTTTAAAAAAATAAACATCGATATGGGAAAGAAAAAAGAGATCTGCTATAGTGCAATATTTATGCAAAGGAGAAAGGTAAAGTAATCAATAAAAAAGCAGTGTTGAAGATATATGAAGAGAAACACAGACAAAGGCACCTGGGTAAAGAACATTTCTCAATACAAAAAATAATAAAAAGAGGGATGTAGAAATGAGGATTAGTAAGGTTGAAATAAAAAAAAATAGAAATTGAAGTTATGGATTATCTGCTAAGTGACAGATTTAGTGCTGAGAGTCCAACACAGCAATGTTGCAGTATGATGGAATTGTGGGTCTCCAGATTATGAAGCAACAGGTGGAGCAGGAGGCATCTGAAGAAAATTTGAAACATGATGGTGCTCTGCAGCCTTCTGTAGGAGGCCAGTATGGAAGCCCAGATGAAGGTGCACAGCGACAGAAGGAGCAGGAAACAGTGGCAACTTTGTCGCAGGTAATGTTGCAGAGTGATGAGCCAAAGGGGTCCCATATGAAAATTCCCATATGGAGCAGTGAGCATCTGAAGAGGCTATGGCTCTGGAAAATTTTCCAGAAATTTCTGTAGATTACTCGCAGGAAACAGAGAGCAAAGAAAACACATTCAATCCAGAAGAAAATAATCTAAGGGAAGACCTGATTGATTTAATAGAGATGGCTAGACATATTAAGACAGATGAAAGAAATAGATTACAGAAAATAAGACCCAGAATGTTAGAGGCCTGATAAAGATATGATCACAGCGGTAAGGACTATTAAGATAAATTTGTGCGATATAACAAAAATAAATAACATATATTACTGTGCATCTATACTAATAATGGATAAAGTGTTACCACAAAAACACTAAGTACAAAGTAAAGAAAGGAAACAAGTAAAATTCCACAATAGAATCATCGGATAGAGAAAACTATAAATCAGTTAAGACAAGAAGTTCCACTGTTAGAAGAACATAGAAAAGGGAACAGATCACCAAAATACTTAGAAAGACAGATGTGATAAAAGCAATGCACATTATCAAATCAGATTAATTTGTATCATATATTATTGCCAATAATAAGCTAAAATATAAGCACAAGCAGGGAATGTAGAAGTTATGGAGATAAACACAAAGAAAAAGTACAACAGGAAAAATTATGCTCCTCCTTAAGAACAAACTTGCAAACCATCCTAGAAACTATAGACCAATAACTTGCCTTCTGACAATATACAAACCTTATGCAGGAAATGATGCAGACAGAGTTTATAGTCATTTAGAAAAACTCAATTTTGGCAATAGAACAAAAGGTAATGGAAGTCAAATGATACAAAAGATCATTTGTTGCTAAATAAAGCCATAATAGAGAACTGTAGAAAGGGGAAGAATCTAAGTATAGCATTGACAGATTTATTTATTTATTTATTGACATTTGTTAAGCAGGTTAGTCCAGCTGTGCCAGGGGGCCATTTGCAGTGGAGGCCCGATTAGAAAAGCTCCAGAAATAATACAAGTAACTATGATATTTACAAAATATTGAAGTAGGGTCAAAGAAATATAGTACAAGTTAAAAGTTTGTTTGAAAAAAAAAAAATTCCGGAAAAGAATTTGGCAGCTTTCTACATTCATAGATAAAAGAATGATTACAGATGTATAAGATATACCTTACATTGATCAATTATATTACAATGACCATGAAACAGTGACAGATCACTTTGCAGTTTATGACAAAGGACAAATTAGTATCCCATGGATAAAAATTCAAAGGGGGTATTCTTGGGTGATTGACTGTCCTTGCTGCTGTTTTGTCTTGTAATTAACCCATTTAGCTACTTCCTCAACATATTAGGCTATGGTTGCAATTTGGAACCAAGAATCCAACCTTGTTTATAGGCATCTCATCAACATATTAAGCTATGGTTACAATTTGGATCTGAGAAACTAACCTTGCTTAAAGACATATCATCTACTTTTTGCAGATAACTTAAAATTGTATAGTTTCTCAGATAAGGAGTTGAAGGCACATCTATAAATAGTTAAAACTTTCTCAGATGATATAAGAATGTCATTTTGTCTTGATAAATGTGCAAAAGCAACACTTAAAAGAGGAAAGCTGGACCATGAAGAAAATATCAATCTGCAACAGGAATGTGATATAAAAAAAACTTGAGCTGGAGGGAAACTATAAATATATGGGAAGGGATGAAGGATCTGCAATAAAACATGAACAAATGAGAATATCATTCAGTAAGGAATACACCATAAAACCAAAAACTAATATTTAAAACTGCCTTGATACCTAGGGAAAAAAGTCCAAGCTATAAATCAGTTTGCTCTTCCTGTTCTAACTTACAGTTTTGAGATGATTGGCCCCAAAAGGTATTGCATCAGTTGGACAGGAAAACAAGAAAAATGCTTTACACTTATCAAATGATATATAAGAATCAGTGTATACCAAGTTTATACATTCCCCACTCTGAAGGCAGTATGGGCCTCCTCAAAATTGATTACACGCATAGATCTGCAGTTGTGGGACTGCATATGTATTTGCTGACCTCCCCAAATACAAACATAGTAAAAGTAAAATATGAGGAAAAGAATTAAGATGACATCCTTGCTTAGTTTAACAGAAGTGTTTCAGTATGAAGTGAGAATGGAAATCAAACTAGAATTAGACAAAAATCAGGCAGCAACTGAATGTGCCAAAAAAGAAAGAAAGAAAGAAAGAAAGAAAGAATATAAGGTGAAGGATCAGATGAGAAGGAAAGAAAATTGGAAAATCCATAAATATAGTGATAAATACAAAGATCTCCTGGAACAACCTCATACTGACCAAAATATAATGCAGCAGTGGGTAAGGAAAGATGAACTGAATCCAGAAGATAAACAGCTAATAATGGTGGCACATGATACTGGATTAGGTACACGTTGGTTTGCAAAGTCCATTGAACATGTGAGAAAAACAGACAAATACCAATTCTGTGAAAAAAAAACTGGAAGCAATCACACATCTTGCTGCTGGGTGTGATGTATTTATGACAGAAGGCTTGTATACTGAAAGACATAATAATATAGCAAGACTGTTGCATTGGGAATTATGCAAACACTGCAATACAGAAGTAGCTGAGAAGTGTTAGAAAAATTAATCGCAAAGCATTATGAAGAATGGTGAAGTTTATATTACACGGGATTATCCAGACCATTTCCAACAGTTCGGAAAACAAATGTGAAAAAAATAGATATAGTTGTCCATGAAAAAAAAGACAAATCTGACACTGGTCATTGAACGTGATTACATTGTCTTATATACAGAGACTGGCAAAGTTATAAAATACCAGGATATGCAGTCAAAAGTATGAGTAATGTGGAAGAAAGATACTCAGACAGTTCCAATAGCAGTAGGAGCAACAGGCCTAATAAAAAGGAATTTGCAGTCATAATTATATATGCTACTAATGCATATAACTGGATGAGTCAGTTCTGGACAGTTGTGGGTACTGAAAAGAACACTTTTGGCTAACATCAATGATTGAAACAATACAATTTCATAAACTTAATTGTATCATGACTTAGGAATGGAATCCATTTCTTTCATGGTATTAGAAACCCAAAAGAGTTGGATAAGTTAATCAGAAAAAACATGATCAGGAAAATGTAACATTAGTGAAACAGGCGTGGAGACTGAAGGAATGACTAAAGGCACGATAACTAATGGTACGGTAACACAGCTCTCCACAAACCTCCTTCACTCTATTTTTATATTTGCCTCCAAAAACCTATTTACTGCTTTAGACTAGTTTTTATATTTCACCTTCCTCTTCTTCATTATCAGTTTATAGGTATACTTGTTTACTCTAGTCTTCAGTACCTGTTTTATGGTCCTTCTCAAATGTCTTTAGTCTGTTAAACACTCTCACCCTTGTATGTTTTACCCCATCTACCCATTGACCCATAACCTTTCTCACTACACCACCCCATTAGCAATGCATTAAATTCCATAATAATCTTTTAACCTGGTATGCTAGCATATGCCTTTGGTGGTACGCGAGAAAGCAGCCTGCTCTACCATGTTATGTACAACATTTTTGTAAATAATTTGACCCATATATATATATATATATATATATATATATATATATATATATATATATGAGAGAGAGAGCGCAAGCATATATATACATATATATATATATATATATATATATATATAGAGAGAGAGAGAGAGAGCAAGATAGAGTAGAGTGAGTGAGAGAGAGAGAGAGAGATATGGGTCTACTTCAGATTGTTGAAACCTGAGAGCATTGAAGATCACATCGTTGACAAAAAAATAACAAAAACCCATTTCAGTGAAAGACCAGACCAATGAAGATCTTCCCACTGTAAGTAATCACTCATCTAAAACATCACAGAACCTAAAGTGCAACATCCCTACCCCACCCAGGTGGAGGGCTATGACCGACACCCCCCAACTAATTATACCAACTCCAAGATTGCACTACAGTTGGGAAAAAGACAAAGATCACCTTGTCTGCCAACCGGTTACTTACCTTGGCTAGATCTTCATTGCTCCCAATGCCTGCTGTTGCCTGCCATCAAGAATTTCTGTGCTCAGAATCACTTGTATGACCTCCTTCTGCTATTCCAGGAGCTAAGAAGGAATGGGTAGAATTTTATTGCCTCCTGGTGACTCCCACTGAAAATAGCTGGTATTAGCATCGCTGCTATGACCTGCAGTAATGAACTGGACAGGAATTGGAACAAGGTAACAGGTAGAATTTGTAGTGCCTGCCAGCCATTGACAGACAGCATGCATACTCTTAAATGTGAATGTTTATTTTCCATAACTCAGCTCAGTTCCAAAAATTAAAAATAAACAAATAAATAAATACTTCTCTGCAGTATGGAAGCCTTAAAATAGCTAGCATACATTGCTGCTTAGATTATTATTTTAATATCTTATGAAATGTCCAATACATACTGAAATCAATTTAGGGGTTTACCTTGTTTCTTCTCATTAGCGGACCGGAGATCCGCTGTGGCGACCCCTAACTGGGAAAAGCCAAAAAACACAACAACCTTGTTTCTTCTCAGGCACCTGATTATGTGAGTGTGTGTGTGTGTGTGTGTGTGTGTGTGTGTGTGTGTGTGTGTGTGTGTGTGTGTGTCCTAGAACAGGCTTCATACTACCCTGTCCTATCTGTTAATAAGGAAAAATGTCTGGTTAAGTGACTTGTTTGAGTCACACAGTAGGCAAATGAAGGTAGAAATAATCAAGGCTGCACCCTTGGCTACAAGCAGCAGCCCATTAAGAGCTTAGAATCTTATTCTGCTACACTGCTGGACTCTTTTTTGATAAAACACTGAAGATTGAAATCATTGAGGTTTATAGTCAATGTGTGTCTTTTTGGCTTTTCCCAGTTAGGGGTCGCCACAGCGGAACTCCGGTCCGCTAATGATTGGCAGTAGAGTTTTACGTGCTGGCTTGCTGGGCCTAATGCACAACCTTAAATGAAGGAATGCCCATTCACGCATGCCGCCACACAGAAGACGCTCTAACTGAGACTCGAACGGGCAATGTCTAACTGTGAGGCGACAACGCTACCGCAGCACCACCACTGCAGTGAGGTTTACAGTCAATGAAGTCAGTTATTAGAATTTCAAAGTTCTCAATCAGAATATACTTTTTGATGCAAGACCTGTTGTTCTGTTAAATTTTTAAATTAATTAAAGTAGTTTGCCTATTTTCTGTCTCAGATTTTATAGAACATCTCCAATTTTGTTTTATATTTATGGTCTCTCCCTCATTAACTTCTTTTTTTCCTAGTAAATCACTAAAGGATTACAGTTAGTAAGTAATGCCAGTCATTATGGTTTCATAGTTCTCAGAATTCAGAAAAAGCATGTCTATAAGTCTAGATATAAATAAGGCTTTTGATTCTATAAGTTGGAATTATTTGTTCAAGGCACTTAAACAATATGAATTTTCTATAGATTTTATCACTCTTACAATTAATCTATATAGTAACTCATTCTCTTTTATTAAAATTGGCTCTTTTCTTTCTAGCTCTTTCAAAATATTAAAAAGTACAAAACTGGGCTGTCCCTTGTCACCTCTATTATTTGCTCTAGCAATTGAACCTTTCACAGCTTTATTAGCTGTTGTTGTGTCTTTTGGCTTTTCCCAGTTAGGGGTCACCACAGTGGAACTCCGGTCCGCTGATGATTGGCAGTAGATTTTTACGTGCTGAGTTGCCAGGCTGGCGCACAACCTTCAACAAAGGTACACCCATTCACACATGTCTCCACACAGAAGACGCTCTAGCTGAGAATCGAACAGGACAACGTCTTACTGTGAGGCGACAACGCTACCGGAGCGCCACCACTATAATAGCAAAATTCAGGGATGCTCAATAGATGCAAGTTATTCCTGTAAAATTCAGTTATTTGCAGATGACATTTTAATAACAAGTGATGATGCTGAAGCTTCAATAAAAAATGTAACTGTCTATTAATTATTTAAAAAAAAGCATCAGGTTTAATGTTTAACCCTGATAAAACAGAAACTTTACTTATTAATAAAAAGTTAATAATTATTTAAGAAACTATAAGAATTTTATTTGGGACAATTCACAAATTAATTGGAGTTATAATTAAATCTACTGTAAAAGACTCAGTGTTGTTGTGTCTTTTCGGCTATTCCCGGTTAGAGGTCGCCACAGTGGAACTCCGGTCCGCTAATGATTGGCAGTAGATTTTTACATGCCGAGTTGCCAACCCTGATGCACAACCTTCAACGAAGGTACGCCCATTCACGCATGTCTCCACACAGAAGACGCTCTAGCTGAAAATCGAACCGGACAGCGTCTTACTGTGAGGCGACAACGCTACCGCAGCACCACCACCGCAGCTACTGTAAAAGACTCAATAAAAGTAACAAATAGTAATTTAATAGACACTGTTGCTAAACTACATACCTCTCAACTGTACAGATTTTCACAGAATGTCCAGATTTTTGCTCCATATGTTTGGTGTGTTCCTTCTAAAATCTGTACTTTTCTGGCAAAGAGCTGAGGAATGAATTCATTAAATAATGACAAACATTTGAGTTTAAGACTCCACATCCTTCAGTAAATTCATGCTAATGCAAAACCTATTATTCTATCAACTTTCTAAGTTTGTAAAAGCAATATTTAAGATCTGTCCCTATTTGTCCCCCCATCATTTAGGCTTTGTCCAGATTTTTTGCTCTAAGAGGTTTAGAGGGTTGCTAAAATAATTAATTTGAAATTTTTTTTACAATGGAAGATAGACTTACTTTAATAAAAATGCTAATCCTATCAAAAATACTTTTCTATCTATAATCACTAATTATTGTCCCTCCTAAATATCTTTAAGAAATTAAATTCTACTCTTCTTAATTTTCTTGGTTCCCCAATAAACTAAGAAAATCCTTTGACTGGCATGTTAAAAGTTGGCAAGAAGATGGATTAAGTTTTCTAAATGTTGAATTATGTGCCAAATCTATAATTCTCAATTAAATATCTCCATGGTTAAATTCTTCTTACCAATTCACTTGGAAATCTATTCATGAAAAATGAATAAATAATAACAGCTATGTTGTAGAATCTTTCTTTAAATTTGGAATTAATAAATTTTACTGGATCTTGAAAGACTTATGTTTAAATGAAAAGAAAAAAAATACCATTCCTCCCTTTACTGATTGTATCCTTATATAGTTTTAAAGATTCATGAATTCTAATTATATAGTTAACAATGTATTGTTTTTATTGTTTTCTAATACTGCAGGTTGTTTGGAAACTTTTAATAAAAATGCTAGAACTTAGGTATGCAAATTTAATCTTTTGGTGTCAATTCTTAATTGGAAATAAATCACATAATACAAATGATATCTTCTTGCAAAACATTGTTTGGAAAATAATAATTTGTTGACTATACAATCTTGTAAAAATATGCTAGAGATAAAATCAAAATCTCCATGGATTTTCAAACAAAACATATTCCAAAGATACTTACTTTTTTCTGAATTAGTTGTAACTCAAATAAGAATAAATCATATATATCAATAATTTATAAAATAATAATGGAAGAGTTTGGTTCCACAGATTCATTATTCTGGAATTACTCAACTAAGATTAATAAGGAGGCCTTTTCTGATGAAGATAAATGCTTAATTCTTAAATCTGTGGGAAAATCTACTTCTTCTCTTTATTGTAAAATATATATGTGGATATTTCTTCACAAAGCATTTTTAACTCTGCATAAAGTGGCTTTAATATATAACTATGGGAAAATTAATTGCTGGAGGTGTAATGAAGTCTGTAATGCAGATTGGTTTCATATGATATTGGATTGTAAAATAGTAACTCCTTTTTAGAAATTTTGCTCAAGCTTTGTGGACAGATAATTGTCTGAGTTCTAATTCCTTGATCTTATTTAATGTTCCAGTTCTGGATTCCATTCCTATGGTGCAGGTACCTCTACTTTGGTCCATTTTAGCTATAGCAAGAAAAATATTCACAAAAAATTGGAAATATCAAACTACTCTTTCTTTCAATGAATTCAGCAAGAATAATGCCTGTAAAAAAGAATTGTCGACTGCCAAAATGAGAACTTTGAATATTACTCACCAGTTTAGACTTCGGTCAAAATCAAGTGATTTACTTGATACATTTTAATGATTTAGTTTTCTATGTTTAATTTTGTTATGGACATCTGTAAATGGTTATGTTTTTGTGTTATTTATCTTTAGATAATTTTGTACAATATTTGTTTTAAAATTAATAAAATGTTGTTTGAAAAAGCATGTCCATGCAACATCTACCATTCTGTTTTCTTGATAAGTGAATTAGAGGCACTTAAGCCTCTCAGAAGTTAACAAATGGATTCCTGCAGTAAAGTTACAGAGTTTAAATCCATCCACTTCCATTTGTCTACTGTGTGACTTCTGGCAAGTCACTAAGTCAAACAGAGACCCCTGATCACTCCAGAAAAATGAAACTTTGTCTGTTGGGTTTACCTGGTTAACAAACAGGTAAAATAAAATATTTGTTTTAAATATACTCCAGTGTTTCTTATGTTTTTCATTTCATTTGAGATACCACTGTATGGTAAAATTAAAGCTCTTTCAAATCAACCACGGGTATAATTTGTTTCATATAAACACAAAAGGTGGTCCTTGTGCCAAAACCGATAAACTAGTAAATAGAAGAAACGCACAGTGAATCCAGCAGTGGTATTTTCAAGTCTTTAATCCACACGAACCACAGAAGGTAAAACTACACACATAAAATCACATACTGCAATATATACTACACCACTTGTGTTACAATTTGCAAAACCCTTTGTGGTAATAAATCTACCTCTACCTTTCAAGAATAGTTTGTCACCTTGTCACCTTCCTTTACATTGCAGCAATAGGGACAGTTTCCACACTTACATGTCCCTCTTTTGTTGGTATTGTGTGAGCCATAATTAGCTCCCTCTATAATGTTTTTAATATTTTGACCTTTTCTATATATTAATCTAAGAGGTTGTTCAAAATTCAGCTTTAGGACCGTTAAACTGGCAAATTTGTTCCATTCCTCATTTATAATATTCCTAACCAGATAACACTCCCCATCATATGTGATGGCCAAAGCTGACTGGTACTGTTTCCTAGCCAGTTGGTTCTCTTTATTTATATTTAATGTACCTGCTACATCACTGGTGTTTCCTAAAATGGGTGAAAATCTGGTTGTCCTTGCATTAACCACTTCACTAGTAACATTTTGTACAAGATCCCCTGGATAGCCTCTTTCCTTGAACATGTTTGTGATAAATTCACATTCTTGTTTAAAATCATGCTCATCCAAGGTCATTCTACTTGCTCTCACCAACTGTCCTTTTACAATCGCCTTCTTTTGGTGTGGCAGGTGAGAGCTGGTGTAGTGCAAGTATGTGTTAGAAAAAGTTCCTTTCCTGTAAATTTTAGATTTAAAACCTGTGATGGTTCTGTGAATAGTCATATCTAAAAAACAAAGCTCACTATAATCAACATTGTAAGTAAACTTTAAAAATTCAGTTGTATATGAAATTAATTCATAAAATACTGAAACTTTTCCCACAATACTGTTCCAAAAAAGACATATGTCCTCCCAAAAACGTCCATAATAATTCCAACACTGTTGGAACTCAGAATTGAAAACAAACTTGTTCTCCCAATGTAATAAAATAATGTTAGCATATGTGGGTGCACAATGTGCACCCATTGCCACTCCTTTTAATTGCCTGTAGTACTCACCCTGAAAATATATAAAATTGTTCTTCAAAATTAAATCCATGAGTACTAAATACATGCAAAATACTTTCAAGGCGATAGTGTTTTTGCTTTCAAAAAATTCCTTAAACCAAGCTAAACCTGTGTCATGAGGAATACATGTAAACAGGTCCACCACATCCAAAGTTATAAAAAGTGAAGTGTTCTCTTGTTTAGTGTTGTCTAAGTGTCTTAAAAAATCCCACAAATCTTTTAAAATGTTGGGATGCTGTCCCTATTGTGTCCCTATTGCTGCAATGTAAAGGAAGGTGACAAACTATTCTTGAAAAGTAGAGGTAGATTTATTACCACAAAGGGTTTTGCAAATTGTAACACTAGTGGTGTAGCATATATTGCAGTATGTGATTTCATGTGTGGAATTTTACCTTCTGTGGTTCGTGTGGATTAAATACCACTGCTGGATTCACTGTGCCTTTCTTCTATTTATAATTTGTTTCATGGTCAAAAATCAAGGTCAGCACTAAGTGTGGTTAATATAACTTCTTTTAATATGACATGAATAACAAAAAGGGTAGGGTGAGACCCTCTAACCCCCACAAAAACTTTTGTGGGGGGGTCAAAGGGTTTCACCCTACCCTTTTTGGGGTCTGTATTAGAACACCGAACATTCAAAATATCGAGTGTTCTAATATCGAACCTTACCAATCGAAAATACCAAACATCGAATGTTCAGAACAACTAATTTTTTTCCTAGGGAAAAAAATTGCTGTTCCAAAACACATACACACAACACAAGCACACCAAACAAACAGCAATCCACACACACACACCTAAAATCTTTCACCTAACCCTACACTAAACTATGCCCATACCACTAACTATCCACTTACCTTAACCCAAACCTTAACCCTAAGGTCCATCACTATCGTATACTCACCTCACCCGTGCCCTAACCCTAGCTCACCTAACCTGCCCTAACCCTCATGTCTACACGTTCGCACACATACCTAACCCATGCCCTAACCCTAACTCACCTAACCCGCCCTAACCCTCATGTCCACACAATCGCACACATACCTAACCCGCACTCAATCGCACACTTACCTGAACCCAACCCGTAACTTTCCAACAGAGCGCTGAAAATACCGAAGCAACAGAAACAGACAACCAAATTCTTTTCCTAGGAAAGAATTTGGTTTTCTGCTTCTTCGATATTTTCAGCATTCACTGAAAATGGGTCGATATTAGAACACTCGACATTTTAAATGTTCGGTGTTCTAATATAGACCCTCTTTTTGTTATTTATGTGGTATTAAAAGAAGTTATATTAACCACACTTAGTGCTGGCCTTGATTTTTGACTGTGCTGGAGGTTTGTTGGGCCTGTGCACTTGCCGTACTTGAGAGGGTTATTTTGGCTTGATAATTAGTTTCATGCCATTTTTGTGTGTTGATAGTATCCAAACCTATACCCAGCAATGGTTTGTATTTACTAACCCTATTTTGTGAAACTTCAATGATAATCCATAATATTAAAATTTTCAGGTAACCCCTTTCTAGAAACATCCTTTTAAACTCTACCCCATCAGTTTCAAACATAGAATTGTTTGAAATTCTTCAGGACAATCTAATAAATTGCCAGTTCAGCAAACTTATTTTTTGTCCATAGCTATGGCTACCAGAAAAAGTGAAGGTAAGAGTTATGGAAAGTGGATTTTCTATATATATTAGATGTAAAACCCCCTTCCACCTTTGTGATCATGGTGGCCAAGTAATTGATCTTGCCATTGTTGTAATCATATGTAGACCTTAGAAAACCTGTTGATCCGTGGAAATACTATATAAATTCATTCACCACCTTGTTTGGTTCATCCCATGAAATAAATATTTCATTGACATACCTCAAGTAAAGTTTACTATGAATAAAAAAAAAATACTCTTAAATATGTATTTAATTTCTCAACCATGCATAACAAGGTCACCAAGTACTGGGACACAAATGGCCTCCATGTCCACCCCCTTATTTTGCTTGTAGAACTCACCTTCAAAAATAAATATAATTTTCAATGTTCATAAAGTCTAAAATCAACTTAATTTCTGCACTAGACAAAAAAATCTAAGTAATGCATCACTGAGTAATTGTGTTCCTACTTTTGTTCATAGGTTCATAGGTAGGTAATAGGCTATCGGCCTTGGGGCTTATATGAGCCTAGCCAAAAAGATTCCCTGGCTTTTGCCACCTAAGAAAATTATTTTCCTGTGCCCCTGTCAAGCAGTGCTGCAAAAGTGATCCCCAGGGTGAATTTTCTATTTCCCATCTGGTCATCAAAGTTTTTCTTAAAGAGGGCCAATGAGGAGCTTTGCTTGATATGAATGGGTAGTTTGTTCCAGAATATCGGAAGTCTCTGGGACAGGAATAGGTTCATAGGTTCATAGGTTCATACTAGGCTATCTGATGGGGAACTATACCATTTATTTTGCTGTGCGCTGTCGTAGCAGTGACACTGAGGTAATTTGTTCCACAGCTTAGGAGTCTTTGGGTGATGAATCTATCCCTCCAGCTGTGGCTCTGATGGATCTAGATTTTTGAGGTGAAGCATATTCATCAAATCTGGGTTTGACATGGCCTTGTATGTTAGGCAAAGGTCACCTCTGAAATAGAGCTGGAGTTCTTTCAGTCGGGCAGCATAGGACAGATTTTTGAGACCCATGGGGCATTGTACTCAATCATTGGTCTGATGAGTGATGAGTATAGGGAGACTATGACTCTCTTGATCTAGATGAGAATCCTTCATGATGAAAAGGGGGCAATGTAGAAGGTCTTCCCAACTACTTTACTTACATGGGTGTCGAATGACACTACTATCTCAACCTGGGGGTCCCCAGTCCCCCTTAATTCTTCTCTCTGTCAGTGGATTGCCATTGCAGTCATCTGCAAACTTTGTCAGCTCATACCCTCCTGTGTTTGCTTGCCTGTGGGTTCTGTCACTCAGCCAGTTTGCAACCCCATTTTGTGATGTGGGTTAACACATTAAGCTGATGAGTTTTTCAATGATGGCCTTAAGCCAGATCGAGGTAGGTATGGACTGCCTTTTCTTTCATCAATGGCTTTCCAGAGGTAAGACTATGATTAAACAGCTGTCCTAGCTGTGGGTTTAGTTTGCACTGAACCTGTCAGCCAGTATGTTGGCAATGTCTGTAGGATCAGTAATCTTCACATCATTTTGAACTAGTTCTGAGCATATCTGGGAGTTTCCTCCAGGTTTTCTAACTAAAGCTAAAAGAAGGCCTTATGATTTTTTTTTGAGTCTTTTGCTCTATCTTGTAGTAGCTTCCTCCTTTTGTTGTAGAGTTTGTTTATGGCTGGGGTCCCACCAGACTTTTTTGCTTGGGATTGCCTTATCCATGCAGTCCTGCAGGTGCTGGGTAGAAGCATTTTTGTAAGTGTCCTCTTGTGGGGATGGTGACTAGTTGTTCCATGGCATTTGAGTTTATGAATTCCAGAACTTTTTGGGCTAGGGGTTTGGGCTTGTGTGTGTTGTGTTCCCTATATTAGGGTAGGGTAATTGAAGTCCTAGTGTATGTGTGTTTGGATATACATTATCCCTCTAGTGGCCTGTAACATGCTACAATTTGCAGCGCAGTCTTGCCTATGGTTAATTGCACCTGGATGGTCTCCCTCCAGCATGTTCTGTTTATTGTGGTGACAAGGTTTAGGTCCCTGGAGTGTGTGGTTCAGAGAGATTGGGATTTCTTTAAGTGTAGCATGTCCAACAGCTCTGGGTTTGACATAGCTGTGTATGTTAGGCAGAGATCGCCTTTGAGTAGGTGATATGCGACAGAGTAGAGCGGGAGTTTTTTGAGGTGGTCTGTGTATGGCATCAGTTTGAGGCCAGTAATCCTCTTAGTGAAGTATTTCTGTGGCCTTTCTAATTGTTGTAGGTGTCTTATGAGATACATGCCAAACGGAGCATTGTACTCTATAATGGGTCTGATGAGGGAGGCTTAGAGAGGAACAATTACCTCCTTTTTTCTAGAGGAGAACCCTTTTGTGATGAGGTGTGCCCCATAGAAGGATTTCCTGACTACTGTGGCGATGTGGTTATCAAAGGAGAGACTACTGTCCACATGTGTCCCGAGGTCTCTTATCACACTTTCAGTGTTTAGTGAGCTACTGCCTATATGGTAGTTCATGGGTACCGAGTTTTTACCAAAGGGGATGACAATGCACGTCTTGGCATTGAACTTGAGGCCATGACTTTGACATCGAGCATCTATCTCTGTGAGGCCCTTTTGTAGAATGTCTACATCATTAGGTGATTCTATTATGGCTCCCAGTTTGCAGTCATCTGCGAACTTTGTTAGCCAAAGACCTTCTGTGTTGGCCTGCACTTCAGAGAAGTAGATGCCAAACAAGAGTGGACCCAGGACTGAACCCTGTGGTACTCCACTTGTCACTAGTCTGAAGTCTGACTTGGAGTCGGCTACTTTTACTGTGTGGGTTCTGTCAGTGAGCCAGTTGGGCACCCATCTTGTGACATAGGGATTTATGCCCAGTTCAGTGAGTTTATCTATAATTCCCGAGTGGGGGATGGTATCGAAAGCCTTGGTGAGGTCAAGATAGGCTGTGTGCACTACCTTGCCCTCGTCTATGGCTCTAGTGACTGCTTCAAAGAAGTCAATCAGGTTTAGTAGACATGATCTACCTTTTACAAACCCAAACTGAGTGGAATATATATGAAGAAATCTATAATGTCAGCTGTTAAAATCGAACATTTGTATTCCAGAGAGTGTTTTTAATCCTTCCTGTGTTGACAATAAACTATCCTTTGATCACTATGTGTCCAGTGTTGCATCATCACATAGCTTATAACTAAAAGTATGACATCCACATCCAGGAATATTATTGTTCCACTGTTCTCAACAAACTCATTAGGCCAATCATTGAGTATAATACCCCTTTCAGTAAGCATGTGTCCAAGCATTTGTCACACCTAAAATGACCACAATGGTCTCTTACTAAAACAAACAAGGGTTTAAATCATAAAAACTATGCAGACCATCTCAAAACCTTGCCCCTTTTCACAGTATCATACAGGTGGTGAGAGAAGACCTCTGCCTGACATATGCTGTTTCAACATACCCTATTCTGTCAGATCTAACATTCTTAAGTCCAACAGAATTGCAAACACCCACTCAAGGGATCTCAATCTGTTTGTCAAAATAAATAGAACACAATGCCTGTATAAGTATGTATCACAGAGAATAACACTTATATGGAACTATTTTTCACTCCACATAAAGCAAAATGTTTCTCTTACTCTATTCAAACATAATTTGGATGACTGGATACATAACCACAAATTCAATCCTGACTACCCTTGTTCAGCCCACATCTGGGTTATTCATATCCAAAATTTAAGAGCTAAAAACAACCATGGGAATTTAGACTGGGCTTTACAATCCTTTCAGATCAATAGCCTAGTAATTACCTTCGAACCTATATATAAACATAAATCATACAAATACGTAGAAGTATAATATTAGGCAAAAATCTTGAAACAACAAAGAGGGCAAGTATCCAAAAATGTTTAGGGCTTCTGCAAAGTGATAAGCACCATAAGCCATTTTTTTAAATTTTTATTTCTACCTAGTTTCACAGAATTTGGCTAGGCTAGCAGTTCAAAGTGCAAACACGTGTATTTGTGGTGCATTACTAGCCACTTTAGTGACAGACTGTGGAAAAATACCTACTTGCAATATATTCACTTCAGAGGAGCTCTGCAGATTTCTGAATATCCCCAAAAGTTAAAGCAAAAAGCAATACTGCTACATCATGGCATAAATACTCACAAGACTTGGCAACCAAGGTGAAGTGAAATAATTTCATTGAGCATTTCCACACATACTAATAAAGCTGTAAAGTTGTACATTTTTAATTCTAAAGGTTTCAGCCAGGTAGACCATAACCTCCTCCAGTATACTCTTTTATCCTATGGACTTAGATACAAAGCTAGCATATGATTACTCAAGTATCTTTCAAATTGCACATTCTTAGTAAAAAAAAAAAAAAATTAGGCACAATCACCTTAGCCACTGCACCCCTACTAAAAGGTGTTCCCAAATGTTCAGTTCTCTCACCATTACTGTTTTCTGCTTATATTAGAGTGTCATCTGAAAATCTCCTACTCCTTTTAATGATCTACACAGATGAGATGGTCATCTACAGGTCTAGTCCATCTTCCTAAACTATTAAATCCCATCTGTAGCAAGATTTGCTAACTGTTGCCAACTGGCTAACCACAAGACATTTAATTCTTAACTCTACCTTATAAAAGTCATGCTATTTGGAACCCATCAAAACTTTGGCCTGTTCCATATTATTAGGCCTTTCTAGATCATCAGCAAAACCCACTTGAAAACATTACTTGCTTCAAATATTACAGCCAATGGCTAGATCAAAATATCAACTTCCAACATATCGATAAAAGCAAATAAAAAATACAAACTACCCACTTCTACACATAAAAAAATCTCCCACTTCTTATCTTCTACAGCCAGAGAAACTATAAGCAATGATTCTTGATTGCCCAGTTAGAGTGCGGCCTTCTGGTGATCGCCATTTTTTCCATGAAGGACCTTAACATACTACAGTTGATTTTTAACAGTTTACCTCTCTTGCCCCCGAGCACCACTACTCATTTCTTAAGAAAGCTAATTGGCTTCACATGACGCAAAAAGCCAATCTCCTCCTAATTTCACTGCTATTTAAACCACTGAGCCAGAATTCCTTCCCTTACCTGATGGCAGAGTTGCAGTTAAGGAAAGAGACTATAATGACAGATCTCAACTGCAAAATGCCCCCTCCCTCTATACCCACCACACAAACAACCAATGCAGCAACCTAGCTTCTTAGTTACAGGACATATAATGTGGGAATATAGTACTAGTTCCACATGGGACACTACTACTAAAACTTCAGGAAAAAAAATAAAAAAGTATCTAACCCTTATCACAAAATGTCACTGTTTCACAAACTATGAAATAATGTAACCACTCAAAGCCACAAGTCTTCTTATTTCAAATGCATGAAGAACATACCAACCTAAGAGATAACCACCTTCAACCCATGACTACTAATATCTTGTTTCATCTAACTTGAAAAGTTGCTAACACTACTTCTCTTATACCCTATCCCCACCTTCACGTGGTGGTGCTGTGGTAGCTTTGTTGACTCACACCAAGACGTTGTCTGTTCGATTCTCAGCTAAAGCATCTTCTGTGTGGAGACATGCATGAAGGGGCGTACCTTCGTTGAAGTTTGTGCATCAGAGCTGATAACTTGGCACGTAAAAATCTTCTACCAATCATTAGCGGACCGGAGTTCCGCTGTGGCGACCCCTAACCGGGAAAAAGCCGAAAGACACAAACAAACTTCACCTCTGCTTCTTGACCACCTCTGTCTAACCTACTGCAAAACAAGTAAGAATACCCCCTCTACAATTATATTATTATATCAACATAGCATTTCCCTTGTATTTATAACTTCACAAACATACAATCCAAAAATGCAGTGGCTGTGCCTTCCAAGAACCAATTTTTGAACTTATATCCAGTGGAAATTTACTGCAAATAAATAAATTACAAGAGTTAAGTTCTTTTGTTCTACTCTGTTGAGAACTTCATCAGAATTACATACACTGACTCTATTTTGTTTTAAAATAACAAATATAACCGGCCACTCTTAAAGAGAAGTCATCTCAAAATATACTAAAATATCAGAACTTACTGGTTAAAATTGAAAACAATGTGTCACGAAAGTTTTATGAAATTTTAGATGGCTTACCATATAATACAACTGGACAACAGGGAAAGACTTAGAAGACCTGATAATGATAGACAAAAAGTTGAGTGTGGGACAAGATGAAAAATTTATATTTTATACTCGATGTAACAAGGAAGCGTTACTTGAACATTTTGTTGATTTCAAAGTTATTTTTAAGGAAAATCAGCTGCTTACTACATACATAGCCCTGTTAATATTATTATTATTACTATTGTTGTTTGCAATTCATACTTCAGATCAGTTTCTACTGGGGTTAACTCTATGTCCAAGCCATTGTTAGTTATTGTCCTGGTGGTGAAATCCTTCATCTAGGTACACTCCTAGAACTACAGCAAACACTGCATCCTAACACAATGCAGAAGAGGCCTATAAAATCAGCACCATGTACAGCTCCTACAAATGCTGTACAGTTTATGTGTGTTACCTACCCAGACTGGATTACCTGCTAATGCTCATGACCGCACGCCTGTTTTGCATATCCTCTATGCTGATGACCCATAACATTTGTCATTCTGTTCTGTGACAAGGCCTCTTTACAGTTTTTCCAGCATAATCATAATTCAGAAGCAAGCAATCCTTTTTATATCATGCTTTTTGTACCTTAAAGTGCTTTTCACACACCATGTTTAGAGTGGCAGTGGTATACACAAAACCAGCACGAAACCAGCACCTCCTTTAAATATTTGAAGATCTGGCTCAAGCGATCACTAAACATCCATGACCACTTAGAAAAGTTAAAAGCCAATATCAACAGTGTGCTTTTCTGGACCAACAAAATATCTCAGTTTCTCTCACATCAGGCAAGAGCTGGTATAGGAAATGCCATCCTCCTTGTTCAACCTGAGTTTGGTCTCCCCTTGTTTGCATCTGCCTCTGTCAAAAACAGTGCCATCCTTCAGACTCTGTCCAATAAAATATATCAATTCATATCTTACTCACCTTGGAATGAGCACTACTGCCTCACACTTTCAAAGGCTACATGGCATCCAGCACAGGCGGTCAAATCTTCTTGGTTCCTTACTCATCAAAATTCTCAACTAGGGACCTCCCACCTCTTTCTTCTAAACTTCTTACTGCTAGTCAGACTTATAACCTAAGAAGCGAAGCCAGATATGGTCACTCCCTGCTTACAAACCCCTTCTTTTAAGGCATCATTTACTAGCTATTGCTTCTGTATACTGGCCCCAAATCTATGGCAGCCACTTAATCCGAATTTAATTGATAACACAAGGCATTCCCTGTTCAGGCCACAGCTCAAATAATACATACTGAAAGAGTTTGAATACAATTGTCATTTAAAAGGCATGTCACATAAACGGATATCTCCAACCACATAGTACCTATACTTCACCTGATTACCTCACTCATCCTAAATTGTGATTTGGCTTACCACACCATTACTGCTTTAAACCCATGGTACACCATTACTGCTCTAAAACCTTACTACATCATTACCGCTCTGAACCCTTACCACATCATTACTGCTCTAAACCCTTACCACACCATTACTGCTGTAAACCTTTACCATACCATTACTGCTCTAAATCCATACCACACCGTTACCACTCCGAACCCTTACCACACCATTATTGCTCTAAACCCTTACCACACCATTAGCTCTCTAAACCCTTACCACTCTGAACCCTTCCCACACCATTACTGCTCTAAACCTTTACCACACCATTACTGCTCTAAGCTCACTGGTTTCTATTAGCTTTCCTAACCTAGCTACTACCGCTATATCTCCATGACTTCTATTTGTCCTACCTTAACTCTAATCTCCCTTTTCTATTCTACTTATGTAACTGTGCATATGTTTGGTTCACTAGATCTTCTGTCTATATACTCTTTGCCAGATTTTCTATGCTGATTTATAAATATAACCCACTGTTATTTGTGTACTGTACATTGTTATGTTGCACTGTGATATAACTCAGGGTGAACCTGTAATTGATCACTGTCTGATCAGTGTTCTACCAAGGCAGACACACTTACATAAATAAATAAAAGGTAAATAAAAACAGTAGGTTGGCGTATCCAAAGATGAATGTGAGACTAATATTCAACATCACAATCCATCTGTATTAAACACTTAAAGTTTGCATATTTTAAATATCTAGCTTGTATTAAAACTAAGAATTTAAGACACAGATTCACCATTAAGGGAATGCTGGAGTCATGTGACTTCACATTTTAAATACCCTTCTGAAATGGTAGAGCTTTCAAATGAACAGAGAAGACACTGCTATGTGAAAATGTTTATTTTTTTTATGTGTGTGTGTGTGTGTGTGTGTGTGTGTGTGTGTGTGTGTGTGTGTGTGTGTGTGTGTGTTTGTGTTAAAGGCTGCATTTTTTGTATGCTCTCTGCCTCCACATTAATCTTTGGAAGAACTGCTGCTACTAAGAATTTGAACTGGAATTTACTTATGGCTTTTGAAAAGACCTGGTTGACATGTGTTACCTACCATACATAGTGAAGACCGGGGGATGGCACAATAGCTAGTCCCCAAGCTACACCAGTCTTTACAGATTTTGGACAGTGTATCTTATTTTTCTGGTGGACAGTCTGTGTAACTTGCACACCAATTAATACATTACTTGGCAGATCACAATGTTATCATTAACAGTACCAAAACCTTTAGCAGATCTAAAAAGACGATAATCTCATCAGTTTCACCTCTGTTTAGTTTCTCTGATAAATTCTGGAAAGTCTAGAAGAGAATTACAGTACTATGCTCTGGACAAAAGCCATACTGAGTACAAGCAACAAAATCATTTGATGTAGATGTACCATAAGTTGTCCATTAATGTCTCTCTCTAAAACTTTTGTTAGAAGTAACAGAGTGGTTATTGAATGAAAGTTAAGCAATACTGCATTTGTGCTTTTTTATGCAGAGGAACAACACTACAGGTTATCCAGGGTTTTGGGGCCATAGGTTTCTTTGACTGCCCTATTTATGAAGGAAATGAGTCTCACCTTTGAAAGGGAAATTGGCCAGGCTTAAAATGGCTCACAAGGGCAGCTAGCCTAGTGCTTACATATGAAACTATAAATCTCTAAGATGGAAATAGAAATAGGGTAAGCAATGACTTTAACAGACAGCTTTAGATATTCAGTTAGTAGTTTAGAATCAGCTTAGAGAAGACTTACTTGATAAGTAATTTATATATAATTTGGGAAAAAAATGGAGTAAGGTGCTGTGAACACTGGATTATTTGGCTGATAGTTAATTTTAAATGATGAAATCCAGAGTTACTAAATTAATTTGATACTTTAAAGGAGGTAGCATTGGGTAATGAGCTTTGCTAAGAGTTGTTTTCTAGATTTAGTTGGCAGTTTAAGCTGTTCTTGAACAATTATGACTTAATCATACTTTCTCGCACAGCAACTCAGTGTAATTGCTTTTAGCAGTAATCAGTGTTACTTTTATCTTGTTCCAAAGTTTTCATATGGAGAATATAGCTGCAATTTTTTTATTGGCAGTACTGTTTCCTGACATGATTCCTTATGAATAAAAATTGCTTTTATGCATACCTCTCAGCTGTACAGATTTCTGTACAATGTCCAGATTTTTCCCTCATATTTTCAGTCAAATTTTCACAAAATTGTAGTCTTCTGGGAAATCACTGGCAAATCACTGAACACTGAAGTCACAAAATAATAACAGACATTTCAGTTTCAGACTTCATACCCTTCAGAAAATTCATGCTATTGCAAAACCTGTTATTCTATCAACTTTTTAAATTTGTAAGACAACATTTAAAAATAATTGTCCCTATTTTTGGGCACTTGTACCCCCATTATTTATGGCTTTGTCCAGATTTCTTGCTCTAAGAGTATGCTTTTATGGTAGAGGTAATCCAATGTATGGCCTTGCCTTGGTCTTCTTTGTCTGGCAGGTGCCAATACTATTAAAATATCAAAGAAGGCCTTCATGAAAAATGTACCTGTGAAGTTAAGGCCAGGGAATTTAAATAGAGTCCAGGTGACTTGCCTGAGACTGGATAAAAATGTTGGAAGACAAAAGTCATTAGTTTTACTAGATATTGTATAGTGACGCTATTTGATTTTAGCATGGGAGCAGATTGTATAAATATGGTGATAGTTAATGAAACAATTAAGATACTAGCAGTTATGATATTATTCTAAGTAAATTCAAGGTGATGATCAAGAGTTTTTTTTTTTTTTTTTTTTTTGGTAAACTTGTCTGTCCTGGTAGCATTCTTATTGAGTTGTACAAGGCTGGAAAGGTGAGCAGGGTGTTCCCAAGTATGTATATGTAGCGTGTTTCCAGTCTATACTGAAGACTCCCTTTATAATTGGCCCATCCTTGATGTTGTTACACAACCAGAGTGTATCCTCAGTGGTGTATTTTGGTTAATCGAGAGGTTTGTAAACAGAAAAATGTCAGGGTTTTTGCCTTATTTATTCTGTTGTACAAAAATGTGTTTGTATGAGTAGAAGATGATAATTATTTGCACAGAAAACAATAAAGCTGTCTGTATCTCATGAGCTCTGTTGTATTTATGGCATTACAATCTCAAGGATCACTACTAACTCTACACCCACTTACAGCTCATTGTCTTCTCTGCAGTTGATAATGCAATATTACATTTCAGTTTCAGAGCACAGATCTTGAACAAAATCAAAGATCTTCAGCAAAGTGGGCAGTTCTAGTTATTTACTTTAGGGACACCTAACAATGTGTAACTGTGCAGGATTTAAGGTGTATATTTAAAAAGTAAAACAAGTCATTTAATACCCTCACAAATGACTGTAGATTATTCATTTCTGTATGGAATGAATGTCATAAATACTTGTACCCATTGTTCATAAATAGTAGTCATGCAAATACATGTAGTAGTACATAGATGATATTTTGCACATGCATTCCAGCTCTTTAAAGGGCATTCTGTTTCATGCATGCAGCCCCATAAGTACAAAGTGCACTTCTGTAAATGTCGATGTCTACATTCTGTGACCATCCTACTGATGTAGAGAGGTGACACTCTGATTAAGGCCCTGCTGAACCAGGTTTGTTTCTCAGCACTGGTGTCTGATGGAACTGTCAGGAAGGATGGATGTACATATCCAATGGGAAGGACCTGTGATGATGTGGGCAGATGACTCAAATGGCTGTCCTAGGACCAAAGGCAGGAATACTGTCAGAGGCCCTGTCACATTGCCCACCCCTTGACCCTACAGGCACATGCTCCGCTCCAACTCCAAGACATTGCTACCCCTTTTACCTTCCTACTCTATTGTTTAATCCAATCTGTAGAATAGTACTAGACCAATTCTACTTTTCACTTCTTTCTTCACTGACATAATCCCAAAATTGGGGGGGGGGTATAATATGGGATTTGGGGCTGGAGCATTAAGTTGCCTAACAGCTGATGGTCAAACAACAGTACCAAGACCCACAAAATGTCTACTGCACTGTTCTTCTCAAGATCAATCCTACTACTGCTTTACCAATGTTCTGCTGAACAGAGTTTGGTTATCAGAAAAGTTAGGCAGCGAAAACTCATGACTTATGAGGCTAACAATTAAATGCTTTACTGCCAAAATAAATCAGTAACAATTTTAAAATATTTCTGCCAAAAGCCATATTATTTAGTATTTTGTTTTTCACTTTTTGATGACACATGGGGCAAATGCAGGATAAATATAATCTCGAGTGTTTTATTTGTTTTAATAGTTGCCATAACTTTAAATAAGGATATTACTGATATCTGGAATCCATGTCATGTGATCTAGTACTTCCTGCCATTCTACTGTACTCAGTCTTATAGTGTGGAGGCACTCCTGTGTCCTAGCCTCTTTATTCAAGGCCCTTCCTGACAATACTATTATATACACGTTTTACCCAGTTTCAGAACTAACAGGTTAATTTAGGTTATCAAACACTGTCTGCTTGATAAACTTGCAGTCTGTAACTTCTGAAGATGGGAAAATGAACAAAATGGGATAATTTCCACTATGTGGGTGTTGTTGTCATCATCATAGAATATTTGTTTGTATGGGGTGCTACCAAGCAGGAAATAAGATGCAAGACTATTTGAATTATTGGACAGTCAACCCAAGGCAAAAAGGTCTGAAATTTAACAAAGCAAAAGAGTCCTCCCCACTATGTAGACATTCAATGATGTACCCCATTTCCTCATGGTCCTAGGGGTGACTGACTGTACCCAAATTATTATAATGAATCCATCTGCTCCATGTTGCTTCTAGTACATCAACTTCAAGGATTTCAATCCCATCAACTGCCAGATTAAGTGTAACGCACAGAGTATTTTATGCAATGTGTCTGTGTATCATCTAGGCAGTTGCTGCAATTGCCACATCTGTTACCCACGCAATCTGTACCAGTGTTTCATATGAGGTGACATTCCAAAGAGTCATATTGTTGGTGGGTACACATATTGTCACCCACAAAGGCCACAGTAGTCCATCACATGGATGTAGGTAGCAGATCACTCATAAAGTGTTGTCCAATGTTTTGTGTTTGAAGATTATGTTGGATATGCTTTGGAACCATGGTTGTTGACCCCATCCAAAGTCCCTAGACCATAACAGAGATAGTGTACAAGATCACACTGCCACAGACACACAACATTGTTGATCAGATGCTGGGAATACTGAAAGACCACTTCCACTGCCTGGATTCATCTAGTGATGCAATACAGTATCCCCAAAGACTTGCAGCAAACTGTCTGTGGTTTGTACCAGTCTTCATAAGATAATGTTATGAAAATGAATACATACTGTTACAACAAAGGAAGATGGTAGTACTTCATGACATACCTGTGACAGCAACAAATCAGGAACCTGTTGACAGTAGCTAGGATGGAGCAAAGGGGGCAGCCATCCTGTGAATAAGATGATAGGCAGCACAATCAGCAGTTGCTGATGTGGCTTTATTACAATAATGGCATTCAGAAATAAATGATAATACTGTAATTGGTGTCAGGGCTGCTTAAGCACTTATTGGGTGGTATAGTAACTGTAGCAAACCACTTGCTACAATATACACCTGTAATTCTAGCAAGTTGTCTGATACAATTATAAATACAGAAAATTATATATATATATATATATATATATATATATATATATATATATATATAAATAGATAGATAGATATTTTTTTTTTTTTTTTGCTTTTCAGCTTAGGAGTTGAAGAGGACAGATTGGGAGAAATGGCCTAATGGTCCCAGGAGTGGCACACTGGGGAATGGAGAAGGACCTTTCCTTCGTTTCTCAACCATACCTCTTTGTTTTGTTCCTCGTAAAATTTGTGGTTTTCTGACAAATCACTGAGGATTGAAGTCAATAAATAATAACATGCATTTATGTTTCAGATATAATGTCGTTCAGAAAATGTATACTAATACACATCTTGTTATACTAGTAACTTTCTAAATTTATAAGAGCAATATTTAAAATTTGTCCCTATTTTTGGGCCTTTGTCCCATATTATTTTAGGCTTTGTCAAGATTTTTTGCAATAAGAGGTTGAGATGTATGTTCTCAATTTAAGAGCTGAGGCACACAAATTAGAGAGAAAGTGCCAGATCAGGGCTTAGCACCATGTGACACAAGCTACTTTTCCAACTGCTGAGGAGTCAGAGGAGTCAGCTAAAGCAGGCACTCACATAAGATAAAGGTGGGAGCAATGCATCATCATGCCTGCAAGGAAGTGGCATCTTGTTCCACAGTTACTGGCCATGACAAGACAAACACAGAATAAAACTTATGCATGCATTAACACACCCAAGCTATGCATTGACTGCCTGTGCTATGCATCAGACATCACCAAACACTTATAAGCCAGAGGAGTGTGGAAAGCACAATCAACATTTGCAGAGGTGGGCCGGGGCAAAGTGTCAGGGGATGATAATGTTAGCATAGGTGGATGAGTCATGGGTAGGACATGTGGCAACTGTCTAGGGGGTGGAGAGGAAGTGAGGAATCATTTCCAGTGATGGGCTATAGTGTTTAGAGATGGAATGCTGGCTGGGTATACCATGCTGCCTTACAGTGTCGGGACTGAAGGTATCTTGTCCAGGGGTAATATAGCATATCAGATGTGTGTGGCAATACAACCAGAACTCCACAACTGTAAGAACAGGCATGGGTGTGTGCTACTCAAGGTAGGGCTTTTGGGGATGGGCCAGAGTTTTTGAGAGATCCTGAATGGATTCCTTAATGGAGTGTGCCTGTGGTGGAGCAGAAACAGCATTGTCTATGTTCATGGGAGGGTTGAAAGCCAAAGGTGGATGCAGCCACATACAGTGTAGACAGTAAAGACATCTCTAGAATGGTATGTGCTATCTGTGTTGGCATGGAGTATAATCCTGTACTGCACAATTATCCCCTAGTATGATCAAGGCAGCCAGTTACCCACAGCCACAGCCACAGAGATGCACCAATGGATGAAAACTGAACCATCACTACCATCATCGGGCAAATCTGCTCCATGTCCCTTTACAATGTAGCATTCTGCATGCATCTTAGAATGTCCCACAGTCACCTGCAGTCATTTCAGATCCTCCTGCAGGACACTCAGCATCATCATGGATTAGTGGCAACCTCTGCCTGGATCACTAACCTGCCTATTTGCTAATTAACAGTAAGAGAAGTGCCTAAATCAGGGAATGTTGTAAAGTCATGGCACTAACACCTACCTACACACCTCTCCTTAATCGTGTATGTGTGTGTGTGTGTGTGTGTGTGTGTGTGTGTGTGTGTGTGTGTGTGTGTGTGTGTGTGTGTGTGTGTGTGTGATGCACCCATGCACATCTCAGAGGCAAGTGCACCCTTTTGATGCTACCTGTGGTGATGCTGACTGTATCAGAGATGGGGCTGAAATTCATGGGATGGCCTCTACCAAAAACTGAGGCTCATCCTAAACCTCTGCAGTCACCTCATCTGTGAGTAATGTAAATAGACACTCTCCTTTAGCATTGCTGACCATATGATTGTGTAATCAGGCTATGCCATGTCCATGGTGCCATCACTGTCAGTCTCCAGAGAAACGCTGACACCAGACACATGTACTTCTATTTTGCTGCATCCTCTCCCAGTACTGTGTACTCTCACATCATACATAGACTTCTACATGCAAATCCTTTACATAGCCTGTGGGCACACACATACCTTTTGGTACAGGTTATCTCTGTTGCAGCCCAAATGTCTCTGGATGACAAAAATGCAGATGTACAAGTAAGCTTCCTGATAGGAAATGCCTATGTCACTACTTACCTGGGACATCCCCTACAGACCACTTGGGTGGTCTTCACTAGCCCAGCTCTCACAGCCAATCAACCAACACGTATAAGGGTTCTCTCACCTCTGTCACTGAAGGACACTGGAAATTCCTGTACCTCTTTGAGACACCTTTGTGTTGTTTATTTATCTATGGCACTTTCCTGTCCCTTGTTCTTGGCATGCAGTAACATGTTAGTAATCCTGCAACACACCTGCTGCATTTTCCTATTATGGAGTCCCATTACATTGATGTCCTGCACCAGTCCATGCCTCAGCTGGTCCTGAAAACCCTTGTCTACTTTACACTTCTCAGGGATACACCTTCTATGAGTGACTAGAGCCTGCAGCAGCAGCTCTGCTGCTGTGTGGTGAACTCATCTCTTCCTTTGGTCACATGCTAGGATATGTGCACCTGTGAGTTACACATCTGGACCACTGTATGGACACATAACTGTCCATACCGGCCAGTGCTTGCCTCCAAACAGTCTGCAGCACCTACATGGTGGCCACAGCTCTTTGCCCTGCTACAGGACAACTCTTCTGACTATGTGCCATAATTTGGCAGCTGTTGTCAGGCAAACCTTGTGAGCTATCTACAGCATCTTTGTGAATAGGAGTCTGTGTTGATGTACTGGAAGCCCACCATCCCTAGTAGATTGTCATGCTATGTGCATTCAGCAGTGTGTGTAGGCACCTGTGTAGCAGAACTTGACTGAGACTTGCCCATGTTCCTTGTGCACTAATTGGATGACCCCCCCATAGGACTGTAAGCTGTCTTGCCTGACTCTCCCTTTGCCCAGTCTTAATGAACTCTAACTTTCCCCCAGCAAAATGACTACAACCTGTCATGTCTATTCCATGTACTAGGTTAACAAGAATCCTGTCCCCCACTGGACTGCACCCTGCCCTGTCTATTCCATGTACTAGGTTAAAAAGAACCCTGTCCTCTACTAGACTGCAACTTGTCCTGTCCATTCCATGTACTAGGTTAAGAGGAACCCTGTCCCCCACTGGACTGCCACCTGTCCTGTCTAGTCCATCTACTAGGTTAAGAAGAACAATGTCTCCCACGGGACTGCAAACTGCCTTTACCCTCACCTCACCCACACACATTGCTACAACCTGTCTTGCAAGTTCCCTGTAGCCTACTGTGTTGAGATCCCCCCAACCTGTCAAGTCCCCTGTCATGGCCTTTGCGGAGTTATCACACATACACCACTGGTGTGTGACAGTATCACTTGCTGTCATGCCCCTTTGAGTGATGACTGCAATGTTGCTATCCATTACAGGAGCACAGTGGTACGCTGGGTAGCAGTGTCACCCCACAGAAAGATGGTCTCCAGTTTTATTCTCAGATAGGTTGCCTTCTCTGCAGAATCTGCATATCCTCCCTGTGTTCATGAGAGTTTTCTCTGGTACTCATGTCTCCTCCCACCTCCCAAAGACATGTTGTAGGTTGATCGGTGACTAAATTCTCCCAAGTGTGTGTGTGTGTGTGTGTATATATATATATATATATATATATATATATATATATATATATATATCCATTTCCATTGTAGTATATTCCTTTCTTGTTTTTTTTTTCTCCATTTCAGGTCCTTTTGTAATAAACTTCACCACACATCACTGTCCGTTTATATCCGAGTCCTGTTTTTGTCATTTTCCCATTGCTTTTTTTATGTGTGTGTGTGTTTGATATTAGTTGATCTTGTCTCTCTTTACTTTCATTAGTCATGGACTGGACAGAGATGAGGTAGTGCCCATGCCATCGCACCAGATTCTGAGTACCCAGCAGTTTCTAGGTCTTCCATCAGCAAAATGAAGGAGATCAGCCTGAGTAAGGCAACCTTGAGGGTCTGCTGGTAGCCTCTATTGCTGTTTCACTGCTGTGGAGTTGCAGGCTCCTCATCAGAGAGTGGTACAGACAGGCCCTGCTGGGACATCAGGCATGACAGTTAATTGCTTATGAGGAACAAAGTAGACTGGTGGCTTGACTCACACAGTAACACCTCTGAAATGCCTCCTCAGGTGGCTGGTAGAGACATGCATCTGGCCAGCCCTGACCATTGGACCACCAGAATTAGAGGCTGGCCATGATGTGTTAACATCCCAACCTATCTCTCCATCATTGTTCATAGGGGTTTACTAGGCTAACGACCACAAGGGCCTATTTAAGCCTAGCCATGCATCCCAAATCTCTGACAAGTTCTAAGTATAAGCAGGGGCTTTGGAGATGAAACATGTACAAGCAGGGGCCTGAGACATGAACCATTTACATTCTGCCTGTGTCCATTAGAGACATAGGCACCAAACCAGAAATTAATTTCCTGTCCCCCATCCAACTGTCCAAGTTAAACTTGAATTGGGTAAGAGAGGAACTCTGTTTGACATGGGTGGGGAACCTGTTCCAGAGACGGGGTAGTCTCTGGGATACATAGATCCTTCTCCAGCAGGGTCTATTTATATCACAGGTGAGGTTTAAGTCCTTAGTATGAGTAATATTGGTGTTTAAATGAGTTTTCTAATGTGTGATGCTTTTTACCCTCCTTTATTGTTCTGTCTTGCCTTTGACACTGACCTTGGCTGAAAAGGTTTCTGGACCAGTTAACCTCACCATGATTGTAAATAAATAAATAGATAAATGGCAATAAATAGATAAATGGGCAACTGAATGAATAATTAAATAAATATTAGAAGCTGTCATTACGCAGATTCAATTTCAGATCAGTAGCTTAAGAGACAGCATACTTACTTTTGATGTTGGGAAGTTCCAAAGACTGTGGGTTCTATTCTTACACTAGTTACTTGGATTATTCTCCGGTACTGATACTTCAGTACAGCATAAGGGAAGTGTTGCTCTCCTGAAATACTGCCCTTCATAAAAACTGTTAACCAGAGGCCACATTTATCTGAGGTGGTAGCAGCTCGGGGGTGGGGGGCCTAAAATGTCTCCAGTCTCATGACACTTACTAAAGAAAGCAGTGCAATTTCCTTGGTATCATCCACTTTAAATCTCCTTTGCAAATAGGTTATACCTAGTGCAACTAACCTGGCTAGAAATGTAAGTAAATAAATAAACAAACTATTCTGATGTAGTAATATACTGTAAATATATTTTAACTATTTCAACCCTCTATATCAAATCATGACAGAGCCAGTCTTCCTCTGGTACCACTGTGATACCTACAGTCTCCATTATTCTGATACACAGAGATAAAATAGTATGTCACACAGCTCACACAGAATAAAGTCCTGACTACAGATCAGAAGACCAGAGTTTGACTACCAGCCTGGGCACTTGACTGCACAGACAGGAAGGATGTAAATGTCTATCCTAGGGGCTAGGGGCTATGGTTCCCACCTGGTTCATGCCACCACTCTAATGAAAGGGCCTCAGTGGCAGACCACAGGGGAGAGTAGATGTTGGAAAGATGTGAGCATGGTCACCCAAGCCTGTGATAGCAACCTCTGTCAGTGCATGTGGGGTAGGAACACACACATGCCGAAAGAGACATAGGTAGCTCTTGCAGAGGCAAGATTGTTGACCTCATTACCTAAAGTGGAGGTAGGCTAATAAAGAAAAAAAGAAAAAGAAAATAGTTTTTGTTGCAGGATGTTGACAAAAGCACAAAGCACTCTCATCGCTGGCTCCTGGATGATGCCTCCCACCTCCATTGGAAAGCATAATGTCTGAATTTAATAAGGTTTGATAATTGGCAGTCATGGGGACAAGAATGATGCAAAAAAAGACAAAAAACAGCATGTAACACAATACAGATTGTCTCATCCTATTATCTATAATGAAACACTGCAGACCAAGTTTACAGATTGTATAAGACAAATAATGAGAAAGGTGTCACTAAAGAAAGGAACTGGTTATATATTGGTTGTACCACTTTCCCTATATAATCTAGGTGTGTTTCTTTGTGTGTGTGTGTGTGTGTGTGTGTGTGTGTGTGTGTGTGTGTGTGTGTGTGTGTGTGTGCGTGTGTGTGTGCACACGCCCGCACTTGTGTTGCATGTCTACATTTATGTGATCGTGTGTCTGCATATGTACACAAGTGTGTGTGTGACTAACTAACATGTGAGTACATGCATAAATGCATTTGGGTGAAGCCTGAGTAACACCCTCATGGTAGCGTAGGAAGACTCTATTATTATATATTTTGGTAGAGGCTGATGGTGTAGCCCAAGTGCACAAGTATTACATTGTTACCACAACTGATCAGTTAAGACAGAGCCTCTATAACATATATCTCTGCTGCTGGTTTCTGCTGATCATCACTTTACCCATATATGTGGGCATCATCCAGTTGTCTCTTCTGTCTGTCTACCTATCTATATGAAAGTATGCGATATAGGCTAAGAAAACCACATAACTCAATTAGCTAACAAGAAAGTGTAGAATATGTTGCCTAAAAGACATTAACTGCATAAAAAAGAAACCATGGTATTTTGCAAGTCCGATTCAATTTCCTTCATCAGGTATTGAACAAATGGTAATGCGTAGCCAGACTTGTAAAGTTTCACCAAATGGGCTCATGCAGCACCAAAGGATTCATGTAATATTTGTCCTAAGCATACCCCCCAAGTTTTACTGCTTACTTGTTCATGTGTCTGCATATATATATATATATATATATATATATATATATATATATATATATATATATATATATATATATATATATATATATATATATATATATATATATATATATATATGTGTGTGTATATATATATATATATATATATATATATATATATATATATATATATATATATATATATATATATATAGATGTAATATTATATATATATATATATATATATATATATATATATATATATATATATATACACATATATAATGCCGCAGTGGTACGGTGGTAGCGTTGTTACCTCACAGCAAGAGGTTCTCCCGTTCGATTTTCAGCTGGGCTTGGGAGTGCCTTCTGTGTGGAGTCTGCATGTCCTCCCCGCAGTTGGGTAGTGTTCGAAAGACATGCATACGTAAATGGGCGTGCCTTTGTTGAAGGTTGGGCGTCGAGCTGGCACCTCGGCTTTTCGTAAAAATCTACTGCCAATCATTAGCGGACCGGAGTTCTGCTGTGGCGACCCCTTACCGGGAAAAGACAAAAGACAAAACTATATATATATATATATATATATATATATATATATATATATATATATATATATATATATATATATATATATATATATCTACACACACCACACACACACAAACATATATATATATATATATATATATATATATATATATATCTACACACACCACACACACACAAACATATATACATATATATATATATATATATATATATATATATATATATATATATATATATAGATAGATATACATATATATATATATGGGTCTACTTTCATAGACCGAAGCGCCACGTCACCGACACCCGAAAGACCGAGACGGAATGACCGAACAGGTAGGTTACCGAAAACGCGATATCCCGACAGCTGAGAGACCGACAACGGCAGCGTGTGAGCACGATACGGTAAGTGTGCGAAAGTGAAAGATTTAGGATTGGGGAGCGGACAGGTAAGTGTACGATAGTGAGGGACTTTAGGTTAGGGTGTGGGAAAGGTGAGTGTGCGGTGGTGTCGGACTAAGGGTTCCAGTGAGGTAAGTGTGTGGAAGTGACGTAGAGTAGTGTAGGGAAGTGTTAAGTGTGTCAGGGTTAGAATGCGGGTGGAGTGAGTGTGCGATAGTGACGGGCTGAATGTTTTAGGGTGGGTTAAGTGAGTTAGGGTTAGGGTGCAGGTAGGGTAAGTGTGCGATAGTGACGGTGTTGAGGTTTAGGGGTGGGTTAAGTGAGTTAGGGTTAGGGTGCAGGTAGGGTAAGTGTGCGATAGTGACGGTGTTGAGGTTTAGGGGTGTGTTAAGTGTGTTAGGGTTAGGGTGCGGGTTGGGTAAGTGTGCGGTAGTGTATGACGTTAGGGTTAGGGTTTAGGTTAAGGTTAGTGGATATGTTGTTTTGTGTAATGTGTAGTTGACGTTTTTTGTGTCGGTGTTGTGGTGTTCGGTATTTTGAGTTGTTGGTGTGGTGTGTTTTCAGTTGTTTGGGGTCGGTAACTTGTGTGTCGGCGATTCGTACATTCGGTCTATGAAAGTAGACCCATATATATATATATATATATATATATATATATATATATACATATACACACACACACACACACACACACACACACACACACACACACACACGCATATATAGATAGATAGATATAGATATATATTGATACACACACACACACACACGCACGCACGCACACACGCGCACACACACACACACACACACACACACACACACACACACACACACACACACACACACACACACACACACACACCTATGGGTATTTATAAACACATATGCTTACACATGCTCACACACATGAACAGAATTTAGCATTTAAAATTCACTTAAGCACTACAAGTTAAAGAATAACAATTGCATCAGCTGAGATTGGCTTGAGTCCATCACTGCAGTGCATTTATTGTAAGAAAAAAAATGCTGACAACTGTGGCCTGGAAGCCGCTGTCTCTAATAGAAAATAAAGTGTGCTCACAAGAAGTGCTTAGTGTGCTCCCTGCTGCAGAAAGCATGCTTTAAAAGCAGATATTTCCCTCCAGTCTGTTTATTTTGAGCCTTTTACCATGCATCACTGCAGGTTTATTCTGACAGAATTTTTAGCAAACAACAAAAAAAATCTCTTGTCATATGTGGAAGGAGTTAAGAGCATTACAAAGGCATAACCTGAAGTGAAGCTAGTAACACAAAAGAAATATTTTCTAAGCAGTGGATTGGCTTGTTAACTGAACACTCATATTCATAGCCACAGCACCGGGAGGACATCCCTTACCCTACATCTACTGCCCACAGTGTTTTATGTGGTACTAATGGATGTCTATTTTCTTTTTTCTTTCTTCTTGTGTGAATGGATATCTTAGTACGGAGTTGCCCCCCCCCCCCCCCAACTCGTTAAGTTAGTCCATGCTACAGCAGAGCATTTTTCTGTGAATTCTATGGGTGCTGGATGGGACAGAAAGGGAAAACCATGTCTTAGCCTTAATGATTTTATTACAGTTGTGAATCAGTACACCACTGTGAACTGATGGAGGTGGCGGCTATGGTAGCTGCTGCAAGTACATGTAATGCAGAGGGGTCACTGCTCTTTCTCTGACAGTGATCCCTCAATTACTCTTTTCTTTGCTTACTAGGACTAGATTCCGAGTGGTAAAACAACATGCCCCATCACAGGGCAGTATGAGAATGGGAGTGGAAAGTAACTCTGTTGTCTAACTACTACATACAACATGCATGTCTTGACCCATCCAAGGCTCTGTCATACAACAGTAGGGTTCTGGTTTGATTTACAGCATCCAGTACAAGGGCGTGTATATCATATAATGGAACATTTGCCCAAAGTCAGTTATAGGGCATCCAACGTAGCTTGCAGTTCTGAAATCCATCTCTGCTGCAGAGCTCTATATCTCATGTAATAGGATCATATGATTATAGGAAATACAAAGCAACCGAGTCTTGCAGCCATTTATGAATTGGCAGTATTTACCCTTAAACTGGACCTACTTTTTTGAGAAGGGCTATACCAGTCAAGCCAGGGAAAATTTGTGACTACCCATGTGGTAAGGAATCTCTCTCACTCCATCACATCTTATTTACAGGCTGGTGAACATTTAGATATCTGGTTCTTGTAATTGTGAGAGTATTTGATTTGTGGAGATACAAGACATGTTGCTATGTTTCTCTGCTGAGCTTATCAGATGAAATTATGTTAAGCCTTTTTTGTTAAAGTATTTATTCAGGATGTAGACCATACCTCTGGCATCAGAAGAAGTGTACAGATCAGCTTGCAACACTTCACTTTGCATTTTGCTTTTGAAGTGCATAAATAAAACATCTAGGTGAAGCTTGAGAAGTAAAATCTTCATAGCTTCCTTTCTAAATAATACTCTTTCCTGACAGCACCTTGTTTGAATTCCTTTACAACCAAATTATAACACATATAACAATATAATAAAATCTGTCTGACAAAATAGTACAGGTTAAGATAAGTTGCTAATGCATAGCATCCTATATTCCTTGGTTTGATTCCCTCAGTCTCCACTTGCATACTGTGCAACTGTCAGCAAGTGTCTTTGCTGTCCAGTATTTCTGGATTATCTGTGTAAAATGTTGTCTGATTCCCAGAGCCCTACATTGTCAGCAAATAAACAAATGAATTAATGGAAGTATGCATGTGCAGTAAACATAAATCGCTATAAATGTGTGACAGTGACACAATGAGTAACAGATGGGTAAAGTGAATAACAGATGATTTAACATGAGAATGGAATTGTAAAACCTAGTCATATCAAGAGCAGCAATGTCTCTTATGTCTGTGATTATGGAGGCTCATGAGTTATTACAAAATCATACTCTTAAATAGCTTTAGGTAGAGGAAAAGCTTGCTGTCTCCCAATAATACAGATGGTTGTGGAGAGCCACAGTGAGTGATGTACTTCCTATCGGCTGACACCTGAGAACAGTAATTGTAATTGCTAAGAATCTGCTTTACACATTACAAGGATGTGTGCCTTAAATGGCAGGTTCTTAATGTGGACTAAAACATACTATGATACAGCTCTACACTACAGCTGCCCTCTACTGTGCCATACTTGTCTAGAATGGTAATTCCTGAACACATAGGTTAAGTTTCATGACACCATTGCCAAATCTCTGCTGAACAGGCAATAATCTTTGTAAAGAAAAAAGCATGACTGACAGGTGGCTTACAGCTGTGAGCCACAGTTCCTGTAGAACAGGGTTTGATTCCCTCAGCCATCATTTGCCTGCTGTGTGACCTAGAGCAAGTCACGTAACCAAACAGTGCTTGGGGGGGGCAACTGGGAATTTGGGCTAGGGTCCTCAGTAGTCCGATGGACCATACGTTTGCAGACGACTGCAAACTGGATGCTATAATAGAGTCTCCGGCCAACATGGAGATCCTCCAGAAGGGCCTAAATGAGACTGATGCATGGTGTCAAAGCCATGGTCTCAAGCTAAATGCAAAAAAATGCATAGTAATCCCCTTTGGAAAAAACAGAGTACCCACAAACTACAACATAGGAGGTAATCCCCTGAAATCTGAAGAAGAAATAAGGGATCTAGGGACCCAAGTAGATAGTCAGCTTTCCTTTAATAACCATGTTGCCAAAGTGGTTAGAAAATCCTTCTATGTGACCCATCTGATCATAAAAGGGTTCGCATCAAGATCTAAGGATGTAATGGTGCCCCTCTACTCTTCCCTCATCAGACCCATTATTGAGTACAATGCACCAATTGGAATGTACCTGGCTAGACATCTCCAGCAACTGGAGAGACCACAGAGGTACCTAACCAAGAGGATTACCGGCCTCAAACAGTTGCCCTATGCAGCACGATTGAAAAAGCTAAGACTGTTCTCTGTTGCATACCACCTTCTCATAGGCGATCTCTGTCTAATGTACAGAGCCATGTCCAACCCAGAATTGTTGAACATGCTCCATCTTAGCAAAACCAAATCTACTCGAGCTACACGCTCTAGGGATATAAACCTCAACACAACAATGAATAGAACATGCTGGAGGGATAGATTCCCTTCGCAGAGACTTCCCTTACTATGGAACAGGGTCCCGATCTACATAAGACAGAGCCCCTCACTATCACTCTTCAAGAGGAACCTTGATGAGTGGATGGGTAACAGAAAGTTCACACCGGGGATCACACCAACAGCACTACTAGATAGGGGCCAAGGGTACTAGCTGCTAGTACAAGGGTCTAGGGAACTACTAAAGGGGCGGTGAATACCGCACAACGTGGCTGGGCTAATATATGCCTTCGGGCAGATAGCCCAGTACCAACCTATGAACCTATGAACCTATAAGCTTAGTAACTACCGATAAGCCATAGACTAAGTAGCTGTGCTAAAGCAGAATTCCAATCAACCACTGTGAAAAACAATACACATCTTGAATTGCTGCATCTTGTCTTCCTTCTAGCGCTGGAATGCATGCCTACATTTGCCATCTGTCCCTCATTATGCAGGACAGTCCCTATTTAGGAAGCTGTGTTCTGCTGAGAAAAAATACATGAAAAATTGCAAATGTCCTCAGATTTGGGGAGCAAAGGTTGTTTCATCAAATAGTTGTATAAAACAATTATTTTGCATCTAAGAAAAATGTAATATTATATGAAAGAAGAGAATTCAGATTCTGCAAGTGTGAGCTTGTATTTTAGTAAAGAAGTGAAATCCAGTCCTTTACACTGGTCATGGGTATGTTTTGTCCTGTAAAATACATCTGACAATGTGGCAGCCCGTATGCTGCACATGATGGGGCCCTTACACAGCTTTTACCCTCCATTCAGATGCTGACATTCACTTAACTTAGCATAGATGAGTATGTTACAAGTGTGTCTTGTTTATAGTTTCTTCTTATCACTCTGACCCATTTAACACAATACTGGTGATTAATCGGTGGTGAGGCTTGTCATAAAGTCTGGCTACAAAAGTAATAAGCAAAGCAAGCAAAATAAGAAGCACAGAAAAAGTTCTCCGCACCTGCACACTACATTTCTAGAATACTAGAAGTATTTACAATCTAAGCTATTTTTATGACTTTGGTTTACAAAACTGAGTGAAAAGGAACAATCTGAGGCACACCCTTTTGCTTGCAGCCAGAGCAAGCATGCAGGCATGTTCTAATTGAACTTCAGAGACATTTATATTTATATACATGTTTTTGCCATTATATGTTGGCAAAATACCTCTGCTGATTGTGTACTGGAATGATGAAGTTGTGGTGTTCTAAAAAGTTCAGGTTGTTACACAATTCATCTGAAAGCAAACACGTACTTCCCTGGACCCCTGTCTAGCAGGGCGACTGATGTGATCCCTGGGGTGAATTTCCTTTCTCCCATCCAGTCGTCAAGGTTCCTTTTGAAGAGGGCCAAAGAGGCACTCTGCTTGACATGTATGGACAATCTATTCCAGAGTCTGGGGAGTCTCTGGGTCAGGAACCTATCCCTCCAGCATGTTTTGTTTATTGTGATGACAAGGTTTAGATCCCTGGAGCGTGTGGCTCTGAGGGATTGGGATTTCTTTAAGTGTAGCATGTCCAACAGCTCTGGGTTTGACATGGCCTTGTATGTTAAGCAGAGTTCGCCTCTGAGTAGATGATATGCGACAGAGTATAGCTGGAGTTTTTTAAGGCGGTCAACTTAGGGCATCTGCTTTAGGCCTGTGATTCTTTTAGTGAGGTATTTCTGCGGCCTTTCCAGTTGTTGCAGATGTCTTGAGAGGTACATACCAAATGGGGCATTGTATTCTATAATGGGGCTAATGAGGGATGAGTACAGTGGGACAATGACCTCTTTTTTTTCTGGATGAAAAGCCCTTAGTGATGAGTGTGCCACATAGAAGGATTTCCTGACTGTTGTGGCGATGTGGTTATCGAAGGTGAGACCACTGTCCACCTGTGTTAAGTCTCTTATCACACTTTCGGTGTTTAGTGTACTGCCACCTATATGGTAATTCACAGATACATGTTTTTTTCCCAAAGGGGATAACTATACATTTCTTGGCATTGAGCTTCAGCCCATGGCTCTGCACCAGGCATCTGTTTCTGTAAGGCACTTTTGTAGAGTATCTACATCATTTGGGGATTCAATAATGGCTCCCAGTTTGCAGTCATCTGCGAACTTTGTTAGCCAGAGTCCCTTAGTGTTGGCCGGTACTTCAGAGAAGTAGATGCCAAACAAGAGCGGTCCCAGGACTGAACCCTGAGGTACTCCACTTGTCACTTGTCTGGAGCTGGATTTGGAGTCGGCTACTTTTACAGTGTGGGTTCTATCAGTAAGCCAGTTAGCAACCCATTGGGTGATGTAGGGATTAATGCCCAGCTTAGTAAGTTTTTCTATGATTCCAGAGTGAGGGATGGTGTCAAAGGCCTTGGCAAGGTCTAGATAGGCTGTGTGGACCACCTTACCCTTGTCCATGGCTCTGGAGACTGATTCGAAGAAGTCAATCAGGTTCAGGAGACAAGATTGGCCCTTCACAAACCCAAACTGGGTGGGGTCCAGTGTTTGAAGGTTGCCAATGTCTTTGTTTATAAGTTCCATGATAATACGCTCCATGGCCTTGCAGATAAGGCTTATCAGACTGATGGGACGGTAGTTTCCGGGATCCAAGGTTGATCACTCCTTATAGAGTGGGATAACTGTAGCTCTGCACCACTCAGTGGGCATGAAACCTGAGGTGAGGCTATGATTAAACATGACACTTAGGTGAGGTGCCAGTTCATATTGTAGTTCATGTAGTACACAGCCCGGAATGTCATCTGGTCCCATGGATGCTCTATTCTTAGCTTTGGAGAGATGCGTTTTTACCTGTGTGGCCATTATTACTGGAATTTGGCAATCTTCTGGTATTGAGATGGGCCATTTAGGGGGTGAGAGGGGGGTGAAGTTGGCACTGAATCGATCTGCCAGGATATTGGCAATATCCTTGGGATCAGTATATTTAATGCCATTCTGTTTTAGCTCAGAGCAGATCAGAGCATTGACATTTAGATTCTTGACATAGTTATAGAATGCCTTGTGGTTGTCTTTGGAAACTTTGGCAATTTTATTTTCGTAACTAGCTTTGGAGGATTTTATGAGGGATCTCAGTTACTTACTGAGGCTGGTAAGAGAGTTTTTTGCATCCTGGGATTTTCCTCTTTTCTGAAACAGTTTCTTCCTTTTGTTGTAAAGTTTTTTTATGGCAGGGGACCACCAGATTGGCTTCCTTTTTTTGGATGAGAGCATCTTGGTTCTATTTGGGATGGCACGATTCATGCATGAGTGGATGTGCTCGTATAGTGCCTTAGTGTAGGATTCAGCAGTTGAACTTTCAGTTCCCGTCTGCATGGGTGTCATGAAGTTTGTCACTTCTGACTTGAGTAGCATGAAGTTGGCTTTGGAGAAGTTTTTTATTGAGGTTTCCTTACTGGGGGGTGGGGGTGGGATGTGGATGTTAAGGGTGATTAGCTTATGATCAGACCTGACTAACGAGGGGGTGACCATAGGTGTGGAGCATCGATTTCCCATGTTGGTAATGACCAGGTCTAGGATATTGGAGCCTCTGGTGGGACTATGGATTAGTTGATCCAGGGCGTTGGAATTTATGAATTCCAAGAACCATTGGGCAAAGGTGTTGGTACATGAGTAGTTTTCCCAGTTAATGGCAGGGTAGTTAAAATCACCCAGTATTAGAGTGTTTGGTTCTATCTTAATATTTTTCAGTATGTTTAGAAAGGTGTAGTGAGAATCTTGGGGTATGGTGGGGGATCTGTAGCAAGCTACAGTTTGGATTGCAGTCTTACCAGGTGTTAGTTGCACCTGGAGAATTTCAGACGCATTGTGTTGGGCAGCTAGCCTGGTGGTGTAAATATCCTTGGTGAATATGGACACTCCTCCACCTTTAGTGTTTCAGTCCTGATTTGGTGGCCAAAAAGTGTGGTAAGAGTTGTAGCCTGGTATTGCAGGGGTGCTCTCTGGAGCCTTGAACCAGGTCTCAGTTACTGCACAGATATCGATGTTCTCCATTTTTAGGAGTGCCTCGAGAGAGTGCTTTTTGAGGTTTAGACTTCTAGCATTGAGTAGCATTACCTTCAGATTTTGCATGCTGGAGTGGCATACAGGTGTTGTGATGCCACCCCACAAGGGTGGCCATAGCCCAGACCCCAGGAATTCAGACCCATCAGTCTAACAAGTCTTATATGCAAAGCCGTGGAAACCATCATAACTGACTTGACCCCCTCCCCCAGTAGTTTGGTTTTGTCAAAGGTAAATCCTACCTGATGAATCTTATAAACTTATTTGAGAGAGTTACTCAAGCTGTGGGCATGCTGTCCATGCAGTGTATCTTGACTTAGCCATGGCATTCAGTTCTATACCACATACAAATATAATAAGCAAGGTAAAGGGGCTTCCAAATTGTCCCAGACGTGGTTAGGTGGTGACTGGCTTAGAGACAGGACCCACGCAGTAATAGTAGGAAATACTTCCTCTGAGAGCATGAGAGTGGCCAGTCAAGTTATGCAGGGATCTGTGCTGAGATTTCTGCTATTTATCATCTGCTTCTCAGATCTCCACTTACTAACTGAGGACTTTTGTTTAATAAAGCTTGTGGATGACTGTAAACTGGGAGATGTCAAGCCCCCCTCTGATATACATGTACTTAAGCATGAGCTTATGCTTGTTGGTATCTGGTGTACTAAAAAGGGGCTTAAGCTCAATGCCAAAAAGTGCAATATTGTAACTTTTAGTAAGCAACTCCTAGTTCCAGACTGTACCTCAGATAACACACCATTTCAAAATGAAGACGTCATAACAGTTCTGGGTACATGGGTAGACAGCTCTCTGACATTTTACCATCATGTTGCAATGGTGGGTAGGAAATGCTTTTAACTTGCACAGCTCATAACAAAAATTATTTCTTCCAACTCAGAAGAAGACCTCCCCTCTTTGTACTTCACTTTGATTAGCCCCATCGAGTACAATGCCACCTGGAGGATGTAGTTTACTAAGCATATCATGTTACTGGAAGGACCCCAGAGGTTTGTAATTAAAAGGATCAGGGACCTAAAAGATCTCAGCTACAAAGGTAGACTGGAGGCTTCATCCCTTTTCTGAGTTTATTATAGACACCGGATGGAAGACCTGTGTCTTGCTTCTAGGGTTATAAGGGATCCAGCAGTCCAAGAACTCTTAACCCATCATTTCAAGAACTCTTATACATCAAAAAACTTAAGACATCCAGCTAGCAGCAGGGCCAGAGATCTAAATGTACTTTTGTAAATAAATAAGTCTAAGAGAAGCAATAGATTTGTCATGCAGCATCTACCCCTTCTCTGAAATACACTCCCTCTCCACATTAAGCAGTGTCAGATACTGCCTGCATTTAAAAAGGAGCTGGGCAACAGGATGGGTGTGTGATGATAGATATAGTGCCAGCTCTGCTAAGGGGAGTAGGGCAGTGCATGTGTAACATATGCCAGTATAGCTAGCTGGAGTTTTGTAAAGAATTATATGTCATTTGAATATCAAACTGATTTGCACAGATGATTGTGTTAAAAATGTATTTGTAAAGCTGCTTGTGTTAAACATGTATCAACAGTGGGTCCTGCTGGACAGAAAAGAAATATAAATGTATGTCAGGCTCTATTGTTGTAACTGCTAAAATTTATATATTTTTAACAGAGTATACTGGACGGAAAGGGGTTAAGCTCAGCCCAGTTAACCTTAAGAAAAACAGCCTGAAATTAAATGACTTGGTTGAGGTCATAAAGATTTTATCTGACAGGTCTGAATGCATCTGGAGACGCAATGTCTGTGAAAAACCTTTCTGCAGGAAGAGTGGTGTTATTGTTTTATATTTCATGTGATTAAATCTCTGGTGTTTATTATAAATAGATATTCAGTATTTCATGTTTTTTTTAATATTTATTATTAAATATATCTAAACCTTTCATTGTGTCTGGTCTTTTAGAAAATATTTTAGCCTTTGAGAGTACTTGCATTTATTTAGTGGCACTGTGGCTGCACATTTCTGAAAGTCTTGCTGCTTGGTTAAACATTACCATTTGTATAAGTATTAATTTTACTGAGAGTAATTGGGTACCCTGGTAAGAGCCTTAGAGTAGCTGGCTTTGTGGATGTTCTGTGGCAGGGCATCAACCTTATAGTCTGGGTGGAGGTGGCAAAGTGGGTAAGCTGTGCCAGCCTTTCCCCTGTGTGTGTAAATGTGTGTGTGTGTGTGTGTGTGTGTGTGTGTGTGTGTGTGTGTGTGTGTGTGTGTGTGTGTGAAAAACAAATCTCAAATAGAGTGAGTGAGTCAGCTACTTTGAGCAGGGACATTGAGAACACTGATTTCAGAGAGGGTGGTGGAGAACTTTGCTTGGGACACCCGGCTAAGGAGTTAACTAGGGCCTGAAGAGAAAGCCCAGCCTCAGGACTGAAGTATGATTCCCTGTGTGTTCTTAAGGGAAATTGTACTTGGTGCAGAGAACTGCATCTGAAAATGCTGTGTATCTATTTTTTTCAGTTAATTTTCCCCACAAGTGTCAGTGGTGAGGATTGAGGCTACTTGATCACTGGCCCAGAAGAGGAGATGTCACAGGGTATACACAAATTTGCCCCTGTCATGACAGGCCTGGATCTCCCTAAAATATAGGACAAGCTCCAAACGTGGGTAGTGGTAAGGCATAAATGACTTCAATACTGTGTGGCCTTATAACTCATATGATCCTAGGATCATGACATGGGCATGCCTTGCCTGAAGTCACAATTGCCGCATTATGGTTTGAATGATGAAGTTTCTCTATCCTTAATCTAAATGATCAAAGATTAGGAGTTTGACAGAATGCCTGACAGACCTGTTAAAAAGTTAGTGAAGTTATGCATTCTGTGACAACTGTAAAAATTAAGGGTTGTGCTTTTTAAAAGTATCAGAGCTTCTTAGAGAATGGACCAAGAGCAAAAAATATCCATCTTTTGGATGTACCTGAAAGGGTCAAGGAGGATGAGGGGGATTTGTATGGCTTTCTGCAAGAATGGGTCACCTAAATGGATTAACATGCCAGACTGTAATGTTACTTTAATGAAATAGGTGTACTAACTGGCATATTGGCCAGCAGACATCACTGAGAGTCCTAAGACTGACTGTGCTTTCAAGCATGGTTTAACTGAAAAAAAAAACAGACTGACTGTGCTTTCAAGCATGGTTTAACTGATATCCAGAATTAACTGCTAACTATAGTCAGAAACCTGAGGTTAGTCAGGATACAAAAGATAGCAATCTCTTTGTATTTACATTTGCTTTTACACACAAGGAAATATCGAGTGATTTGATGCCATCAGAAATACACATAGGCCATTGAATGTATCACAATTTTTTTTTCTTTTACCTGCTCAACTGAAGAAAACTTATTCTTGAAAGATATGGCTATTTATGTTACTGGGAGAAGCAAGGAATAGATTCTGAGTAGGAAATACCCTGCCAAAAACTCACCATATGGAGAAGACCCCAGCTCCACAACTAAACTTAACCTATTCCAAGGTTATATTTAGCTAGGGGGTCTTTTGATGCTCAGAACACTTGGTAAAAAAAAGTTTGTAAATCCTGCTTCATGAAATCTTACAAGCATTGTGCTCCTACGTTCAGTTTATAATCAGGCACCAAAATGGCCAGTACCAAGGACATGGGCTTAGTGCTATCAAGTAGATGATGGCAGTTCTCATGAGTGCTTGAGTGGAAGCATGCAAGAAACACACACACACACACACACACACACACACACACACACACACACACACACACACACACACACACACACACACATGGCATTGTATGTTCCAAGGTGTTTTGGGTACGCACGTCAGCCACTGGGGTGGGTTAGGGATTAAAGCAAAAAAAAAAAACCTGATGACTGTCTAGATGATAACCTCCAACTGGTCATATCTTAACCCACTGGGGAACAAATAGGTCTGCTGATTCAAGGAGATGTTGATGGCTGGCAATCAGCAGGAGATAAAAAGACCTGAAAAAAATAATGACAAACCACCAGGGATAGGAATAGATAACTAAAGAACATCAGACAAGGGCTTCTTCATACTTCCAGACATGGGGATGCTGAAGACCAGCAGGCAACAGGGTGAAAACGCTGCAAGGAAAATAATATAAAAAAAATGCTATCCATCACAAAATAAAACTGATATACTGAGGAAAGAAGAATAAGACCAGAACGTTATGGAAAAGTGGAAAACCTTATTGCAGTTATTGGGCACAAAGGAAATGGGTTATGGGATGCATGTCTTTCAAGTCTGTGTAGGCAGGTGTCTGGAAAAGCAAAGGACATAGATTCATACCGGTATATTATTGCTGCAATTTTTACTTGGTTCATCTTTGCTCCAGGACGTGTGTTTATATCTTCATTAGTTCAGTAAGACTCATTATTTTAACATAGGGATATGGAGGTTATTCATTCTGTGTGGCTCTATCATGATGTGTTACAATAGCTAAGTGCAGAGTCCTTCTCACATTTACCAACAAGTCACTGGATTTCCAAATGAGCTGCTGTATATCTTTTTGTTTAATCTTCTTTCAGTGGTTTACGTGCTTTTTTCCAAATATAAAACAAAGCAACTACAAATCATCACCTGCATTAAAGCAAATGAAGAGGCCGTCAAACAAAATCTTGTTTTCTATACTACCATAACCAACCCACTCAAACTCAGCTGCAGTAGGTGAAATGGGTTCTTCTGGTACCTAGCTAGCTAGAGGACTCATTTGAAGATTATTGGAACTGGAGTTATGAAGAAAGATTCTAACAAATTTCGCAACCACTAGGTCAGAAGTGGCCTATTGTAATTACTCTTGAAAATATAAATTTAGATGAATGGGGTCCAGACCACTGTTGCCACAATCCTACCTACAAAACAAGAAATAAGTTATTTTTGCCCTTTGTCCTACTGCTGAGTTTCACAACATTGCTTACTTTTGATACTCTATACCATCTTCAGAGTCTGTTGCCTCCAAAGATTTTAACTCTTTCCAAATTCATGTTAAGGAATTTGGACTATCCAGGAGCTTAACATGCATAGAGCCTGGAATTAAAACATCCACACTTTGTTCAGTCATAATGGATAAGGTATTCACCCTCAATGCACATGGAATAAGGTTTGATCCTGACCTCCAGCAAATGGCCATATGGAGTTTGCATGTTCTCCCTATGTCTCTGCGGGGTTCCTTCACCTCTCAAAAACACACTGAACATGTTGAGTGTTTTCCCCTCAAATTCACCCAAGAATGAAGTTGTAGGCAGCAGCACAAACTCCAGATGATGCCTATAGGGGGAGAGTTGTATAAACCAACTGCTTTGGGCAACAACTGTGGTGCACAGTAGCATCAAGATGGGAGAATATGGATCACAGACTGAATGCCATGTTCAGGCAATCCACTAAGAGGTATGAAGATTAGCTCTAGGTGATTTTATCATATAGACTAATGTCTCCAAATGAGCATGGGTATTTCACAGTGATAAGTGGGATGAGGACCAGGCCTACTCAGATCTATGCCAGGGATCCATGATAACAGTGGGTGGAGTATTCGTTCACCTAATTGGCCAATATGCGCCCACCATAATGTCTGTCAGCCCTGGATCAATAAGATACTGCCCGTCCGGTGTCGAGTTGCCCAGTTTAAGTTACCATGGATAGTTCTGTTGAGGGAAGGCTGGATATAAAATCAATCAATATGCCAAAACTGAACTAAGAACTGCTACACTCACTATAGGGTCACTGACAGGATGCAGCTTGGAAGTGTGTGATGTGATAAGGAAGAGACTGGACAAATATGTATCCAGCAGACAATATGGAAGGGCAGTGCAGCAAAGCCACTTGGCATGGGATCCACAGTCTAGTTCTCAGGAAGACAGATTTGAAATGGTGGTGCTGGAATTGTGTCAAGGGAGAGTTTCTGAAGATAGTGAGGAGTGCCATCAGAATTAGTGACAGACTCATGGTACTCAGACTCCAGTCTAACGATAAGGGAATACTCATAATCTCAGTGATTTCAAAGTTATACCCAGTAAAACAGGCAGCCTACAGCATAAACCACTAGTTACCACTGTGATGTTTCCACCCTGGGCCAGTAATCAAGGAGCCTGAATCCTCACCACTGACATTGGAGAGGGACATTCACTTGGAATGCAAATGGATACAGTCAGTATTTCCAGATGCAGACCTCTCTGCATCAAGCACAATTTCCCTTAAGAGCATACAGGGAACACCTTAGGCCAGGATCTGAGTTTCTCTATCTGTCTCCCCTCCAGGTCCTCAATAAGACTCCCCACTGGCACAGCTGTAGGGTTAAGTACTCAGCTGAGTGTCCAAGCCAAGTCCTCCAGCACCCTCTCTGTGAAGCCAGTGCATTGTGTCCCTGCTGCAAGCAATTGACATACACACTCTTTCAGATTAGATTTTCACACACACAAATACGCACCTGGGAAAGGCTGGCACAGATTTAATAGCTATGCCCCATTCTGCCCACACTATAAGGTAGTTACACCACCACCAGACACTCCAAAGCCAGCTACCCTAAGGGTCTTGCAAGGGAAGCCAATTATACTGAGTGAAATTAATATTAATACAAATTATAGCGTTGACCAAACAGCAAGGCTTTCAAGAGTAATCAGAGTTATCACCAAATAAATATATGCAAATACTCTCAAAGCTTAAATATTTTCTAAAAGGACCAGCCACAATGAAAAGTTTAAATATAGTTAATAATAAATAAAAGAACATGAAAATACTGAATATCTCTTTACAGTAAACATTAGTGTTTCAATCACAGAAAACATTAAAAATAACACAGCTAGAAAGATTCACACAGTTACAGAAAAACAATACTTAACTATTCTCATTATATTTTCTAATCTAAAGAGTTTACCATTCCTGGTTCACTTAGTAGAGCAAGGAAAGATGAAGTAGGTGAGGGATCCTTCTATGTCAGGGTCCAGAAAAAGAGTGCTCAGAATGACTGAAAGACTTCTCAGTATAATATCCAAATATTATTTCTGGGATAGCTTACAGAATGACATCACATCTGGTCATCTAACTCTGTTTTCTACACTATCACCAACACTAATAGCTGCCAGGATTTTAGCACCTATGTGTTACCTTACACACAGATAGAGCTTTGCTCAGATCTGCTGCAGCTCCTAGAAGTTATAAAACTATTTCAAACCTCTACCCTTCCAGAGTAGCAATTAGCTCCCTGCTAGAGACAATAAAGAAGGCTTCCTAATACTTTGTTTCCTAGACAGTTAGATACAATATTTATGGTCTAATTTAATTTCAACTATTTTTCAAAGTTAGCTGGGACTGAGATTGACTTCTTCTCTTCTAGTATCATCTGTTAAAACATGCACACAATTCAGTTACAGTACAGTCAGGACCCACTGTTGGTGCATTTTTTAACACAAGCAACTTTACAAATACATTTTCAACACAAGCATCTGTACAAATCAGCTTAATATTCAAATAACATATAATTCTTTACTAAATTCCAACTAGCTGTGCTGGCATATGTTACACATCCACTGCCCTACTTCTCCTGACATAGCTGGCAGTACATCCTACCATCACAACCACATTCAGCAGGATGCAGTAGTCAGAGAAGGCTCTAAGGTAAGAGGGACTAGGCTGAAGACCTAGACGTTGACTGGGGAGAAAAGTACAAGAGTTCAAGTAATTATTCAGGGCTCTAGCATTTCAAGAAGAAAAGGAAATAACTCAAAACAGCATATGTAAGGACTGTAAAGTAGATATGCATCTCAGCCAAGTATGGAAATATAGTTTATAAGGAAAGCTGGTGGTGGAATGCAGAAGTTCAGAAAAATTTCCAAAGAAATCAGTGCATAGTGTGAGACAGAAAAGACAGACAAGGCTAACAAGGAATACTGGTCGGCTAACAAAGATGCTAAGAGAAGAGTTGCTTTAACAAAGAACAAGGCATCAAAGGTACTCTATAATCTTCTAGAAGGTGACTTGGTAGATTGGACAAATAATCTCTATCAGTTTTCAAGGCAAAGATAGAAAAATAAAGAAAACAGTCAGACACCCTTCATCAGGAATGCCAGCACAAACCTGCTCACCAATCCAATAGACATCAAAGGCAGATTGAAGGAGTACTTCCAGCAGCTTCTGAATGAAGACAACCCCACAGAAGCTGCATGGCTCCAGATACAGCCCACAATGAAAGAAGGAGAGGAGCCCACTCTAGAAATGTAAGTGCAGCACTAAGGAAAATGAAGTCAGGGAAAGCAGCAAGCTCAGATGAGGTCACAACAGACATGATCATGATATTGGGTGGATCGGGGATTAATGGCTCCTGAGGATACTCACAGCAATATGGAGAGAAAGTTGTATCCCAGATGACTGCAGAATAAGCATACTACTGCCAATGTACAAGAAATAAGGGGACCATCCACAACTGTGGACAGTATACAGGTATCAGACTCCTGTCGTGCTGCATGAAAGTTCTGGAGAGGGTGATTGATAAATGAATACAGAGTATTAGAAAGCAGGATAGAATATGAGCAGTTTGGATTCAGATCAGGATGCAGCACAACTGATCCCATGTTTGCAGTGAGACAGATACTTGAGAAGAAGCAAGAGATGAGGATAGAGTCCAACTGGGCATTCCAAGACTTGGAGAAAGCATTTGACAATGTCCCAAGAAAGCTGATTTGAGCAGTCCTGCATTTATTCAAAGTCCCAGAAACATTGGTAAAATTAGTGCAAGCTACATACAAGGACCTAATAACTCAAGTGTAAACAGTGTTCAGTCTCATAGAGGGGGTTCCCAGTGTGAGTGGGTGTGCACCAGGGTTCAGCTCTGAGCCAACCTCTGTTCATACTGGTGATGGACAACATCAGTAAATGGGCTGGAGGGGACAGATCAACAAAGTTGCTGTATGTAAATGTTGAAGGCATATGGGATAAATCTGAGCACAGATAAAAACGTTATAATGGCAGAAAATGGGGGAAACCAGAAGAAGCTGAAAACTGAAATAAAAGGGAAAGTAGTGGAACAGGTTAATAGCTTCAAGTATATGGGAGGGGTGGTTGAGGGGAAGGTGGGTCTGAATAAGGAGGTCAAAACTATAATCATAGGGATTGCAATCAGCTGGCACAGAGTGTCAGAGGTAGTGTTTGACAGAAGAATGCCAAAGAAGCTGAAAAGTAAAGTGTACAAAACAGTGGTGTGACCAGCACTACTGAATATTACAGAAACCTGGGCAATAAAAGTAAGGCTGTTGAAGACACTAGAGGTGATGGAGATGAAGTGCTTGAGATGGGTGATAGAATGCACACTGTGGGACAGAATAAGAAATAAGAACATTATAAGTGATGATAAGTTATTTATTGATGAATGGCTTTTTATCAAGCAACTGTTTAGTGACAGGCATTACCCTGTAGCATTCATTCAATTTATGAATGAGGTGGAGAATTTGAGGGACATTAAATATTCGCCTATTCTAAAAAATAGATTTACATCTAAAGTACATTCTAATATGACCCAATATGAACTCAGATTTCCACTCACTATTAGTTCAGATACGTCCATCATCCACAGTATTCTCAACAGTAATTGGCATATTTTACAAGTCAATATAGATTTGTACAATGTTTTAGATAAAGCCCGCAATTTGGTTAAAAGAAGAACAAAACTTTGAAGCACTTTCTTGAAGCTGGGGAGAGTTTTTCAGTGCCAAAATGTAACAGTTTAGTGGTATGTTCAAATGTAACAGATGCAAAGTTTGCAATGACATGTTATGTTGTAAAAAAATTTTTTGGGTTGACCGTAATTTTGCCATCAAATGTTTAAAAGTTTTTTAACTGCCAATCTAGATTTGTTGCATATTTAGGAGTTTGTAATTCTTGTACAAAATTTTACATTCATAAGACCACAAGAAGACTGGCAGATAATATTAGAGAACACAAGGCAGTGATTAAAAACAACCACTTTAAAAATGTGCTTGTAAAACAGTGTGGTCTGCAAAGATTTTATAGGATTCAAATTTTTAGTTTTACAGCAAGTTTCTAACTTCATCAACAATGTAAATTCTTGCCTTGAATATAAATAATTGAGATGGTAGTTCTTTTTAAATGCAGACACACTTCCTGGCCTAAATGCTAACTTCAATATTAAATGTACATTAAAGTGGATCTGATAGGATGTGACATCACTTGTTATTCTGGATTGGTTGATAAATGATAATTAAATTGGAAAGTTTTAGTACTGTATTTCTAAAGAAGTTCTTGATAATAAAGAAGGACGAAAGTGCTAATTTATCACTGTTTGAGTGTTTTTATGTGTTCCACCAATTTTGTTCTTTGGTTCTTGTTCTTCAAATTTTGTAAAGGTGGCTGGACTTGTTACCAGTTTTCAATAGAGTTAAAGGCACATTGTGTAATCTTTTCTAAATTTTTTAGATTGTTTGAAAGGAAGCTAATGATGGAATCATCTGCATACTGTACAAGGGCTCCCTACTGAAATGTAGATTGCTGACTATCGGAAAAAAAAGACCAAAAACCCAGGTAAGAGCAAATCTCCTTAAAACTTCTTTTTGCAATGAAGGTAAGCTCTCCTGCACCCCCTCATGTGGGGGACAATTCCCCAAACTGATATATACCAACTCTAAGATCACCATACCTCAGAGAAAAGGGAATATTCTGAGTAATGACATCTCAGACATAGTATATATAACTCCATCCTTTTTGACGTTCAGTCTCCATATTTCAGGACTCGCTCTAGTGTGCCCCGACATTTCAAATGGTTACCCTGTACAACGGATTCTTGTTGTATAGAAGCATGAAGATTGTTTATGTTATCTGCAAAGGGTGAGCAGGGTTCAACTTTGGGTAATACATTTTTTATGAAGGAGGTAGCAAATTGCTTTTGTGTGAGGGTGGGGGTATTAGTGGACAGGGCTAAGCATGAGTCAGGGGAGACAGGAAAGGATTCATTGGTCATGGCAGCTATGCTGTGAAAGAAGTATGAGTTAAACATGGTGGCTGTTTCTAAAGGAAAATTATTGGAACAGGGGTTAAGGACATTGTTAGTTCCTGGGTGTAAAATTTATTTATGGATGACCAGAATTTGGGAGAGTAATATCTATGTTTATTTTGTAAATCATAACCGTGTTGTTTCTTATCAAGGTCGACTTGCTTTTTGGTAAGGTTATGAAGTTCTTTAAAGTGCTGCAGGTTTTGTGGAGTATTAAGTTTCTGCCACACTTTCCATACCTTGTCTCTATTTTGCATAAGACTTCTACTCTGATAAGTAAGCCGAGGGGCCGATTTTGCTCTCTTTCTACATAGTAAGGCAATGTTGTTTAGGATACTTTTAAAAGTTAAAGTGAACGTTTCTACTGCCTTATCTAGTGGCAAGACATTTAGAATAGTCAAGATAACTGAGTTTAGACCAGTTAAAATGATTCAGGATTACAATTTTAGAAATTATGAGTATTATGTAACTAATACATGTAAGTCAGTGATTGCTAAGGGACACAGCAAGGGTTCCTGATGTAGTGTAATTGCAAGGATCTGAGACCAACATTCAGTCAAGAATGAGACTAGTGTCCAGGGCCTAGTGTTCAGTGAGAGAAAGTGGAATGTGCCAGACAGGGACATTTAATGAGGATTCCCTTTAGTTGAATCTGACTTTAGCCTACAAGAGGAGCCAGCATCCAAGTGCCAAGATGTATCATCTATTTTGTGTATATCTCCAAAGAGAAAGTGGACAGAGAATGCAGAACTATTTCACAGTGCCCATCTAGTACCAAAGACTAAGTCTGGACTCTCTTTGTTTGACCACTCAGTATGTTGCATGCCTTACTATACTACCAGGAACTATTGTATGCAAGTTGATATTTTTTCTGACTTTCATGCTGTACAGCAAGTTAAGTTTTATTGCTTGATGCCTACTAGAATTTAAGTTAATAATTTCTTATCTGCTAGTAAATTCTATATTTCGTACAAAATTCAGCTTGGGGCATATTAACTGCACAATTTTGGCTTGATTGAAACTTATAGCAATAAGATTTTGAAAGGGGACAAATGTGTTCAACAAACTTACTCCTACCCACAGACAATTACATTGCTTATAATATAAAGTATTATATTACAGCCTAGTTGTTCAGCTAGTATAAATAGTTATTATAATGGTTCTACGTATGAAGCAAGTAATACCTCACTTCATGTAAATGTAGTAGGGATTAACAATACATATTATATGCCACCCTCTCAGAGAAAGTACAGTTGTGTAAAATCTTACCATAATGGTAGATATCCTTCTCTTCACTGTTGCAGTATTTTTTTACAATAGGCATCCCCTGCCAAGGGTGGCCAGATGTCTAGCCAGTATAGCAAAGCCTTTAAGTTGCTAAGGGTACGCCATACATCACATGTATGTTTCCTGCATATAGCATAGGCCATAAAGGTGACAACTTGATGTACTATCCTCAGAACTGACAGCCCCAGTAAGAATGCCAGTCAAAGGATTAGAGAGGTACCAGACACATCCACAAAGGAAAAGAACCAGGGGAAGGGAGGGAGTGAATACTGCAACAGTGAAGAGAAGGACATCTACCATTATGGTAAGATTTTATACAACTGTATTATGTCCTTCTGTTTCACTGTTGCAGTATTCATAGCATTAGGGAGGGTGCAAAAGCTCATGTAAAAGAGAGGGAGGAGGGAGGACCAGCAGAGCCCTCTAGAAGGATGGCCCAAACAAAACCAGCTCTAGCCCATGGATATCACATCTAACTTGTAGTGCTTGGTAAAAGTATGCACAGAAGCCCAGGTAGCTGCCTCAAGAATAGAGTTGGTATCTAAACTCATGAAAAAAGCACCAGAAGAAGCCACAGCCCTAGTAGAATGAGCCTTAACCAAAGAAGGAAGGCTCTTACCATGAAAAGAATAACAAAAAGAAGTGGCTTTAGATATCCAAGAAGAAATAGTTTGACTGGAAACAGCCAATACCAAAGATCTAGGATAAAAGCAAACAAAAAGCTGATCTGATTTGCGAAAAGCTTTGATCTTATCCAAATAAAATCTGAGTTGTCTATGCACGTCCAAACTATGCAGAACCTTCTAACTAGCAGACTGTGGAGAAGGGAAAAAAGTGGACAAATGAATAGACATCAGAGACAACTCATTCACCACATTTGGGCATAAAAGAAGGATTAGTACGAAGGGACATCCTGTCCTTATGGAAGACTAAAAAAAGGGGAACATCCATAAGGATTTGAAGCTCATACACCCATCTGGAAAAAATAAGGGCCAAAAGAAGAACAGCCTTCCAAGAACAATGCTGTAAGGAAGCTGAAGATACAAGCTCAAAAGGAGACTGAGTCAATTTCTCCAAAACAAAATTAAGGTCTCATGGATGAGGGGCTAGCTTCTTGGGAGACCTAATATGAAGGACACCTTTAAGAAACTGTTTAGCCTCAAATCAAGAGGCTAAAGGGGGTGCTATAGGCAGACAATCAGAAATAACTGATAGGTGGCCTTTAACAGAAAAAATATGCCAACTCCGCATTGAGCAATTCACCAAGATAAGACCGAACCAAAGAAACATCCACAGAAAGTGGAGTAAGGTTACAAGAGAGAGACACCAAACAGAAAACCTCTTCCAACTGGATAAGTAAGATTTCCAAGTAGTGGGTTTCCTCGACTCTAGTAGGACCCTAAGGATATCCTCAGAAAAGAAAGGTGTCTCTCACCTACAGTGTCAGTTGCAGAGTGGACAAGTGAGGATGGATGAGACATCCCTTGTCTTGTGTGAGTAGGTCCACCCTGTGACGTAACTTGTGATGATTGCCCCTGGCTAAGTGCAGAAGAAGAGGGAACCAATGCTGTCTGTGCCAAAAGGGAGTCACCAGCAAGATTTGGGGAGCATCCTGTTTTATCTTGAATAGTACTTTTGGAATAAGAGGAAGGGGAGGGAAGTCATAAAGAAACATCCTCTCCAGAAAAAAGTGGTAACATGTGGCTCTGAGAGGCAAATAGATCTACTTGAGGAATACCCCACTGGTGGACAATGTCCAGAAACACATCCCTGTGAAGCATCCACTCATGGGATTGTGATATGGACCTGCTGAGAGAGACTGCCACACTGTTCTGGCTTGAGGGAATATAAACTGCCTGAAGTGTCACGATACTGGTTAGCTAGCTTCCACACCTGAAGTGTTAACCTGCACAGGAGATAAGATCTTGTCCTCCTTGCTTGTTGACATACCACGTAACTGTGGTGTTGTCTGTCAGTACCTTGAGGGGCTCTGGAATGAAAAGAAGATGAAATGCTTGAAGAGCCAACAGAAGAGCTCTCATCTCTTTGACACTGATGTGGTCTTTCCATTGTTGAAGCAACCGGAGACCCTGCTCTTTTAGAGAGACAAAGGAAGCCCCCAATCCCACATCTGAAGCATCTATCAACAGCCCCTGAGAGGGGAGTGGAGGTTGAAAAGTGAGCCCTGGATTGAGGGACAACTGCTGAATCCACCAATGAAATTACAGTCTGAGGCATGGAAGAAGAGGGACTAGGAAATGTAGAGGATGAGTGATGAAGCCAAACTGACTAGAAACCACTGAAACATTCTCATGTGGAGTTTGGCTAGAGGGAGTATAGGAATGGTGGAGGCCTTCAAACCCAGTACTCTTAGAAATTCCCTGGTTGCAACTGAGGCCAGAAGAAGAAGGGATTGAAAGAAGGTAATGAGTGTTAAGGTCTTGGGAAGATGCAAGGATGCCATCATTGGAACAGTCTGGATCCTACATCCCAGAAACACATAATTCTGTGAAGGAGTCAGGAAAGACTTTTGGAAATTTATTGTGAACCCTAGGCTTTGCAGGAGGGAAATGGCAAAGTGAAGATGCTGCAGTAGAATCTCTGGACAGGAGGCCTGAAAAAGCAGGTCGTCTTACTAGGGAAAGACCTGTAACCCTTTTAGTCTACAAAAGCAGTCACAGGAGTGAGGCATTTTGTGAATATCCTTGGGGCAGAAGAAAGGCTGAAGGGCAAAGTAGAGAAATGAAAATGCCAGAAAGCAAGAGAGAAATGTAAAAACTTCCTGAAAAGGGGTTGAATAGGGATAGAAGATAAGCATCCTTAGGTCCAGAGAAACTAAAAAAGCCTGAGAAAGCAGCAGAGGAAACAAAGTCTGCAGGGACAACATCTGAATGAAAGGGACCTTCATAAAGGTGTTTAGGTGAGAGAGATAGAGAATGGGTCTCCAAGTGTCCTGTTTTCTGGGGACAAAGACCACATTCTGGAATAAAACCCCTTCCCCCTTTGAGAACCTGGAACTTCCTGAATAGTTCTCTGAGTCAAGAGACCCTGAAGCACCTTTGGAAAAAAAGACTAATTGTTCCTAAGGGGGCTGAGGAATGCTCATGAAAGGGGGAAGAGATTTCCATACCATGAAATACCCTTGGTGAATGATGGAAAGAATGCAGGAATATTGAGTAATCTTTAACCAAACACAGGGAAAAATGAAGAAAAAGAGGAATGTGGTTGTGAAGTACAGGATAGTCAGACAGCACCTGGTTTGTCAGGAAAAGGAGATTTCTGAGATACAGGAGTCTGGGTAGCCTTAGCAGGAAGAACCCTTCTACCACCCTTATTACCTTTGTGGGGAGAGTGAGACTACCTACGAAAAAATGCAGGCTCATTAGGGTAATTCCTTTGGAATTTAGCTACAGAAGAAACAAAGATATGTTTTAGATCTTGTAAAGCCTTACCATTTTCCTGTATCGACTTGAAAAAGTCAGCAGCACCAAACAAATGCCTGTATTCAGAGGAACATCCATCAACTTAGCCTTGATATCATCGGGCAAAAGTTAAAGCCAAAGCCAGGAATATCTCCTCAGCACAGTGCTAAAAGCAGCAGCCCTAGAGGAGGTATCTGCTCTAGCATAATCAAGTGGTGAGCCACCTGAGAAGAAGTCCCTAACAGGGAAACAGCAGAAGTCTTCCCCTCACAGTCAGGAAGGTCAAGAATAACCTGACATGCATGATATAGAAGTATCAAAATATATCTTGTCATATGGGTCTGATAATTGACAGCCCTTAAAGCAAGGGTAGCTGAAGTATAAACCTTCTTACCCAGTGTTTCCATACTTCTACTGTCTTTATCAGAGGTAAGCAACTTTGTAGAATGCAGTAATTTAGATGGTTTGTCAGATGCCACAGACACCACACAGGGGTCACCTGATGGGCACTTATAAAGGAACTTGCAATCATCAAGCACCTTATAAAACCTACCAAGTTTTTTGAAAGCAGGGGGCTGAGAATCAGGAGCCTGAGATGCAGTAGAAAAAGCATCCAACATGGCGGCCAGGAGAGGAGGAACAGCAAGCAGGCCTAGCAGACTTCATTTGCAAAAACTCGCAATACCTCTTCTGAACCTCAGACACCTGGGCACAGTCCTATTTGAAAAATTCCATCATTCTGGAAATTGTGTCCCCAAAGGAAACCTCCTGAAAAGGAGAGTCAGGACTAGTGGACTTCTCTTCCTCAGAACTAGTCTAAGGGAGAAGGAATCTAGGAACAACAGGCATGGGATTCCTCTTTCAAATCCTCCTCAGAGGAATCTTGTTCCTTAGGCCTCTTAAGAGTAAAAGACTGGGGGGGGGGGGTTGGAAGTGAAACTCCTTGAGGCGGCTTCAAAGCCATAAGGGCACTAAACAAACCCTGAGTGAAGTTCTGTCATTCACTTTAAGGGTCCTTAGGAGCAGAAGAAATGGGTTTAGTTTTTTTGTTTCTTCTTTAAAGGGACATCAGCCTTGTAAAACTTAGAAGACTCAGACCCCATAATACAATCTAGAATAGAAATTGGTACCTCTTCTCTAACCAAATCCTGAGGAACAACCCTAGGCCTTTCAGTAATAATCAGCCGCAGTCCCCCCTGAACATCTGAAGTGGACGTCTGCAAAGCCTTCAAGAACGTCCACAAAGCCAGATCTATGCAGACCTCTAAAACAGTCATGGCAGATGATTCAAACCCAGGAATCAGGCAATCTTCTAGGCTTTCACTAACCGAGAGAGAGAGAGAGATGTCCAGCAGAGTTGGCACAGCCGAAGAATCAGACCTAGCTTTCTTGGCCACCTTCTTCTCAGATAGCTGACCCTCAGAGCAGGAAGTTCCTTCCACAGTGTTTTTTTTTTCAAAAGCTTAAGATGCTGATTGTCTAAATCGATGGCCACCTGACTGACTACTCAGGGTCTTTGGAATGAAAGCCTAGCAAATTGAACAGGACGTACAGTTGTGGGAAGCACCTAGGCAAAATAATGTGATGGTCTTTATGGGGAATATGTCTCCTGCACTGGCATTTACCCTTTCTGGATGGCATGAACCCCACAAGCAACAAAAAACAAAGGAAAAAGATAAGAACAAAACCCCAATGGGGCACATATCTGAAAAAGGCTTGGTGAACCAGTAAACGAAGCGAGTGTTCTGACTGACAATCGAAGATGGCACTCAGACTGATGGCAAAGAAGTTCTGAGGATGGTACATTCTGATGTCACCTTTATGCCCTACACTATTATGTGAGGAGCATACGTGTAACATACGTACATACATACATACATACATACAAATATTTCAAGCATGGGCATTAATGCCCTTCTAGCCTGCCAGTATAGCAAAACACTTGTTAATAAGTGTCCAGGTTGTTCTTAAAAACATCTAAACTAGTACTTGCTTTAATGTAATTTGGTAGTCTGTTCCATGCATCAGCTGCTCTGTCAGAGAACCAATTAGTATAAATCTTATTCCTATAGAATCTTCTACATAGACTGTATGATGATTCTCTAGTACTTTTTGATAACCTCAAACATTCTCAGAGATAGTTGTCTCTAAATGCCCTATATACGTGAATAAAATCTCCTGTTAGATATCTATAAGAGACATGAAACCAAGAACCAACAGAAAACTTGACAGAAATCCAAAAAAAAAAAATCTGACAGTCCTGTACTCAAAAGCATTTATTCGGGAAACCACAACAGTTAAGCACTTTCGTCAGCAACCACAGGCTGACTTCATCAGAACTGAAATAAAACAAAAACATGTTTAATTTATAGCATAAAAGCATCACCTGATTCAATTAAACAATCAAGTAAATAGTTCTATATGCTTAAAGTGCCAAGTGCAATAAAAAATGCTATAGCCATAACAAACAACATAGTATATAAACACAAACAACTCTGCACACTAAAAATAACTTGATATAAAATTAGCAGTAGGTAATAAAATAGGAAATTAATATATTAAAAATTGAACAACTTTAAATTTCATATGCTCGCAATTTAAGTAGGCTAGTTAAATTTGTTGCATCGTTCAAGCCAGGGAAGGTAGTGGCATCTAATTTAATCTGCCAAAACAATTCTTTAAAATCAAGATAATCTTCCCATGGTCCACCTTTAGGGTTCTGTGGGACTTTTTCAATGACACCAAATCTAAAATCATGTCCAGGGTTTTTATTGATGTGTTTGAATAAAACACTAGTGTTCTGGGTTCTTATAGCCCTAAGATGTTCGTATACCCTGTCTTTAAAGTGCCTTTTGGTTTTACCAATGTAAAACCCCTTACAATTAATACACAAAGCTGCATAAATAACTCTCCCCATAACACTTATGGAAATTATTTTAAAGTTTAACTTCGTTTATTTTGATGGACGTTTTTTGTACAGAAGAGTGGGGTGGCTATGGGGGCCTCATGCGCCCCCATTTTTGCAAACATTTTTATTTACATGTGGGAGAAGAAATTTCACTTGCATTCTTCTTTTTCTAGTAAATGGGCTCTGTATGTACATTATATTGATGATTTATTCTTTGTCTGGAATGGTGATCCCGCAGAAGTGTCCCATTTTTTGACCTATATCAACAGTACAACGCAGTTTTTAAGATTTACTTCAAAGTATAGTGTAGACGAAGTTCACTTTTTGGATGTTACTAATAAGAAAGGATTTGACCAACGCTTCTTTTGTTAGTGATTTGTACAGGAAGCCTACCTATGACAACAGTCTATTACACCATCAGAGTAGCCACCCAGAACATGTCAAGAAAGGAGTTGTTAAAGGTCAATTTATTAGAATTTCACGCATGGTTAGCAGCACTGAAGATTTTCATACTCAGATTAATTGTTTAAAGGGTATGTTTTTGGCTAGAGGATATCCTCTGGAATTAATTGACAATGGGCCAGATTCAAGAAGGCTTGCACGGAGTCTAAGAGTAGAGTAAGACTCCATGCAGCCAACATGTCTGCTGAGCAATCCAGGAACAGCCGGCAGGGGCTTGCAAGAGAGCTCCTAAAATGACTCTTGCACGGACAGGGTTAGTTTATGCAAAATACCTCATTTGCTGCTAAAAGCTATGCAAATGAGGTAAATTTGCAATCCAGGAAACACTAACCTGTCCGAGTAAGAGTAGTGTTATTTGCAGAAATGTACTCGGTTGGCAACTGAGTACTGTTCTGCAAATAGCAAAACGGAGCCATGACAGCTCCAAATAAAGGATGCATCCAGTTGATGAAGCATGCCAATGGCCAACTATATGGCCATTGGCATTTTTATGTGTTGCAAAATAAATAAAAAGTAATTTTTTTTCCCTCGATCTCCGATGTTTAAGCGTAGAGCAGCGCCGTGCAAATGTGCGGCACACTAAAAATCAGAAAATCAAATCTTAAAAGCCACAAATATGGATATAATTCAAAATATTCATCTGCCATGCAAGTGAATGGCAGGCTGAAGACAACATGGCTACTGAGTAGGGGTTGCTAAGGGGGGAAGCTCAGTCTGAGAGATGTAACCAAGCATTAGTAGGCAATCCTATGCAAATGAGGATAAGGATAGTGAATCCCAATATTACCTGCTATGTGAACCATTTCCCTAGAGTGTAAGAGTAGGATAAGGGGAGGAACAGAGTAGAAGATGGGTGACATCATGAGGGGGTATGTATCATAAAGACTGTAAGCTTATTGGAGCAGAGTGGCATGTGTTTGCTGTGAGTTACTCAGGACTAGGAGAGGTGTGTCTACAGTTGTCTAAACTGAAACACAGAAACCAAAGGTGTATGCTGTGGCTATCACTAAAGTTTCTTGCAAAGCTGCTTACACTGTGTGCGCACGTGTGCGCGCGTGTGCACACATGTAAACCTGTCTAAGCCTGTGTGTGCGGGTGTGCGCTCGTGTAAGCCTGTGTTAGGTCGTCTAAGCTTGTATACACGAATGTGCACCAGCCTAAGCCTGTGTAAACTTGTGTAAGCCTGTGTGCGCATGTGTGCGCTCGTGTGCGCGTGTTTGCGCTTGTTTGCGTGGCGCTGCCCCCTGTGGAAACAGAAAGGGAAAAGGAAGGAAAAGAAGTAGTAGGAAGTTAACCAAGGAGAACTAGCAGAGCTGGCAGGTGAAATCAATCAGAATCAGCCAATTGTACAGGCAGTACAGTAGCCCAGCCCAGCACTTAAAACTCTGCAAACAACATTCCCCCATGTTTTTCTCAGAAACACTGCAACACTGCAGTCAACAAAAAGAAGTGAAAACTTAAAAAGCTTAAACTGAGACATAAAAATGTTAGGGGCTGCCATTGCTGTTATAAGGCAACATGTGCAAGATGCTGAGGGTGGTGCCATTGCGAATGCTGCTGAGCAACTCACAGTGAGGAGATGGAGAAGAGTTTACAGACCCAGGGTAACCTACCAGGGGCTAAATGAGCTGGAGATTGTGGAGCGCTATAGAGTGGACAGAGAGCTCCTGCAGCAAATTGTTGGGCTGTGCAGGCCACGCCTCACACACAGAACCAACAGAGGGGAACCCATCCCAGTGGAAACCAAGGTATGTGTTGGCCTAAGAATACTATTAACCGGTACCTTCCAGAGACCAACTGGTGATATGATGGGGTTTTCACAGGCATCAGCATCCAGGGTACTGCACCAGTTCCTGAATGCCATGTCAGCACATGTCGGTGATCATGTATATTTCTCCAATTCCCGTGAGGTATTGGCCAGCAATATGCATCTCTTCCAGCAAATAGTGGAATACCCTGAGGTAGTGGGTGCAATTGACTGCACGCACATACACATCAAAGCACCAGCCGGTGAGTGGGGTAGGGCCTACATCAACTGCAAGGGCTTCCACTCCATCAACTGCCAGGTCGTGTGTGATGCCCAGGGCATAATACTGAATGTGTGTGCTGGCTGCCCTGGAAGCTACCACGATTCCCATATCTGGCATCTGATGCAGCTGTATCAGACATTTGCCAATGGGGACATCCCTAACGGTCACCTAGTGGGGGATGCTGGATACGCACTGGAGCCGTGGCTGATGACACCCATCAGAAATGCACACACACCTGAACAAGAACTCCATAATGAGGCACACGCACAAACACGAAATGTAATCAAGTGTGTGTTTGGAATGCTCAAGTCATGGTTCCGGTGCCTGGACACATCTGGTGGAGCCTTGCAGTACTCACCAACTACATGTACCCAAATTGTCATGGTATGTGCCATGCTACACAATATGATCCTGCAAAAACAGCTGCAGCAGGAACAGCATGGGGCACGGCCAAACAGCCCCCCACCATTGCCAAGGCCTGCACAGGCACAGCATGACTCAGAGGAGGAACAACCTGAGCCTGCCCCAGTAGGCAGAAGGAGGCGTGCCCAGTATGCCTTGGCCTTGGCAAAGAGGCAACACATAGCACATACACTGGCTCAGTAGGAACCCTGGAAATTATACCTCTCTCTGACTCGCACATAAAATAAAAGGGATGCCTAACTTGACACTACCTGTTTCCAAACATGTATAGGGAGTGTAGTATGTGCATCCAACATAGGCAGCCCTGCAGCACCACCTGAGGCATGATTGCCATGTTTTAACCAATATAAAGCAGTGCTAAGCAGCTTTTACCAATATCTAGTATATGTAAACAAAATTGCTCGTGCAATGTTGGCCAAGGTCGGGCAAAGTTGAGCAAAGTCAGTTAAACATGCTCATAACTGCTTTACTGTTCCTTAAGCAGTCTGGTCTGGCCAGCATGAAAATAAAAAGCAGTGACAGGGCTTGAACCCAGGATACTGTGCACTATAGTCACAGTACTGAACCACTAAGCCATGATAGCATTACAGTGGCACAGACACAGCAGGACAATTGTACACTAATGCAAACACAAAGCAATGCTGTATCATGCCCCTAATGAGGCAAATGGGTAACCTCACCCACACGCCTATGCAGACAGAGAACATCAGGCCAGGCATTCTGATGTGGGTTGTGTAGGCTATGAAGTCACAAGCTAATATATGTGACAATGGACGCTAAGATCTGTAGTACAGTAGTATGCCTCAAGCCAGTACAATAGGCAACAGTACAGATTGTAATGGTGTCCTGTACATAGCAGTGCAGGCACAGCAAATGTGTATAAGTGTCAGGTGAAACCCACATCCTATGTACACCCACAGTAACAATCCGGTGTGCCCACAGGTAGAAATGTACAAAGAATAGCTGCCCCCCCTGTATGTAGAAATGTTGATAAGTCTATGCAAAGTGTCTCATGGAAGCCCTGCAGGCACAGCATGATCCCTGTTGATCTATGACACAAAGGTGAACCCTGCTGTAAAAATACACCTTGATTTACCATACACATATAGTATAAATGTGTATAGTGTGCGTGCTCACACACTCCAACAAATGTAGTGGATTTCATTCAGCATCACACTGAAAGGTCATACTGGGCATGCTCACACACTTAAAGAAACAAAGCAAATGCCAGGCAGGAAGATACTGAAAGGTCATACTGGGAATGCTCACACACTTAGGCTAAATACGGATGTGATAATAAGGGATCTATGGACAAATGTGTATAGTCATCTCTACTTCCAGAAACACATTCACAAAGTGGTCTGAAAATCCTGCTATGTGTTCACACAAACTGCCAAGGTCTGTGCATGTAGGTCAAAGGAGGTTGCCACTACTCAGCAGTCATCAGACCTGTCAGAGAGTACCACAACATACTTGTGATGAATGTGACTAGGCACGTTCAGCAGCTAGAAACACCAATGAAGTACCTTAACAGAGGATTACTGGCCTCTAATAATTGCCCCATGCAACAAGACTGAAATGTAACCCAATCTGTACTCTGTTGCATACTGTCTACTCAGGAGATCTCTGCCCAACAGACTTGTCCATGTCATGGTTACACTGAGATCTGTTCTGAGTTACAGCTCAATGGCACTAAATGTACAGAGCCAACTGATATTGCCAACATCCTGGCAGATAGGATCAGTGTTAACTTTACCCCCCTCTCACCCATGAAAGAGCACATGTCTATAATGGAAGACTGCAAAGTTGCTGTCATCACGACTACACAGGTAAAAAACACTCTCCAAAGCCAGTATCACAGCAGCCATGGGACTAGATAACTTCCCAGGCTGTGTAGTATCTACTTCTCTGAAGTAAACATTAACATGGAAGGCTTGTGGCTACTGAAGTTTTCAGGGGACTGCAAACTAGGAGCCCTCATTGTAAACACTAAAGATGTGGACATCCTACAAAAGGGCCTCACTGAGACAGATGGCTGTTGTCCAAGCCATGGGCTGTAGCTCAATGTTAAAAGGTGCGTTATCATCACCTTTGTTAAAAACACTGTAGCCAAGAACTACAACATAGGTGGTAGTATACTTCACACTGTAAGTGTGACAAGAGACCCTGGGTCACAGGTGGACAGTGGATACAACTGTGATAAGCACAGTCCCACAGTAGTCAGGAAACCCTCTTATGTGGCACACCTCATCACAAAATGTGTCTCATGCAGAATAGAAGAGGACATTGTTCCCCTCTACTCACCACTCACTAGAACTATAAAAGAGTACAACGCCACTGCTGCTATGTACCTCACAAGACAACTACAACAACTGGAAAGCCAGCAGCAATACCTCACAAAGAGCATTAGTGGCCTGAAATACATGCCATACACAGACCATCGCAAAATGCTCCATCCGTACTCCCTTGCATATCGCCTACTCAGAGGTGTTCACTGTCTAACATACAAAGCTATGTCAAACATAGAGCTGTTGGACATGATCCACATAAAACACTCACAATCACTCTGACCTTTGGACCCAAGACCACGAGTGAAATACAAAAGGAAGGGGTGTAGCTATTTACCTTATGGATATCCACACCTTCAGGTTACTGGCACAGCATGAGGCATTGGAGACCATGCAAGTGCAACTAACATTGGGCAAAGCTGCCCATCAGATTGTAGCCTGCTACAGATCACGTACCTTGTCTCAGGAACCTCACTCAGTATTCTGTAGAACAATGGCAAATATAAAGGTCCTATCAAACACCATTATATGAGGAGATTACAACTACCCAAACATTGAGTGGGTGAATTACTCGTATACAATGTCCTTTTCCCAATGTGTCCTAGAGTTAAGAAACTCTAATACCCTGGAACAGCTGGTCAGCACGCCCACTAGAGGTGACAACATACTGGACATGATCATCACCAACATGGGGTACCAGTGTTCCACAACAGAGATAAACCCCCGCTGGTAATATCAGATCATTAAGTAATCACACTGGACATCCACATCCCGCCCCCACACCCAGTCAATGAAACCACTGTGAAGACATTTGCAAAAGCAAACTGCACACTTCCCAAGACCAAAGTGGAACGTTCCAAAGACCCCTTACTATAGGATAATGGTATGCAATCTGCAGAATCATTTACAAGTGCATCCTATGAGCATCTACAGAGATGCATGGAATGAGACATCACAAATAAAACCAAGATGCACTCCTCCAAAAATAGGACAACAAGCAGGTGGTTGTTGTCCATAAATAAGCTAGACAACAGAAGGAGGAAATGAACACATGATAGACCCAACTTCAGTAAAGGAAACGCATCACTGATCATTATCAGGAAGAAACAATGATCGCTCATAAAATAATCCAAGGACAGTTTCTAAAGACAAATAGCCAAGGAATGTAAGAATAACAACCACAAAGCCTTCGGTAGCTATACCAGACATATAGGTGTCAACTTCCAAATATGCTGTCAGCTACTGAAAAAAGGAATGACATACACCAAACCAACTTTCATTGCCCACACCCAGGGGGACATGTTCAGTGTAAACTTCTCCCCATCACCCCCAAAAGGGCCTGTGTCCATCACAGAAGGATGCAGAGACCCAGACTTCATGGACATACAGGTAAAGACAGCCCTCACCAAAGCTAACAACATAGCATCAATGTGACTGTATGTTGTCCCAGGCTGCATCTTACACTAGGCCCATAAGGAACTACACGCTCACCTACATTCACTGTCCAGACTCAAGCGTACCACAGGCTATGTACCCAAAGAATGGCATACAGTAACAGTCATCCAGCTCCACAAAGGGTGTGCCAAAACAGAACCTGGAAACCATTGCCCAATATGTCTACTCAGCCAGGTCTACAGAGCTATTGAGCAAATTGTCATGGAACCCATACACTGAGACATTGGAGATCTCCAGACATTGGACTCTACACAACTTTGCCTTGTTAAAGGCAGAGCCTGGCTCCCAAACCTAGTTGACTTATTTAAAACAGTTACCATGAACATAGATGGAGGTGAAAGTAGTCCACACAGCCCACCTGGACCTCACTAAGGTCTTACCACACCATTCCCCACTCTGTCATCATGGACAAGTGTACCAGCTTGAACATTAACAGTTATGTCACAGGATGGGTGGCCAAGTGGCTCACAGATCAAACACACATGTTCATAGTTGCGGGTGCCATGTCCAACTCTAAGCCAGTCACAAATGGCATCACACAGGTCTTGGTGCTGGGACCCCACCTGTTCAGTAGATACTGCTCAGCGGTACAGGCAAGCATGGCAGGTGTATGGCTGAACAGGTTTGCAGATGAATGGAAACTGTGGTCCATAATTGACTGTATAGCTGACACAGACATCCTCCAGAAGTGTCTTACAGAGACAGATACCTGGTGTCAAAACAATGCCCTCAAGCTGAATGGCAAATAATGCATAGTCATCCCCTTTGGGTAATACAAAGTGCACACAAATGACCACATAGGTGGTAATCCAGCATGTATGGAGAAAGTCATAATGGCCCTGGGGACACAGGTAGATAGTAAACTCACCTTTGATGATCACATGGCCAAAGTGTTTAGACATTCCTTCAATGCAGGCCATCTAATGTCACCTAATGTAACCTACTTTGTATAGTCTGATGATGTCACCATCCTACAAATATACCTGGTGAAAGGATAGCTCCCAGTAATGTGTGTAGCATGTCGTGTTAATGCATACTCCTGTAGTATCATGAAGTAGTAAGGTAGGAGTTGAATCCTGCACTGGACAACTGTGTGTGTGTGTGTGTGTGTGTGTGTGTGTGTGTGTGTGTGGTCTCCTTGGGAAGGAGCAACCTTTTAGGAGAGTAGTGAAACACCTCAAAAGTGGTAAACTAATCTTTGTCAAGTCTGATGATGTCACCATCCTACAAATATACCTGTGGAATAGAGAACTCCCAGTAATATGTATAGCCCGTCGTGTTAATGCGCACTCCACTAGTATCATGAAGTAGTTAGGTAGGGGGTTGAATCCTTCACTGGACAACTGTGTGTGTGTTTGTGTGTGGTCTCCTTGGGAAGGAGCAACCTTTTAGGAGAGTAGTGAAACACCTCAAAAGTGGTAAACTAACCTTTGTCAAGTCTGATGATGTCACCATCCTACAAATATACCTGTGGAAAAGAGAACTCCCAGTAATATGTATAGTGCGTTGTGTTAATGTGTACTCCACTAGTATCATGAAGTAGTTAGGTAGGGGTTTGAATCCTGCACTGGACAACTGTGTGTGTTTGTGTGTGGTCTCCTTGAGAAGGAGCAACCTTTTAGGAGAGTAGTGAAACACCTCAAAAGTGGTAAACTAACATTTGTTAAGTCTGATGATGTCACCATCCTACAAATAAACCTGTGGAAAACAGAACTCCCAGTAATATGTATAGCACGTCGTGTTAATGCGTACTCCTCTAGTATCATGAAGTAGTTAAGTAGGGGGTAGAATCCTGCACTTGGTGAGTGTGTGTGCTGTATGTGTGTGACACTGTTGGTCAATGTGTTGTGGGTTTTGCTTTTACTACTGTATGACATATCAGTATGCATTGCACATGTGAGCTAGCTGTGTGGCAAATACATATATGTACATGTTACCTCAATGATTGCATGAGTGGGAACCCTGCTTTCTCCAAGAACACAGCTGTCATCCTTGCCAGACTGTGCTGCTGCTTCCCAGACCTTAGGTCACATCTGTATGCTTGTGACAAGCCCAGCCACTGCAGTGATCCCTAGCCTAGGTCATCTGTGTCACAGAAAGTCATTACAGTTCCTATTGGAATGTGTGTGTGAGGGTCTATGGCGAGGTATATGTTAGACCTGTTCAAATGCAGCAAAGTCTGTCAATGATGACTATAACAGGTGTTGAACAACCTTTGTGGATATGCATGCAGACCCCTTATTGCTTATGTGATCCACCGAGGGATCTCAAAATACCTTTGGAAATGTGATTAACAAAGGACAGATGATGTAACACTTGGTTGCATGTACACATCGGTACCTGTTCGTCATGTTGTTGGCTACTACCTATGTGGTACTGTGGGGATAATATGTTCCATAAAGGTGGATGACTATGCTTAGTTTGGCTTATAGCTTTCCAGCATGGGTTTGACAACAGGCATCTGTCTGTATGATACCCTTGTGCAGGATGTGTGTGTCATCTGGAGAATGCATTATAGGCCACAGTATGCATTACCAGACGTGGACGGACATATCCCTACTGTGATTGCTTGTACCTAAGAGAGCTATATGCCAAACAGGAGTGGTGTCAGTAATGGGTGCAGGTGAATACCAGTGGTTACTGGCATAGTATAGTAACTGAAGGATCCAAATGTTGCTGTATGTCCTACATCTGTGTGTCGGTTGTCAAGACATCATCTAACGATTGGTTATGGCCAGGCGGTGGAAGTGATGTATACTACCAGAATGCAAAACAATGACAGATAGTAATAGTATCACCCACAGCACAGTGTCAAACCATGTCATACACACATGTGTTGTCAGGTTCCGGAATGTGTGTAGTACAATGCATACTGGCCACCAATAGAAACTATGGAGTGTTACTGTGTAATACAGAGCATGCCACCCTGGCCATGTGTCCACTATGCACGTACATGCAGACAGTGCACCTCCACCATGTTCACAACTGTACACCTGCAAATCAGTGCTACACACATCGCACACATACTGTCCACTCTCTAACACATGCTGCTGCCAATACTGCACACATCAGCCAAGTGGCATGTGGCCGGACAATACACAATTGGAGCCAACACTGGTGTAAACAACACTACAATGACAATCATAGCATTAATGCATCATGCCTGCTCAGCTACACCTTCAAGCATATCATTACACTGTACTGCTGACAACATGCTAACATTGCTATACTGCTATAAAGACACCCTGTGCATCAGCACCATGGTAGCCTGTTCCTGCATCGATGTTACAGAGGACAGGAGGTGGCACAGGTTTCATCATATGCACAGGGTGTGTTGTTGGTTTGCCAGAGGCCTACAGTGAGCCATCCAATCGACATGTATGTGTGTGTGTGTGTGTGTGTGTGTGTGTGTGTGTGTGTGTGTGTGTGTGTATGAGGGGCAAGAATACTGGAATGGCCCAATGTTGATGTAATGTGTGTGGGTATGTGTTAGCCCTAGGTGTCTAGAGTATGTGTGTGTTTCTGCATGCACACAGTTCCACCATGTGGCTGCCATATACAGGTATTTGTGGGTCAGCCACAGACTGTACCTGCGAGGCTTCACAGATCACCATCTCTGGCCATGGATATGGTACCTGTGCCTGGCAGGGGTGCTACTGACACTATCAGGTACTAAGCCAGACTGGGTACCATCCCCAGAGGTGGATGGATGTACACTGAACACAGGTCCCTGCTGGGACTGTCCAGAGCCATGTGGATGTGGTCTTCTAGGACGTTCTATGGACAGCCCACCCCCAACATTGCTGGGGCTGGTACTTGCACTATGGGAGTGGCTGTGGCTTGAGGGACATCCGCGGCGACTGCCAGCTGCTGATGTTGCTGGCATACATCCATGTCGACGACTCAACCGCCCCGCACTGTCCTGACACATGGACATGACATTGCGGAGGATATCTAATGTCTCTCCCCAACGTCTATCAGTGACCTCGGTGTAATGATGGATGGCACCTGCTAGGTCACGGGTACTGTCAATGACGGTGGTGTTATGTGCCCTTAGTCCCTGTCTGGTGTACCGTTCCATATGTGCCTGTGCCTCCATGACAGCCTGGAACATGCGTGACATTGTCAGACCTGTGGCACGTCTGCCAGTGGTATGATGAGCAGCAGTGCTCCTACGAGAACCCCTGGACATCTGCCTATGTGGTACCCTTCCAGACATCTGGGTATGGCTGCTGTGTTGGGATGCATGTGCCATGGATACCACACTGTCCTGGCCAATACCAACTGTATGCTGTCCCTCAGCTATGGGCATTGGTGATGGATGTATTGGCAGTATGACTGTATGCATGGATGGGGTGGACAGCTGTGTACTGTCGATTGGTGGCCCAATGACAGACCCTGGCAAACATGCCTGTGCCTCAACACACCTATCATCAGTATCACTGTTTTGCTCAGTGACATCAGTTTCCCTGCTGCAGTGAACCAGCCCAAGGTCAGCACCTGTGAGAGGAAGACAGGAAACACACTTTACGACCTGTACATGATGTCGGCACACATGCACACATGCACACATGCACACATGAACACATGAACACATGCACACATGCACACATGCACACATGAACACATGCACACATGAACACATGAACACATGCACGCATGAACATATGCACACATGAACACTTGCACACATGCACACATGAACACTTGCACACATGCACACATGAACACATGCACACATGCACACAAATGCACTCATCACTAAAACACACACACACACACACACACACACACACACACACACACACACACACACACACATACCACCAGCAATCCAGAACATACTCAATAGCGGGTGATGGTGGGGTACAGTATCACAAGGCAAACATTTATATCACACATGTCAGCATGCACAGCATGCAGTGCGGGTGTTGACAGCCCTTGCCAATAACACTATACATGTCTTTGATGCATGTGTGTTGTTGTTCATTGATTGGCATCACCCTGGAATGCACTGTGTACTTGGACACAACAGTGCTGTGCAAGTATTATAAGCTCTGCAATGTTCTGTGCACCATCTCTCACAGGTATACATATCATGGCTGAATGTGTATCTGTGTGTCACATAGATATCCATTTCTGATTAGAGCATCTGTGTCTTCAGCAGATAATTGTGGACACAGGATTAGCACATGCATGCTATGTATACACACAGGATGAGTGGTGCATGTTTACCTGATGGAATACCATTGCTCAACATGGCCATTGTACAGTGGTTATGGTGAGTGTAGGACATATGTTGGACATGCCAGTGCCAGACATGACATGGCATGCTACAACACAACTGCAACATTAAACATCACACAGACACAGTGTGAGTCATGTGACCTATACACTCAATAGCATTACAAGACATATATGTGTCACTTTGTACAAATGGTGATTGCTATGCATATTGTGTATAGGTGCCTATGTTTGCACACACACAACACTGAGGTGCATAGCAGGTAATGCTATGTGTAGTACTGTGTTCACTGTAAGTGGATGGGGTGTACTACCATGAGCCATCATCATGCAGCATCATGTGGTCACTCAAGGCTACTAATGTGTGCCAGACCGGCACATACCATGCTGTACCTGAACTGTAGTACCATGGCTACAGTCACCATTTCACAGCCAGTTGTTACATGGGTTTGTAAGGTGTACAATAGGGGGCATTGCCTACCATGAATGTGTAATGTGTCGAAGAGTGTCGCACAGCCACATGTGAGGCATCTACCCCTCAGGTATATTATGTGTGCTGTGGGGATGAAGTGTGGGATACTCTAGTGTGACCTTACAGCGGGCGTCTGAATACGCCATGTGTAGCATGTTAACGTGTACTGTGTATGACAGTGTTGTGTATGTTGTGTGCATGTGTATCGACTCTGCCTATCCAATGTCCACATCAGTGTTGCCACAATTGTGTGGAATGCTCTGTGTATTGTATGTGTTTTAGGCAGCTACCCACATTACTGGGATGTGCATAGTCTTACAGCAAACATGCACAGCATACATTATACGTATGTGTGTTACATGTACATGGCCTACACCTCACCTATGACATGCACATTTAATTAGCAGTATTAAAGGTAGAACACACTCACCAGCATGGGTTGGCTGCCTTGCTGTCACACCAGATGGACCTACAAGGATATGAGACACTTTGTCAGTGGCAACAACTGTGGCATTGCTACTGTGTGTTTGCAATCGTACAGTAGTACATGGTTGACAGTCACAGGCCTACAGATTGTATTCCTAATTATTACCATTGCACAACACTAGGCACCACATCATCTAACTACACAGTACACATCTCACATAAGCATGCTCTAACAATTGAGGTAACAGTAGTCTACAGCTATGCCATGTTACCTGCACGCTCCATGTCAGCTTGCTGGGTGACTCCGGCCTCCATGATGACACATGTTAGTTGTTGGGGTTGTTGTTGGCCAGGAGCCACCTGGCTCAGGAGCAGCTCCTTCACTCTGGTGAGGGGGATGGCTACCCCCCCACCTGTGGCAAGCTGCTGTCTGCGGATATCAGACGCATGCTGCTGGACATGTCTAATTAAATCACTGCAGTGATGGCGTACCTGCTCATATGTCCGGTTATGCATGTCTATGTCATTTACCCGATGGATAAGCTCTTGTCACAACGCAATCCGCTCATGCTGGTCCTGGCTGGTTCTAAAGAACAGCAGGGCATACTGCTGCACCAGGCTGGATGTTATGACCTCTTCCTCCGCCGTGCTATAGGCAGGATTACGATGGTGGGACATAGCCCTGGAAGACAATGAAACAATATGTGTGAGCAAGTCATGAGGCACACGTATATCTCTAATGTGTAGATATCAATTAACTGCCATATATAGCAACCTTTTTTGTGAGATGGTCTGCATAGGGCATCTGTTTGAGTCTGGTATTACTCTTTGTGAGGTATGTCTTTGTCGTTTCCAGTTGCTGTGGATGTCTTGTGAGGTACATACCACATGGGGCATTATACTCTATAATGGGCTTTATGTGTGATGAGTAGAGGGGAACATTGACCTATATTTCCCTGGATGACACACCTTTTGTGATGAGGTGTGGCAGGTAGACAGATTACATGACTAGTGTGTCACTGTGATTATCGAAGGGGAGACTACAGTCCACCTGTGTCCCATGATCTCTTATCACACTTTCGGTGTTAAGTAGACTACCACCTATGTGGTAGTTCATGGGTACGGAGTTTTTGCCAGAAGGGATGCCAATGCAGTTTCAACATTGAGCTTGAGTCCATGGCTTTGTCACCAGCCATCTGTTGCAGTAAATATGACCCTGTCTCTCTCTCTCATTCTCTCTCTCTATATATATATATATATATCTATCTATATATATATCTATATATATATATATATATATATACACACACATAAATATACACATACATTGGTGTACATATAGATATCCATATAGGCACATATATGGTCCACCTTTCATGGTGGGAATATCAATTATGCGAAGGTTGCGAGGTGTACTGTTATGTACTAATATTGCACAGTGTTGTGCGGAATGCATTGAAGGTGTTCTTAGCACATGTAGCTTTAGCAGGCCTCACTGGCTGCAACACTGCAAACCTGACAATTCATACCCACAGTGTTTAACCACCACATGTCATATACCAGCACTGTATGCTGTCTTGTTTGCCACACACTACAACCTACATAGAAGTATGCACATAACAACCTTCAACAACATATATATGTCCACCCTTCACAGTTGCAGTATGTCTCTTGCTCTATGCACATGTACAGATGCTAATATATCTGACACACACAGATCTCTCCGTATGTGTGTGCCATACACACACAAGGTCCACACTGTTGTAAGTCCATGGACCTCACAGCTGATCTGCTGGGCCTTGCTGCAACATGAACAGGTGTCACATGTGAGCACACAGTAATATTAGAGGGTGTATATATAGCTGTAAATGCTAGATTAGCATACTAGCCTGGTACAGCTGTTGCCAATGCTAAGCTACATGTTAATATGACTATCATGCATTTGTTACTCTGTCACATCCTTGTTTATATAACTGTATGTGCTACTCCCCCAAACAGCCATTGTACACACTACTGTACAGAACAGAGATAACATGGATCAGATGTTTGACATTTAATGCTGAACTACATATATCACAGTCATATCCCACTGCACACACCTACACACTGATTTCTCCATGGCAGTAGTTATGCAGGGCATCTGTGCATAGATATGTACTGCTGCCACATATGGATGATTCAAAGTATGTAGATTACTCTTCAAAAACATCTACTACATGCCAGTAAATACATATCAGTTACATACCTTTACTTTGTATGGGTTTGTATTATTACATTCGGTGTGTGTAGTAATACATTTTTTTTTATATATATATATATATATATATATATTTTTTTTTTTTTATGTTGATTTGTTTTTTGCTCTTGCTGTGGCTGTTGCTGTTGTTGCCGGTGTCTGTCTGTATGTCTGTGTCTCTCTTTCTTGCTTTCTTGCTTGCTTGCTTGCTCTCTCTCTCTCTCTCTCTCTCTCTGTGACTGCAATGAAATGATTGCATGTGTGGACAGCAAGTACAGCCTGCTTTTAGAGGTATCTGCACATGTGCATGTGATGGCCTCTGCACCAATTGGTGGCCACCATTTGGTAATTGCATGCAGCCTGCTGTGTGGTAATTGCAGTACTCACTGTCATAGCAACCCAATGCTATAAATTGCTAGGTCAGGTAGGCGTAGGCCTTTCAGCTTTCCAAAGTGGGGCCCGTGCCTGTTTGCTGTGGACACCGTAGTGTAAGTCAGAAGGTTGGTATACTTCTTCTAAATGTTGCTAAGGGTGTAGCCAGTTATTTGTATGTTGTACTCAGACCTGAATGTTGCCTCTTCCAGTACACAGTTGACAGTGTAGAATTGTACTCACCCCTAGAAATGCTAACACAAGATACATGGGAGTATGGAGTTTCTTTACAACATCTACAATTAGCTGCCATACATATGTAGTTATTGAGATGTTTCCATTTGGCACATGAACTGTTTGGGTACATTTATACTGTGGATATTAATGTACTCACTTCTGCAGTGTTTGTGCTTTTTATTTTGTTGACATTATCACAGGATGCTCATGAAACTGGCCAATTCCAGTACTGAGTATGCCTACCTACATCCTTGCTGTACCTTGAACACACTAGTATTTTGTACATTTGTGTGGGGATTGTCCTGCTATGATACTGTGTGGGGGTTGTGAAGTGCTGCTGTAACAGTATTTACTGCTAGAATGTCTAGTTCTGTTATCACAGTCATGTAATGCAATTCCACAACAACTGCTGGTATAATTCCAGAGAACAGGTTTTGTGTTACGGCATTCCTACCTTTCCTTTATATTCACACATTCTGATGCATGATATATATATATATATTTCAGCAACATCTTGCTGTATATCTACTATGGCCTAGTGGTACTTCATGCAGTCTAGTGTGTCCAAGGTCCGGGGTTCGAGACTGGCAGTGGTGTTTTATTTTCTGCTGAGCAGAACAAGGCCCCTCATATGCAGGGTGACTAAGGCACTTTTAAGCAGTTGTAAGTGGGTTTGCGCGGGTTTGCGTGAGGCTTAGTAATACTTAGCTAAGCGCACACATGTGCACACTCACGCAAGGCTGCTAACTACTTCTTAAAAGTGCTTACTCCCACTAACCCCCGTGCTAATTTCTTTGAAAGAAAAGAAAATGAGAAGATAGGAAAGTGGTGAAAAGGGGGCACAAAGAGGGAAAGACAGTAGGGAAAACAGCTCAGGATATGCAGGACGGGTGTAGGGAAGGTTCATAGCTGCCCATTTCTTTAACAGCAACAGCTGTGCATATACTAGTAATTTGGAGGGAATTTTGAAACCTTCCACCCCTGAGAGAGGGGTGAGGACAATGAAGTATGTTGTACTGCCAATTGAATTTCAGTGTCTATGTCCAGCGGACATTTGTGTAAAATAGGCAGCTATGTATAGGGCGTAATTTTTTTTGTGGGAGCAGATTGCCCATTTTTTTTTTCAGGTGAGAGTGGAATGTGAGGTAGGGGAAGTAGGTATGTTGTGGGAGGTAGGTTTGGGAGGTAAACAGACAAGACAAACAAGACACATACAGGGGTGGAATATGACACATGGGGTGGGTGAACACAATTGACGGGGAAGGATGTTTGGAAATCGTAAGCCCATAAGCCCACAGATGGTAACAGTGGAACTGAGATCCCCACCCATGGACAGTCACCACTGCACCTTCACAGCCCGGAGGGTGGCTGTGTTGGGGGCTGTGTAGGAGGGGCAGGCTCACCCATGAGTCGCGCCACTCTTGCCTCGAGCTGGCATAGGGGATAATCAGCGACTGAACACTGGATCTCCCTACGCACCACAGCCTGGACCCTTCGGAGGCTTGCACGGGGGGATGAGCCCCAAACCCTGCAGCGCTTCCACCCGAAGGTGGCACAGGACCAACGGAGTAGGTGGGCCCGGGCCGGGCACCGGACCTGCTGGTGCCAGGTGCAATCGCCAGCTGAGGCGGGACAGGTGGGTCCGCTGGGACCGGCCTTCCCATACGTTCTGTGTTTATGTGTATTTAATAACAACATAGCCAACAGCATTCCAAATTAGTTGTAACAGCATGCAGTAATATTCCCATTAACCCAACATACTAGAGTTCCAACAGTTGAACAGCAAGCATAACATATATATAGAACAACGGTGGACATTCCAACAGCATGCAGGATTGATTGGTGGCAACAGGCCACCAAGATTGTGGTGTTTGAACAGGGCACATGCATCAAAGTAAATGCAGATATTTATAGAACAATAGGACATATGTCCCAACAAATGTTTGGAAATTAGACATACCCATTGAGGTGTGGAATTGCATTGTTTATGCACATACAGTAGGGTGTAAAAAGATACCTCCATTAACATCTTATATGTACTTATAGTTTACTCTACATTCCTGTTGACTGCAGGTGTATATCCCCTACATGTATTATTACACTAGGCAACGTGCATTAAGTTGTGTAATGGGTTTGGCTAGTTCATTATATACCTGACCTATATCTGACATACTAACTGTCCAGGATGCAGATGTTACTGCTACGTATTTATATATTTTATTTATATTTATATATCTACATATCTGGATGTGTTCTTGTGACATTATCAGTTATATTTCTACAGCCCCCTACATTTCTAGCAGCACATTCACATTTCTGGGGAACACATTAACAAGCTACTTGTGCGCTAGATTTACCTATGCATGCCAGCCATTAACCAGCTGTTGAGGACTGTATATATGCTTCACAGCTACTGGCACTCCCTTCATCCACTTTATATGTGACTGCCCAACTGTGGGTTGACAGCGCTTAATACAACAGTACTATTTATATAATGCAAGAGTACAACAACATTTCAAGGTAAGTGACAGACGCACTCCAAATATTATACCTTTATTAATTACATTACACACTTTTATAGAGGCTCTCTCATTTATTTGATATTACAGTGCATGCAGAAGACTTATTCAAGACATGTTATACCTTTATTAATGGGTTACAACACTCTTTTTCAGGCTCTCTCACTTATTTTATATAACAGTACATGCAGGGAAATTATTCAGGGCATTTTGTGCTTTTATTATTGGGCTACAGCACTTTTTTTCAGGCTCTCTCACTTATTTTATATAACAATACATGCAGAATAATTACTAACCTACCTGGTGGCACAGCCTTAGCAGCCTATCTGCATAGGCTTGCTGATTCGCAGCACGGACACCTGCAGCTGTGAAGTAAATGAAGGGATATTGAGCCATACCTGTCCATTATAGAGACTACAATAGCTATTCTTACATACTCCATTCCATGGATACCTACTCAGTAGTGGGGCATTGTCATTTCCACGGGCCTCCTGTATCCACTGGTTCAGTTGGTCCTGCTTACATCTCTTCAGGTCTGCATGGTGGTGTCTGACCTGCTCACCAGCCAGAGGGACGCCTGTGGCACTGGTGAGATCATGTGCTAGATGGTTCCATGCCTCTGCTTTGTACTCCATGCCTTGAAACTGGCCCTGCAGGAGTCTTGCATCATGATGATGGACAAGGAGCCAAACCATCAGTTTTGACTCCTCAATGCCCCACCATTGCGCTCAAAAACGAGAGCCCTCTCCAGCACTGGCCATTCTGTCTGCAGATGGGTGCTACAACCAGTTATGGTGATTATTCCCACATATGGGGCTTAAATATGGCTCATTTCCTGCACTTATTTGTGATTGGCCGGTTTTGAAAATTCTCAGCTGAGTGCAAACCTGCTTAGCACTGAGTAAACTTTCATTAATATGTATATGTATGTTGACAGTGCATGAACAGCAAAAGCTGTCATGGCTTAGTGGTTTCTGTGCTTTGATTATGATGCACAGTATCCTGGGTTCGAAGCCTGTCATTGCTTTTTATTTTACTACTGGCCTGACTGGCTAGGAGGTGTGGCTATGTTTTGCCGACTTTGCTCTACTTTGCCCAACGTTGCTCTACGTTGCCCGACGTTGCCCAACGTTGCACTAGTTTGCATGGTGCGCAGCTCCACGCAAACATGGTTTGTATGCGCTAGTTGGCGTGATGTGCAGCTCCGCCCAAAGCTATTGTGCTAGTTAAAGCAATGCTTAGCTATGGGCAATTATATTGTGCTCGTTAAAGCAGTGCTTAGCTATGGGCAAGTATTCTTAAATGTGCTTAATACTGGTAAATGTTGCTTAGCAGTGCTTCACATTGCTTAACATAGGTTACTTATGCATTCATTAGTATGCATGACCATTTCACCTTCTTATATATATTTAAAATATCGTTCACTACTACATAGGCCATTTAAATGCATTTTAATAGAATTTAAAAGGTAATTGTCAGAAATTATTTTTATACACAGATTTCATAATGAAAATGGAAAGGGGAGTGGTGGGACTCGAACTGAGAATGCCTCCTCTTTGTGCGATGGCTCTACCACTATGCTATTGCAATTCGGCTTAATTTGCATATTAGTAGTTTATTATCCTCTTCGATGTCTAAACTGCTTACTGTAGCTAAGCAATGGGCACACCCGTACACACACGAGCAAATACGGGCAGCTATTTCGGGAATAATAAACAAAAAAATTTGTTTAAACTTTTATTTCATTTATACAGGGCTTTTTAATGTGGGGGAGTGTTGTGTTGGGGGTATACACATTTTAGCGGACTCGCTCATGTCTGATGACATTTGCAGAGTTAGGCACTTGCAGGGGCATGGATATTTGGACTGCTTGGCAGTCTGACACACCCCTGCACTCCTACATGCTCCATGTTAGCCAGGGAGTTGAGTCAGCATGCCCTCATGCATATGCATGACGCGCTGACATCATACTCTTAGACGGCCATCTCTGAGTAGGGCTTCATTCATCCTACACGGAGGATTACTGAATCCCCCCCCAATGTCATTAGTGAGGTTTCAAATATGAGACTAGATGGGAAATTGTGCCCATTACTTTTTAGACAATACTTATGCAGTGAATACGACTAAAAACACCGCTCTTGGGGAAGAAGACTACGAACAAGTTTGTTCCTTCATTACAAATTTCTCTTTAGATCACAATGAGATATTCAGTATTTTAAAAAATATTGGAGAATTTTTTATGAACAAGATACTATCTTGAGTAAGGTTGGTGTATACCCTAGGGTTGTTTACAGGAGAGGGGCTACCATCAAAAATTTACTGGAGAGGGAATTTCATCCCATTACAAGTAATGGTGGGTTAGGCACCAGGAAGTGTGGGTTTTGTTCACAATGTTCTTACATTTTGAACACAGGCAAGATTATTATTAACCACACAGTTATTAAGTCCAAGGGTAGATTTTCTTGCAGCACTGCGGGAGTTATTTATGCAGCTTTGTGTATTAATTGTAAAGGGTTCTACATTGGTAAAACCAAAAGGCACTTTAAAGACAGGGTATACGAACATCTTAGGGCTATACGAACCTAGAACAAAACTAGTGCTTTATTCAAACACATCAATAAAAACCCTGGACATGATTTTAGATTTTGTGTCATTGAAAAAGTCCCACAGAACCCTAGGTGTGAACCATGGGAAGATTATCTTGATTTTAGAGAATTGTTTTGGCAGATTAAATTAGACGCCACTACCTTCCCTGGCTTGAACGATGCAGCAAATTTAACTAGCCCACGTAAATTGCGAGCATATGAAATTTAAAGTTGTTCAATTTTTAATATATTAATTTCCTATTTTATTACCTACTGCTAATTTTATATTAAGTTATTTTTAGGGTGTAGAGTTGTTTGTGTTTATATACAATGTTGTTTTTTATGGCTATGGCATTTTTTATTGCACTTGGCACTTTAAGCATATAGAACTATCTATAAGAGACATTGTACAAGTTCAGATATTTTAGTCTTTCATAATAACTTAAATTTTCCAATCCATGAATGCCCTTGATATATTTTTGCTGTACTCCTTCCAGTTTACTCATGCTTATTTTCTTATAGGGTTTCTATATTGTTATTCCAAACTTACGGTTGGGTCTAATTTAATTAACAAACTATGTCATCATAATTTCTGATTTCCTAGACTTTATAACTCTTTTTATACAACCTATAGCTCTATAACTAATAGTCCAATCCAATAAATAATCCAATAAATAATACTCTCACTAGACTGCAAACCTTAAACAAAACCTCCAACTCTCTCCTAATCTGTCACCTAAATATTAGAAACCTAAATAATAAGATTTATTACTTGCATGCGCTCATGGCAGTACACTCCCCAGATATACTATGCCTTACTGAAACCTGGTTTAAGCCAACCACCACTGACAATGAAGTCATACCACCTGGTTACAATATTTTAAGACTAGATCGCACATCAAGGAAGGGTGGGGAGGTATAGCTGTATTATAAAAAACTACACTTAATGAAACTATTTCAAATTCCCCACAAGCTCCGCAAACTGAAAATGCAGAAATACTAATTACAAAACTACAAATCAACAAACACAAATCTATAAACATTGTCTGCATTTACATTCCACCAGGTAACAACACTAATACCCTTGAGGACATCCTATAATGGCTGTCCATAAACTGCCCACAAGAAACTATTATTCTCGGAGATTTTAATATTGACTGGAACATCTGTTCCTCAGATTTCCCTACCACCCACATAAATTTATATGGTTTCACCCAGGTCATATCATCCGCCACTAGAATTAGTAAGCCCAACAACAAAGAAAGTATACTAGAATGGATTCTCATAAGTAACCACCCCCAAATATATAAAGCAGGCACCCAACCTGAAGACATCGGTGATCACTTCCTAACTTATATACTCAGGGAAAAAACTGGTATCCCTCAAATACCTAGCTTTAGAATTTTTAGGAGCAATAAGAGCTTTAATCAAAATGAATTCCAAAAGGAACTTCAGGCATGTAACTGGAATTGTCTAAAATTACTCACATTAGACAAAGCAGTTTCATACTTTAACTCCACATTTCTTACTATCCTTGATAACCACGTACTGACCCGGACCGTCAGATCCAATAAAAAAGTAGCACCATGGCTGTTTAAAGAAACAAGACAAAAAATCATAAGTAGAAATAAAGCCTGGACTTCTCGGAGAACCAATAAATCCCTAAAGGACCGACTTGTATATAAACAGCTAAGGAATGATACAAAAAAGTCCAATGTTCTAGATAAAAAAACTATTACTGCAACCTACAACAAAAACACCAAAATTGACCACAAAAATATTGGTCCAGTTTCAACAATCTTCTCCACCCAGGACATACTACTACCCCTACCCCTGTGACTGGCCTCCAAAAACCTCCAGAAATTATTGCCAACACCTTTAACACTTTCTTTATAGAAACTATACAATCCCATGCCAACCAACTAGCACCCAATAACTCAAACCCAATTGACCCCATATCCAACACTCACCTCTCCTTTAACTTTCAACCAGTACCAACATCACTTATCAGATCTTTAATTTGGAAACTGAAACCCACCACCTTATCAGCAGACCTACTCCTCGCTGAATATCTTCAAAAAGTTGTAGACGTATTAGCATATCCCATTTCAATATGAATCAACAGAACCATCTCGGAAGCATATATCCCCTCCATCTGGAAAATTTCCCATGTCATTCCTCTCCATAAAGGGGTAATTCCACTGAGTTATCAAACTACCGGCCTATTGCCATTCTGTCGCCTCTGGCTAAAATTATGGAAAAATGTATCCATAAGCAACTCTTGCATTACCTTAATCTGAACAATCTCCTAGCCCCCTCTCAGCATGGATTTAGACCCCACCATAGTACAATCTCAGCCCTTCTTTCCTTCTCTCAGACAATAAATCAATATTGTAATAATAACAAGCTCTTCTCTGACCTCTTTCTCGTCCTATCCAAGGCGTTTGACATGGTAAATCATCAACTACTCCTATGGACACTAAAAACTCTTGCCATAGATAACCTGGCAATACACTGGTTTCCATCCTATCTAAATGGCAGACAATAAGCTGTGCTATGGAAGGATAGCATATCCTCCCTATTGCCAATCACCCTTAGAGTGCCTCAAGGGTCTATACTAGGACCTCTTCTATTTTCCATCTTCATTAATGATCTCCATACAGTCATCCCCAAAGCAACTTGGATTCAATATGCAGATGACTCTACCCTAATCTGTTCTGCCACCTCCCTGATAGACCTACAGAACTTGTCCCAAAATACCTTTAATAAAGGTGAAAGCTGGCTCACTGACCAGCGTCTTCTATTAAATCCAAATAAAACAAAACTGTTGTTTGGTGTAATAGTTGACAATAACCTGAAGTTACTGGCATCAGAGGGAGAAATTGAAGGTATGAAGGTTAGGTTCCCTTTGACTTTCTTTAGTGATGTTAGTACATGTTGTAACATCATAAAGAGGAATTGGAATATTCTATATGCCAACCATGATTTGAGAGGCTTTGTTGGGAATAAACCCAACTTTTCATTTAAGAATAACAGAACAGTGAAACAACTTTGTTATAGGAAGGATAGTGGTCTGTCACTACAGTCACAGAGGTTTGGCAGTTTTCCATGTAGACATTGTGAGGCATGTAAGCACATATATAGTGCATCCAGTTACTTACACCCTACAGTTTGAAGCTCTGTTGAGTTTCCATTTTATGCAGATTGTAGTACTAGAAATGTTTATTATTCTGAGTGTGTTGCATGCAATGTCTACTACACTGGCAAGATGAACGGCCCTTTCAGGGACAGGATTTTAGAACATGTACGTGATATTAGGAATTCTAAGAGTTCCAGTGCCTTGGCTAAACATGTTATTGAAGCAGGTGCATCCCATTATTTTAAGTTTTTTGTTTTGGAAATAGTATTGGAAGGGGTAGAGGTGATAATTTGAAATGTAAAACAGAAGCCTGTGAACAGAAGTGGATTTTGTTCTTTAAGGCAGACACCTACCCCGGTATTAATGACTTTGCATTTTTTAAGCAGAGACCTTTAAAACATTAATAGGTTCATAGGTAGGTACTAGGCTATCGGCCCTGGGGCCTATACAAGCCCAGCCAAAAAGGTACCCTGGCTTTTGCCACCCAAGAAAATTATTTTCTATGCCACTGTCGAGCAGAGACACAGAGGTGATCCCCGGGGTGAATTTCCTATTTCCCATCCAATCATCAAGATTTTTCTTGAAGAGTGCTAATGAGGAGCTTTGTTTGATATAGACAGGTAGTTTATTCCAGAGTATGAGAAGTCTCTGGGACAGGAATCTATCCCTCCGGCATGTTCTGTTTATTGTGGTGACAAGGTTTAGGTCCCTAGACTTAATTGTACTTTAGCACTTTAAAAGTTGTAATTGTTTTTAGTAATTAAATGGCTTTTTTCATTGAATAATAGTACTTTTTAAACACTACTTTGACATTATGGTGTTGTCTGATGAAGTGGTTATCAACCGTGAAAGCACTTACTTTTTGTCATTAAATTGTTTTATTTTATTGCATTTGTTGACTGAGATTTGTGTTTCAATCATCTACCTTGTTAGGACTGAACTTGTGTTCTATTTTATTGTTTTGTTTTAGTTACTAGTCCCTTTTCTTGGTTGTTGTTTTTTTATTTATTTTGTCTATTTTACATTCAACCAAGAACATGGCAGAAGGAACTTTGATTGAGTCCTCGTCTAACATGATATTTAGTACTCGGATGTCTGGTACTGACAGGTTTGAGAGGTTACTCTCACTGAAGACTAATCCACTTCTTGAGGTTGTAGCCGAGGTGAATACATCTACGCATAAGAGTGGAGAACGAGGAGAAAGACGAGCTGCATTTGACATGAAGTACAAAGATTTAGAAAATACACTGTACAGGTATAAGAGGTTGCAGTGGCAAAAATTATACTTGGAGGCAGAATTGCATCATAAAGTAGCCCCAAGAGGGCTTCGTGTTTTTACTATGCCCTCATATGGTGACCTCTATCCTGATTTACTCAAATGTTGGCAGAGTATGAATATCAGTTTCAGTTTTGAATATATGCACTTGCTGATTAACTTTTTTAAGCCACAAGAGGAAGCTCTGTTATCGGAGATTAGAGCACTGCAGAAAGAAATCTCTGATACGTTCTCTTCGGATATTTTACAAGATAGTCTTGATGCCTTGTATGATCATCTAGCAGCTTACGAGAAGAAGCTGCAAGGCATTAAGACCAGAAAACTACAAAGGGATATTAATGACTTTAAGCTGGGGACTGTATTTTCTTGGTCCAGATTCTCTGTTAATAATGTTAATTCTGTTAACAGAGAACCAGCAGATAATGTGGTTAATAGTGAAACTACTTCTATAGGTTCCGTACAGGGGGAAGCCTCTGTAGAGATGATGGGGGGTTCTCAATGCTACCAGCATGATGTCAGACCCAAGGAAAAGGCAGTTGTAACCTCAATGACTGGAGGACAGTCCGTGAGTGTGGTAACGGCTGAAAATGCTACTGATAATGTAGTGTGACTGTCTAACTCACCTAATAATGAAACTGTGACTAGAATTGACTGTGCTGCTACTAATGTTGCTGGTGTCTTAAATGTAGAGCCACCAGTGTTGAATTTCCCTTTATCGCTCGCTCAACCATTACCAATATCAAAGAAACAATGGTTGCCTCAGTCCCAGAGCAGAGGGAGGAGAGGGAGAGTATGCCAGCTGCAGTCGAGAGACCATATGGTCTACATGAATACTCGCAGTGCAATGAAGGTGACTTGATAGTGAATTTGTCCAGCATTAGGCTGAGTGAAGCACATGTTTCTATATTAAACAAAGATCTTTCTTTTGTACTGCCTCAGCAGTCAGATTTGACTGATGTTTTGCTCAATTTGAAATTGTTTGCAAGGGAATTGACTTTATGTTTTGAGTTCTCTCAATGTACAAGTAATGAACATTTTTCTGTATTTAGGAAACCTAGTACTTATGTACCCAAGATGCACACTACTGTTCATAGGTTCATAGGTAGGTACTAGACTATCTGCCCGAGGGCATTTATAAGCCTAGCCACAGTGTGTCAACTTTCGCCGCCCCATTGATTAATTAACTGAGCCTCTGTCAAGCAGAGCCAATGAAGTGATCCCAGGGGTGTCAAGAAACCAAAAAATGTAGTCCACAGCAAAAAGAAGGTAAATGAAAATCCTGTAGGTGAAATTCAACGAACAAATTTATTGGATAAAAAACACACAGTAACAAATCCTCAAGCTTTACCAGTGCAATACTGAGCTTTATCAAGATGAACACCATGTAACAACTGCTCCTATTTAAATACTAAAAAAATCATGTGATCAATTAAGTTAAAAACTAATTGATAAAATATCACCTGCAAGTGCTTGGTATTAAAAGGGCTACATGTAAAACCAGTTAAATAGCCTTGTCATAATATTTTTCATATACATAAAGGCTTGAAACATAAACTTCTTGCTAAACATTGTTCAACAACAATAAAACATTAAATGAATCATATTGCGATCAAGATAATAAATGCTAATGAATACTAAATAAGTATGAAAAAATAAATAAATAAATAAATAAATAAATAAATAAATAAATAAGTAAAAAATAATGAATAAATATAAAAAATCAAAATAATAAAAAATGTATGAATCAATTCTTTGGGAGTGTATTAAGTATGTGAATATACCAATTTTATGTTGTATTATTATAATTTGGCTCTTCTTAATTTCAAAACACTGCTCAAGTTCATGTAGTCATTAAGCCCTGGCCATTTTGCAGCGTCCAACCTTAGTTGCCATATAAGCTCTTTATATTCCAGTTACTCTCCCAATCACCCCCTCTACCATCCGTTCTAAAACAATAAACCTAAGCTCCATGTTGGGACAGGACAATGAATGCTTATAAAAAGCATTAGATTCCTTCTTCTTTGTGATGTCATATAAATGTTCATAAATTCTTCTTTTTAATGTCCTTTCTGTTTTCCCTACATAGAAGCTTTGGAATTTTAAACAAAAACCTAAATAAACAACATATTTCGTATTGCAATTAAAATACCCACTTGCCCGACATATAAATTTCCTTGATGGAATATGTAAAGTGTCACCATTGAGAATGTTTGGGCACTGTTTACACGTTCCACACTTAAATGTTCCTTTCTTGCGTCTAATGTTAACAGTTTCTGTTGTATGCTTTCTTTCAAACAATTCTTTCAAATTAGTGTCCCTTCGCCTAACAAATTTGGGTTGCTTTGAAACCATCTCTGTTAATCCTTCATGTAATGAAAGTACGGGCCAAAACCTTAGTACTGCTTCCTCTATTAACCTAGAATTACTGGAAAAAGTGTGTGTGTGTACATTTTGCTCAAACTTTTGGGGGTTGGTATTCAGCTCATCCATTAATGTGGTGGTAGACCCTAATAAAGGTGGATATCTATCTTCCCTATGCGTACATACTTCTAAGGCCAGAGTGTTGACCAATGTGACAGGATAACCTCTTTTGTAAAACCTCTCTTTCAAGAAGTTCACCTCTTCTAAAAAATTTTTTGTAGTACTGGTCATTCTGGATGCACGTATGAGCTGCCCTTTAACAATCCCTTTCTTTTGATAAAAAGGGTGGCTGCTCTCAAAGTGCAGGTATGAGTTGGAATATGTTGGTTTCCTAAATACCTTTGAACCAAACCTGTTGTTGATAGTGTCTTTGAACAGGGTAATGTCCAAATAATTTAAACTTTGGTCACTGACAGAATGTGTGAAAACCAAAAATGAGGTGGTAGAGTTGATGTAACCAATGAAATTCAAAAACTCTTCTGTTGTTCCGCACCATAAAAGGCATATGTCGTCCAGGTACCTCACATAATGTTTGATATGCTTCGCCCATGCCGTCGCAAATATAAAAGTCTGCTCCCATTTGTGCAGTACAATGTTCGTGTAGGTAGAAGCACACGGAGCACCCATCGCCACACCCATCTGTTGTTTATAAATTTCACCATTGAAACAAAGGAAATTGTTACTTAACACGATTTCCATGAGTTCTACCAGTAAGTTGGAAACATTTGCACCAAGATTAGCCTCATTTGCCAACACCTCATTAAACCAACTCAAACCCGTTGAATGGGGTATGCTCGGAAATAATTGTACAATGTCAATAGTTGCCATCAAAAGGTCAGGGTGATACAATTGAAATCCTATGCCTTTAAGGAAGTCCCAGGAGTCTTTACAAATGTATTTCAAAGATGTAACAAATCCGTTGAGCACATAATCTATAAATTTGCCTAAAGGTTCTAGGATACCTCCTTTACCAGAAACTATTGGTCTAAATTGCAATGGGTCCAACCCTTTGTGGGTTTTTGGAATACCAAAAATCACTGGGGTTCTTGGTTTGGCTACAAATAAATAGTTGTATAACTTTTCATTGAAAGTACCTTGCAGCAAATGATCCATCAACATGTAGTTTATTTTTGAGTATGCTATGTGTAACTCATTTCTAGATACTATGTCATATTGTTCGGAGTCCTGTAGCATGCAATGAATGTGTGTGTCATAATCCGTGTTATACATCAAGACCAAACCACCCCCTTTATCTGGCTTCATCACCCTACAGCCCTCCTTGGTAAGAAATTTAATTAAATTAGCCTCGTTTGAACCAAGGTTGTTGGAAGCCATGACGGGTTTTCTGGTATTAATGACCCTCATCTCTCTTTCCACTAACTCCTCAAACACTTTGGTGGTAGGGTGTACTGGAGGGTTGAAGGTACTCTTTCTTGAGAGTGCTGTGTCAGAATGGAGTTGTCCTTTAAAATGCAGTAACAAGTTCAACTGTCTAACGAACATTTTGAGATCTATTAACTCTGCTTCTAAATTAAATGGTCATGCTGGTACAAAGTGCATACCTCTTGTAAACAAAACAAAGTGCTCTTCACTAATGTGTATGTCCGTAAAATTATATACAGAAAAGTTATTCTCAGTTATCACAGTGAATTTCTCGGAAAGGTTGGGAAACTTGTCTGGATTCACATGAAAATCTGGGTCCAACTGTGAATGAACATTCACAATCATTTGTTCCACCTCCTCGGTGGAAATCTGGTCCCCCTCCCCCCTGATTTGTCTGGGGGAAATGTAAAATCCTGGTGTGAGTTTTTTCTTTCCTTTTCTGCCAACCTCTCACTCCTTCTGGGTACCTCAGCATTTGTATCAGTGTCATTATTGTTATGGACACTAAACAGCTGCGAGGGGTTGTGATTAGCCCATCTGGTCTTCATTGGAAGTGGGTAGGCTATACCTTCATTGTATTCCCTAAGGTCTCTTTCAAGTTTGTGTTTTTACGGTTCAACACTTTGTTACAAAATTGGTCTGCCTCATCAAAAATGTTGTCATAATTTCGTTTTACTGAAGAGAAATTAGCATCCTTAATCATTGTGTTGTTTAAACCATTCAACTCCTTAAGCAGAGTATCAGCCTTCGCTTCATACTCTGATATCATAACCTCTAACATCTCAATCCCCGCTCGGTTAAAAATGCTACATAACTTCTTATAGTAGGCAGACCCCTTCTGTACATCATTTGGAAATTTAAAACATCTCAATCCTTTTGGGACCCTCTCAACTTTTACACATTCTTTTAAGTAATCAATTTCTAATTGATTAGATTTGAAAGCATATAGTTTGTCCCGCAAAGTATTAAAGTCCTGCTCAATATGAACGTTGTTGTTCGAATTTACAGTACTTTGTTGGAACCAGAACTGCTGGCCCGCCCATACGTTAAAATCAAATACGTTGGCCTGTCCACTTGCGTCTCCTGCCAACTGGTTGTTAGGTTTATTAGTCCGTTTGGTGATTGCCTGCTGGTTAGTAGTACTAGATTGAATGCCACTACTCGTGGGAGAACGTTCGCCGGAAACACGCATTCTTTTACGTTCCAGGCCTTGTTGCTGGTTGCCTGGCAATGTGAAGACTGAATCAGAGTTACTTACTGAAAGTTTGTTTGTAAGTTGTGTCAGCATCTCCAACACTTTGTTAAATTCAGAACGGGTGACCGGACCGTTGTCTTCAGATGTTCTTAACATTTGTGGAGTATCCATGAAGTCGCATTGCACATCTTCTTCCGCCATGGAACAACACAAAAACGAAGAAAGTGAACACAAATGACCAACTGAAGCCAAGAAACCAAAAAATGTAGTCCACAGCAGAAAGAAGGTAAATGAAAATCCTGTAGGTGAAATTCAATGAACAAATTTATTGGATAAAAACCACACAGTAACAAATCCCTCAAGCGCTTTCGCTCAGTGCAATACTGAGCTTTATCAAGATGAACACCATGTAACAACTGCTCCTATTTAAATACTAAAAAAATCATGTGATCAATTAAGTTAAAAACTAATTGATAAAATATCACCTGCAAGTGCTTGGTATTAAAAGGGCTACATGTAAAACCAGTTAAATAGCCTTGTCATAATATTTCTCATATACATAAAGGCTTGAAACATAAACTTCTTGCTAAACATTGTTCAACAACAATAAAACATTAAATGAATCATATTGCGATCAAGATAATAAGTGCTAATGAATGCTAAATAAGTATGAAAAAAATAATAAATAAATAAGTAAAAAATAATGAATAAATATAAAAAATCAAAATAATAAAAAATGTATGAATCAATTCTTTGGGAGTGTATTAATTATGTGAATATACCAATTTTATGTTGTATTATTATAATTTGGCTCTTCTTAATTTCAAAACACTGCTCAAATTCATGTTGTCATTAAGCCCTGTGATCCCAGGGGTGTATTTTCTGTTACCCATCCACTCGTCAAGGTTTCTCTTGAAGAATGTTAGTGAGGGGTTCTGTGTAATGTAGATAGGAATTTTGTTCCAAAGCATGGGGAGTCTCTGTGATAGGAATCTATCCCTCCAGCATGTTCTAGTTGAAGCATTCTGTAATCTCTGTGAAACTGAGATTAGGGACTCTTTGAATGGGGAACGGAAATGTGAATATTTTAATATTAATAGAGATGAAAAGGAGGCTTTGCTTGAATTGAAAAGAATGCATACTGTTGAGTTCCACCCAGCAGACAAGGGGGGGGGGGGCATTGTCTTACTAGATAAGGACAAATATGTGCAGGCTATGCTGGTTTTACTTGGTGATTGTACTACCTTCTCTGTTGTCAATGCTAGTATAGTTAAAGCGTTGGCTGACAAAGTGTTTTTTTTTGCTTTTTGATTTCCTGATAACTGACATTTTTACTGAAGATATCTTTAAGTGTTTTTGTGTTGAGAGTCCAGTGGTACCAGTGATTTATGGTTTACCAAAGATACATAAAGACATGGTTAACCCACCCATGCTTCCTGTTGTGTCTGGCAGAGGTTGGGTTACAGAACCATTGTCCATCTAAAATGAGAAGTCATTGAGACCTATTGTGGATAGTATACCTACTATTCTGAAGGACACCAAGAATTTTTTACAAGATTTGTTCCAGGGAACTCATGGGATTGATATGTGCGAAGAGCTGTTACTTGTTACCCTTGATGTAGGGTCTCTTTTCAGAGTGATACCCAATGATTGGGGTGTTGAGAACATTAGGGGGTTACTAACTGAAGTCAACCATTTTACTGATGTGAAGGTAAGATTGATTTGTGAACTCACTGAGACTGTGCTAGAAAATAATGTTGTTTATCTTTGGTAAAGAATACTATGCATAAGGTTGTTCTGGCTATGGGCACGGCATGTGCCAATAGCTACTCCAACCTTGTACTGGCCAGATGGGAGTCTGATATGGTTTTCAATAGGACTCCATCACTTCTATGGTACAGACGTTTTGTTGATGATGTTTTCCTGTTGTGGAAAGGCAGTACATGGAGTCTTCTAGCTTTTGTAGACTATTTACATACCACCATGGATTTTTTTAAATTTTCAGTAGCATATTCACATTCTAATATTTCATTTTTAGATGTGACAGTTAACAAGAGTGAACTGGGCAGTTTCCACACAGGTATGTTTAGGAAGGATGTGAGGAAGAAAGTCTTGCTACATGGACAGAGTATGCATCCTAGACATGTTTCAAGAAATGTCCTGAAAGGGCAATTTTTGAGGTTGATGAGGTTGTACAATGATGATGCTGAGTTAAATGAAGGATTTGCCAAACTGAAGCAAGATTTTTTAGAGAGAGGTGAATGAGTGTATTAGGCTGGTATCTCTTGACAGAGGCACTAGAGGCCAACCTTTCTTCTCTGAAACATCTACACCACCCACGTCACAGGGAGAGATTGAAGGTAGGAAGGTTAGGTTCCCTTTGACTTTCTCTAGTGATGTTAATACATGTTGTAACATCATAAAGAGGAATTGGAATATTCTATATGCCAACCATGATTTGAGAGGCTTTGTTGGGAATAAACCCAACTTTTCAATTAAGAATAACAGAACAGTCAAACAGCAACTTTGTTATAGGAAGGATAGTGGTCTGTCACTAGAATCACAGAGGTTTGTCAGTTTTCCATGTAGACATTGTGAGTCATGTAAGCACATATATAGTGCATCTAGTTATTTACACCCTACAATTCGATGTTCTGTTGAGTTTTCATTTTATGCAGATTGTAGTACTTGAAATGTTGTTTATTATTCTGAGTGTGTTACATGCAATGTGTACTACGTTGGCAAGATGAACCCCTCCCCCCTTTCAGGGACAGGATTTTAGAAAATCTTTGTGATATTAGGAATTCTAAGAGTACCAGTGCATTGGCTAAACATGTTATTGAAGCAGTTGCATCCCATTATTTTAAGTTTTTTGTTTTGGAAATAGTATTGGAAGGGGTAGAGGTGGTGATTTGAAATGTAAAACAAAAGCCTGTGGACAGAAGTGAATTTTGTTCTTTAAGGCAGACAACTTTCATTTAAACCATTTTTAAAGCAGACACTTTTAAACATTAATTGCACTTTAAAAGTTATAATTGTTTTTAGTAATTAAATAGCTTTTTTCATTGGTTAATAGTACTTTTTAAACACTACTGTGGCATTATGGTGTTGTCTGATGAAGCGGTTATCAACCGTGAAAGCGCTTACTATTTGCCATTAATTTTTTTTATTTTATTGCATTTGTTGACTGAGATTTGTGTTTCAATCATTTGCCTTGTTGGGACTGAACTTACGTCCTATTTTATTGTTTTGTTTTAGTTACTAGTCCCTTTTCTTGGTTGTTGTTTTTTTTTATTTATTTTATCTGACAAACTTGTTAAATTTTAACTGTCATTTTGGACTAATGCAATAATCATAATCTGGCTGCATATATCCTGAAGAACTTACTAACTAGAGTAGAGGCAAATCTCACTAGAATAAAGTAAAATTTATGGCACAGATATGGAAGTAAGTTAAATTTAAGCTGTCATGCTTCAAAACTGCCATGAACCTTAAACTATATGCATCATTGAGAAACAGCCTTGACTGAAGCTTTGTTTCTGGTGAATATCATTGACTTTTACTGTTTTCAAGGCATTTTGACAAACTACTAGACTGCAGATTTGCATCATACCTCAGACTAACTCTCAATCTGTCTTTGCTCTACATTCCTTTTTGCTTCACTCTATAGTTTTTTGTTTATTTTGATACTTTACCGCATTTCTAAACCAATAATAAACCGTATGCTTTTTTATATTACTCAATGTACTACTTTTCATTGTTAATATCATTGTCTGCCATACCTAGTATACAAAATTACTGTAACTACTGACCTCAGTGACCTCTAAAACACAACAGAGGCACAAAGCACTCTCAGCATTTTAAGCCTACTTCCTCACATAGCACAAGCAGTCCCAAAGTCACAGATGCTGAGCCTGTAAGGCAGGCATTGACCCAACGAAACATTCTTGCTATAGGCCACTCCATTGTAAGACATACAGATGTACCTCTTACCAGGCTAAGCAAGGAAAGAGTGATGTTTAGTTGCTTGTCTGGTGCTAAGATCCATCAAGTCAAGCATGCACTCAAGTCCTTGCACAACAAGTGCCAGTATGACTCTGTCATAGTTTATACCGGTATCAATGATTTGAGGTGTACCTCTATAGACTACATGAAGAAAGGCATGATTGAGCTTTCAGACTATGTGACCAAGGCAGGTATGAGCCTTGCACTGAGCAGCATTCTACCTTTCCCAGGGATGATGCCATGATACAAGCAAAAAATAACTGAGTTAAATAATTGGCTTAGTTTTGGTGTCATTCTAAGGGAGTCCAATATTTGTCAGCCTGGTAGGATATGAATGACAGACCACACTGCTATGTCAGGGATGGCCTGCATCTGTTCCCTCTAGGTTTTCAATTATTGGCAGACGCTGACAACTCCCAAATAGCCTTTTTTAGGAAATGCCAACCTGACAAATCTACCAACATAAAGAAACAAGCAAAGGAAAATATAAAGGTGTTATTGATCAATGTTAGGAGCCTAAACAAGAAACTCTACTCCCTACAAGGCCTTCTCACCAAGGAAGACATCAACGTGTGTGTAGTAACTGAGACATGGTTTAAAACAGAGAAGAGAACTCCAGCTGTGCAGGGCTAAAATGCCTTCCACACATTTAGACCAGCTACTGTGCAGGAAGGGGAAAAAGAAGGAGGTGTCTCAGGCTACCTCCAGAAGAGACTCCCATCAAGGCTGCTAAAGCAGCATGATGGACAAGAGCGTCTTTGTGTCCAAATAACCATTAGAAAGGTGCCATACGATGTATTAGATAGCTATAAAACTCCCCCAATGACATAACAAAGTGACAATGCTTATCTACAGCAACTAGAATCACTCAGTATTAAACCCAGTACAATTTTCCTAGTGATCTAAACTGTTCAACACTAGACTGGGAACATTATACCTCCAATGCTGCACAAACATAGAGATTCTGGACTTAGTCAATGCAAGTGCCCTGGAGAAATTAGTCAGAATACCCACTAGAGGGAATAACATCTTGGATCTTGTCCTTTCTACTATGGGAGGTGGGAGCATCTCGCATCATCCCATGCATATCTTCATCACTTGTTAGGTCTGACCATAAAACAGTCTCCTTTGAAATAAAACTGAAACTAGACATCCCCTCCAGTGAAGGTGCCTTTAGAAATTTATTTAGGACAAACTTCATACTCTTAAGTGATACATTGGCAAGCTTAAAATCTCCGCCAAACCCAGTTAACTCCATTGAAAATGCAGAAACATACACCCCCCCACACACACTATAACTGCATGTAAACAGTTGCATAGATGTAGCTGTACCCCATAGGAACAATTACAGGGAAAACTTCAGAAATAAACCCACATCTCAAAGCCCTGTCACTATACTTGCTATCCTTACAGACTGCTAAGAGGTGACCTATGTCTGGCATACTAGGCATCCTCCGACCTATTACTGATGGATTTACTGCACATCAGCAAGTCAAATGGCATTGGAAATGCTCAGTGTGTGAATCTAAACTTTTTCTGCATCATCAACAGAGTGGTTTGGAGGAACAGGTATATCTAGCAGAGGATACTGTTGCTCTGGAACATACCCCCCCCCCACACACACACACATCCACATAAAACAAAGTTCAGCCCTGTCTCTCATCCAGTCAAGCTAAAACAGACAAGCATTCATGGGTTCTGTTCAAGCAGCTTTATTATGTACAAACACATCAGGACTGAGGCTTAATAACCTTAACTTAGATAAACTTACAAACTAGCAATTACACTCCTACATGCTCACTCTCTGGCTACAGTCTCAAAATGGCACTGAAACTAGCCCATGCTTGCTATTTATGTGCACATGCTGTCCTTGAAATGCTTCTTAAAGGTACAACACACACACACACACACACACACACACACACACACACACACACACACACACACACACACACACACACTATTCTAAATCCTCCTTCTTTGAGAAATGGGGCATGCATTGTTGACAACATTAACTGACATTCAATTAATACAAAATAATTCTTTGTCATGCAGATATACAGCACTAAATACATATAGACAGTTATGTCCAGGTTGCTGCATATTTCACACTAGGTCTGGAAATACGACCAAATCATGTGACATAGAAATTAGAATTAGGTCTAACAACTGGAACTGTCTCCGCTGAATGTTGAATCTTGAGGACATCAGGAACATCATTAGGAATGGAAGTAGAAGTTAAGACACGTTCTGCAACAGGAACATTGTCTGGATTGCTCTGAGATCTAGAGTCTGTATCACAGGAACAATGCTGCAATATCAATTCTGATACAGGAATAAGACTCTGTGATTTTTCCTTTACTCCACACCCTCAGATTCTACAAAATAGAATCTTGGCTCAGCACATATACCTGTTATTTGACCAATCCAGTTGAAACCTTTCGCCACTTGTATCCTCACTGTCTCTCCTTCTTTCTATGGACAAAGAAATCTGCTCAATTTATCATAGCTGGACTTCTGGAAATAATGCTTTCTGTATAGTTGGGCTTTGACTGTTCTGTTGTTTTTAGCTTTAGGCCTCAACAAACTGGAACTGATAGGCAATGTTGTTCTGGTTTGCCTAGATAGAACTCTCTGAGCAGGCGATCCAAGTATATCATCACGGGGTATGTTTCTGAGACTGAGTAAATTCAAAAAGACATCGGTATTATCACATGTTGACTTCTCTGATAATTGCTTTGCACTCTGTATTACAAGTTCAGCTAGTCTGTTTGACTGTGGATATTCTAGTCAAGTAGTAACATGTACAAAGTCCCATTCTTTTGCAAATTTCTGAAACAACTGACTGATAAATTGGGTACCATTGTCAGAAATAACTTTGTGTGGACTGCCATGGACTGAGAAATGACGTTTCAACTTGGTGATAGCAGTGGACGTTAGATTAGGTAGTAAATCAATTTCAAACCAGTTTGAATAAGAGTCTACCAACACTAAGTAATGCTGATTGTTCCACTGAAATATATCAGTGGCTACTGCTGACCAAGGTAATTCAGGAACTTGTCTTAGCTGAAGTGGTTCTTTCTGCAAATGCAGTTTAGTACTACTGCATATTGAACAAGAAGAAAGTACTTTAGCAATGTCTTTTACTAGTGAAGGCCAACATACTAGTCCTCCCCCCCTTCTTTTGGTAGATTCAGAACCTGGGTGACCACGATGCAAAATCTGAATATATTCACGTTGTAAGGAAGTAGGAACAACAATTTTAGGACCTTTGAAAATAATGCCATCTTCCATTACCATCTCATCTCTGTAAGGAAAATATGTTTGCACTTCAGGTGGTACACCAGATTGCTTTGACAGCCGTCCAACATTAATGTAGTGGTTGAGCTTTTGCAAAATTGGATCAGTCTTTGTACATTCTCTCAACTCATTAAGTCTCGTGGTAGAAAAATTATGCACTTCCATGACATCAAAGTCAAAATTCTCTGCATTAAGGTGCTCCGTTGTATTTCTGAGTGATCTGGATAATCCCTCAGAACCACAAGGGTGGGAGACTTAAACCTTGACACGGTTATTAATAGAACGTGCTGGAGGGACAGATTCATCACCCAGAGACTCCCTATGCTGTGGAACAAAATCCCGGTACATGTGAGGCAGAGCACCTCGCTGGCCTTGTTCAAGAGGAATCTTGACCAATGGATGGGAGATCGCAGATATACCCCAGGGATTACTTCAGTGTCACTGCTTGACAGAGGCACAGCAAAATAATAGGCATAGTTTTCTTCAAACTAAAGGGGTGGCGAAAGCCACATAACTATGGGCTAGGCTTATAAATGCCCTTGGGCAGATAGCCTAGTATGAACCTATGAATCTATGAACCTATGAACCTAAGATATCAGCCAGGTAAAGAGGTTTGCCTTTTGTATAGACCATTTTGAAGTTGTACTTTTGCAATGTGAGCATCATTCTTTGTAAGCTCACTGGAGCCGAATGCATAGGCTTCTTTAAAATAGTGACTAGCGGTTGGTGATCAGTTTCAATCTGAATAGCTCGACCATAAATATAATCATGACATTTTGAGCTTGCAAACTATATTGCATTTCAGTTTGAGTAAGAGTTCTAGATGCAGGGGCTAGTGGTCTAGCTTCTTGAAGAATAACTGCACCAAGACCAAATTTTGAAGTAGCACAGGAAAGAGTTACTGGTTTATTGACATCATAGTACCTTAATGTAGGTGGGGTGGCAATTTTCTGCTTAAGGTTTTCAAATGATCTCTGGTGCTGTTCTGACCAAGACAATGTAACATTTTTGCATTTCAGCTCTCTCAAAGGTGCTGTCAACTCAATGAAGTCTGGTATAAACTTACCAAAATAGTTGACCATACCAAGAAAACGTTATAGAGCTTGAACATTATCTGGTGCTGGCATCTCAAGAATGGCTGCTTGCTTGGACAGGTCTAGTTGCAAGCCAGTGATGGTAAATAAATGACCTACCTATGTAGCTTCTGGTAGTCTGAACTTTCATTTTAGAGGATTGAGCTTTAAGTTCACTTCATGTGCTCTGACTAGAACTTTCCTAAGGTTTCTGTCATGCTCTGCTTCACCATTGCCTCCAACAAATAAATCATCTACTATTATGGCACAAGGATAACCTGAAAAAATTTGCTCTATTGCAAACTGAAAGACATCACTTGCAGAATTTAGTTCAAATGGCATCCTGAGGAATCATTATCTTCCAAATGGAGTACTGAAAGTAGTCAGTAGTGAAGATTTGCGATTAAGCATCACTTGCCAAAATGAACTTTTTTCATCCAAGACAGAAAAAACAGTGGCATTTGGTATTAGGGCTGTGACTTCCCTGACTGTATACATGGGAAGATGTCACTTACAAGCATACTTGTGTGTCTTTCTGTAACGTCATGGATTTGACAAATCTCAATAGCTTTGCTCAGCATTAAATCACTGACACAAAGCAAAATCTTTCTCACTGCAGCACTATTAATACCACACACAAGCCTGTCCTTTATTAACTCATCTTTTAAATCACCAAACCTACATGTTTTAGCTTTGTTTCTCAGGTCAGTAATATAAGCTGCAAAAGTTTCCAGTTTTTTTATCTCTTGTGTAAAACAAATGCCTCTCTAATGTAACATTTGTCTGGTGGTTACACATTTCCCTGAATTTGTCTTTCAAACACTCGGGGTCTTCACTCGATGCATACACAAATGAACATTTTCTTTCAATGGCCTCTGACCCAGCTAGGTTTAACAAAGTGAATTCCCTGGTGTATGCATCTTTGTCACAATAAGCTGCTTGTATAAAAATATCGTACTGTTGCTCAAATATTCTCCAGTTCACTGCATTATTCTGATCAAATACAAGTGGTGAGGGTTTGAGAAATCCATCTGCCACATTAACACATACCAGTGAAGGCTTTTGCAAGTATGCACAAACACACACATATATACATATGACAAAAATTTATGCCAGTATTTGTAGCTATGCCCAATAGCACAACAAGCCTCTGACTAACTGAACCTTGCGAAATAAGTATCCTGGGTACAAAAATACTCTTGAAATCCCTGTACTGTAAGAAATCACCTCTTATCAGTGTAATAAACATTTCAAAATAACTGCACTGTGCAGATAAACTGGGCAGAAGAAGCTCAGAGTAAGAAACATTTTGAAGCAATTGCACTTTGCGAATAAACAGTACACAACACACTAAAACGTTTCCAAAATGTTTGTACTTTCCTAAATAACTCTGTACAGTGCAAGAAGCACTCTGTAATGGTAACGCTATGGGAATAGACACACCCAGCACAAGAAACTTTTTGAAACGTCTGTATTTTGGCTGCACTTTATGAAATAGTTGCACTTTGCACACAATAAACTCTTTGAATAAATGCACAGTAATACGCATACACTGTAAGCACTTTTACACACTTTGAGATACTTCGAATAACTCTAATTATGTCCTGAATAGCTTCACTCAATGCAAAATAGTAGTTTATGACAAAACACAGTACTTTGCCAAAAAACATGAAGTTGCCTTGCTTTATTTATGCTTAATGTGCCCTTTTTGCCCTTCATTATATTCATTTTGCTTGTTTAATATTTTTTCATGTCCATTATACTTTTCTTTTGCTTGTTTTACTCTAAACATGCCCATTTTAATTTAAACATGCTCATTTTGCATTTCCAAGGTAATTCCAAATCCCTTATGTGCTTTTCTGATAATCATTTTATAAAATATCTTAATTTTAAACATCTTGTTTAATTAATAAACTTTTTGTGCCTCTTGCTTGTTTAATAATGCATTTTGTGCCCTTGCAATGCTCTGTTTTATCTTTTTAATAAATAAATTGTTTGTGCAAGTTTTCATTACCTTTAGTTCATTTCTGGCCCTTTTTTTTACTCAGTTCTCTTAGTTTAAATTCACTGTCAACCTTGCACTTAGTAGCTCTGAAAAGCAGCTTCTGGAATCTCAGTTCTGACATCATATCACTCGTCCAGTCAAGATAAAACAGATGAGCATACGTGCTTTCTGCTCAAGCAGGTTTATTATGTACAAACAAATCAGGATTCAGGCTTAATAACTTTAACTTAGATAAACGAACAAACAAACTAGCTATTACACATACATGCTCACTCTCTGGCTGTACTCTAAAAAATGGCACTGAAGTTAGCATGTGCTCGCTATTTATATGCACATGCTGTCATTGAAATGCTTCTTAAAGGTACAACACACACACACACACACACACACACACACACACACACACACACTATTCTACAAGCCCTGTCCACATTCAAGCACAACTTATATCTAAGGATGGGGAAAGAAACTTTACCCCCTGGACTGCCCCCCTGTACTACCAATGGACAGAGTCAGCTCCTAAATGCTTTATCCCATGCATGGGTCCCCTCAAATTAACTATGGTATGATCCCAGTTATTCTCATTAAGAAAAATATATATTTTTAACAGCCATGGGATGGGTAAGGCCAATCTACAACGAAATGGGATAGGTTATTTCAAGCTCAAAAAGGGAAATTGGCTAGGCTTAAAATGGCCAGCAAGGGCAGCTAGCCTAGGACTTACCTATAAACCTATGAAAATCTTGTTCACAAGGCAATTTTCTTTTGACTCAGCAATTATAGTAAATGATCATTTTGAAAACTGAATATAGTCTGTGAAAACCTGGGTCTTTGATATTTACAGACAACATGCCTTTTTTTCTTTATTGCAGTTCCAAGAAAAACAAAACAGCAAAAACAAAATATTTCTTTGTTACTATACAAATTCTCTTTTATTGTTTAGTTGTATGGTAATTTGCATCTTGTACTAGTTTCATTAATTAACCAGATAAACCCATTCATCACAATCATCCATTTTCAGTGGCATCCCAAGGTTTACTGTTCTTTTACATGACATGCTCACAGATACGTCACAGACAAATGGAAAGGAAAATACCCAAACGTTGCTCTCTGTAATTCCAAAAAATTTATTGACAGAATTTCAGAGCTTTAATCTTTTATATTATCTGCTAGTAAACTTTTTTCTTTAAAAATGTAAAATTTTTCTAGAATCCTGGATTTATAACTCAAACATTGTGTAAAGCACTGCTAAGAATCAAATTTCTGAAGTATTAGCATGTACTTATATACTATATCACATGTATAAAGCAGAGAAATCAATTAATTGCTGTATAACCATTAAATCTTCAAATACTATTACTATTTACAGTTATGTAGTTCTATAACTGTTTATTACAAGTGTGTCTGTATAACTGACTTATTTATGTCAGGACTCCAATAATATTTTCATACTATGTTAAGACTCTGAAGCAGTACTATAAAACTAAAAGTCTTTCAGCCTGCTATACAAAAAAGACAATAACCTGTCAAGGGAAATATTTTAAACTGTCCACCGATCTAGCCACAACCCTTTTCTCATTTTTGCACATGGGGTCAGGGTGTCACTTCAACAGTGACAATGCCACAAGGTGCCTAGCCCTGCAACAGTAGTTCTTCCACAGCACACACTAGCATGCACACTCACAACTATGGCCAGTTTAGAGTGTCCAGTCCATCTACTGCATGTCTTTGGAATGTGGGAGGAAACTGGAGTGCCTGGAAGAAACCCATGTGAATGCAGAGAACACATGCAGACTCCACACAGAAGGCACCCAAGATGAGAATCAAACCAGGGAACCTCTTGCTGTGAGGTGACCATGCTATCCTCTCTGCCACTGTGCCACCCTAAAACTGTCCATGGGTACTAAATTCTAGTGTGTAGTCTTACCTTAATGGAGTCAGAATTAAAGTAAAACCAGGCTCTGTGCTGGAAGCATGCAATGCAATCTGCTGATACTTCACTCCTGAAGCCCATATGCCTCTTATTAAGGGAGTATCAGTCCCAAATATTGACCATGCAGTTCGCTTACTTATTGAACCTGGAACAAAAGTGTCCATGCAAACTTCTCTAAATGAGGTTTGTGACTATATGGTTAACTACCCTGTCAGGGAATATCATTATTGCTCTTTAAACAAGCGATGGGTATGTATTCAGTCCACCATCATCTTTTCAGCTGAACATGGATGTGCAGAATTCTCCATCCTGGCAACTGACCAGTGGTTTTATATCAACACTGTGAGTATCAGAATTTCAAATTCTGTCTGAATTAAAAAAGAATGTGAACTGGAATTGTAATATTAAATTTATATGGGGGAGTAAATCTCTCAACAGAACCCCCCAAACTCTGGGAGGGGAGAGGCTTTGTCCCCAACATCTTCTCACTTAATATGCAACTGCACCCAAGATAAAGAAGAAATTCTGTCACAGTGATATCATTTGTAAAGAGCACATTTTTTATGCACACTGGTGATCATACAAGCATCCATCACACTTAATGTATACTTTCCTGTCCAGCAGTCAGCAACATTTAGAATGTACAAATGAAGAACAGAGTCACACAGATGATGAATTAGGTTTTAAAGCCTAGTTGTGTTTTTTATAGTATTTGTGGTATGGATCGTCAGCTGTCTATGGCACTTTTGTTATGTGATCATATGCCTTTTTAATCTTTTGAGACTGGTTGATTGATTGACCACACTTGTATTTATTATTTAATCAATGTTCATTTGTCCTTATTTGGTCTGAAGGAGCAATTTGTTATTGTGAAAGTGTTCACCGTTTTTATTAAACTCTGTTTTTTAGTACGTACTGAGTCTTATCTTTTGGTTTCATTCAGCCGTGTATATGTGAGTCTGTTTTTCGTTTGTACTTTGATCTGTATTTACGCTCAGTTTATTACCTGAGGGGTTATTCTTGCCAGTAGAATGTTTACAATGTACCTATACAAATGACACTACTCTTCCCATGCCTTAGACTCCACCCCACTGCATACTCATCATCACATTCATCTTAGTGGAAGGAAGACGTTCAATGATTGAAAGTCTCGATCTCCATTCTTGCTAATCTCAGACATCTCCTACCCTTCTAGCCTTTTTATTGCCATAAAATATTCAACCAAATATTGTTCTTTTTGCAAAGAGATTCTCCTAAATGTTTCCTTTTTCATCTTTCATTTTAATTCCATTATGACCAGTTCATTTTCAGTTCAGATGATCATCTTCCTCACTTTATAGTATTCACACTTCATAACACTTATACATGCTGCTCTAAGATTTTTGTACACTTTTTTATTCTTATACAATTTATGAAATTCCTGTATTTGTATTTTTTTTTCTTGCACGGGTGGTAGATATTTCTTTTTCATTCAACAATCACTCCAATAACTATTTGTTTCCCTGATTGGGAGTTAATAGTTTCACAGGTAAGCACTTGCCAAAAAATCTACAAGGCCATTACAAAAGTAGGCAATAAACCCTATTCAGAAGTTACCTCTAGTCTCAAGGAGGGTGACATAAGGATAAATGGGAGAATAGGGATTTAAGTCTGCCATCCAATTATCCATGATATTTTGAAGGTGACAAGGGTGCCACTCTGCTTGACATGTACTGAAATTTGTTCCAAATGTGTGTGGGCGGGTACATTATAGTGGTATATTAATCTATCAGCTGATGACTTGGGTTATCTTTTAGTAGCCATTATTTTCACCACAGTGTTTTCCAAGGTTTATGTACACACATTCAGGTCCACCTAATTAAAGAACAGCTCATCTCAGAAAGTGAAAAGACATCTGTTGTCTCAGGATATATCCATCTTCAATTGGTACTAATTTTTCTTCCCTCTTCTAAGTGGTTAGTATTATTTTGCACTACCTTATGTCTTCTTTCTCTGTTATCCTACATAATTAATTCAAGTGCACATTCAGCCTTAAATCTCTTTCTTATCCTTTCCTTCAGCACTTGTACTGTTCCTTCTCTTTCCTTTCAAAATATCTCTTTCTCAGTATTCTAACATTTTCCCAATAGATTCTTAATCTCCATGCCTGCCTATAACACCCCTCCATCTCAGTTCCATTGAAGATAAATACCAGTTATGAAGCAATCTCTTATATTCATATAACTTGCCTGAGAATGACAAGTGCATCATATTTCCCATACCTTCTCTCATTTCTGCTCCTGCTGTGGCACTGCCAAATTCCTCCTGAAAAACCTTCTTCACTGCCTGGCTCCTTATTTCTCTGGGCATCATACACCCTTTTAATTTTCTTCCTTTTAAATCTCTCATCTAATAAACTATTTCCATCCTTCCCCAAACGTGCAGCATACTTTGCATTGCTAGAAATATTTCTTCCCCAATGCACCTATCAACCTCTCGTCACAAGACATTTGGACAAAGCCTAAACTAATTGGGGGGAGGAAGGACCAAAAATAGGGACTTATTATCAACTTAGAAAATTACTAGAACAATAGGATGTGTGTTAGTATACAATTTCTGAAGGATATGAAGTCTGGAACTCAAATGTATGATATTATTTGGTGACTTCAATCCTCAGTGATTTGCCAGAAAAACACAAATTTTATGAGGAACAGACCAAAAATATGAGGCAAAAATCTGGACAGTCTGTGGAAATCTATGCAGTTGAGATGAGAGGTATGTTCCCTAATACAAAATTATCTCTTATTTTCTTAAAAAGGTACTTGTATTCCAGCAGAATAGTATCAAAAAGCAAGCCATTCTCCCATATCCAATTTGTCTTTTCTCCCTTTCTGATTTATTCCACTGCATCCTTAACACTTCTGCCTTTCTTGCCTCTTTTAACATGGCCACTTTCCTTCTAAAGTAAATTTCTATGTGATTTGTCATTTTAGCACTTTTCAAAGCACATTATAATGCACATTGAATATCAACAGTATACCTCAAAAACAGTAGGAATAGCAACATCAACATGTTTAAAGCATTAAGGGAGATGGAAAAAAATGACGGATGGTAAGTGTCAAACGAGAGATGATTGTATAGGCCCCCAGACAGCTTAGTGATAGGGAGTGGAGATATTTGGTTGGATCATAAGAAAAAAATTGGGGAAGAAAAAATATAGATACGTGAATATAAAAAGGCGATTAGTTAGACTGGAAACAGTGAAGAAACTTCATTTTAAATCCAATAGTTACAGATTAATGTTTATTTGAATTGTGAGCTGCAAACACAGAAGAATTTGACTCTAAATAAAAAGGCTAAGGTGAAAGGGAAAACAGAGTATGCTAAGAGATGGAGATAATCCTCATATTATTGGAAGAGAAGTGTGATGTAGAAAGGAAATAATGTTAAGACAATTAAAGTTAAATGTATGGGTGAGCTTAGAAGAAGGGCTGGGCCTTTCAGTCAACTGGAAACAGTGAGGTATTGCACAATTGCCACACTGCTACTACAGGAACAAGAATATTTTTCAGAAAAATAAGTCAATGCAATCATCTTTTCAGAAAAATTCAACAGCGCTACCCAAGATCGCCCTAAACATGTAGACTATGAGAAGAACAAAATGGTATTGTGAAATGTTTAGTAGTTCACATATCTACACAAATAATAGGTATATAAACAAGTTTATAAATAAACCAATAAACATAGAAGGTCAAAATGAATGTTATAAGTCGAGTTAAGGAAAACAATTATAAAAAAAAATTGCAAAGTTTTAAGTGTTACAAAGGAATACCATGCAGCCATAAATAGATTCTTTACATTATCATGTTTAAAATGCTTATAATGTTGTAAAGAATTTGTAATAGACTATAAGGCTGTAAAACAAATGTCATGATACTGAAAAAAATGTTTCAAATGCACAACCCTTTAATGCTGCCAAGATAGAGTGAACTGTTTATGCAGAAAGTTAGTTCAGTTTGATTAAACATTTGTAGCAAGCATACATTTAGATACAAGTGGTCAAAATGTGGTAGAAGGACAGAATGATTCTTTTTATTGTTAACCTGCCTATTATTCTTTATTTGTGCATCTTGTACATTAAATATGCAGTAAATGTAGGCAAGCAGGCTCAAACATTAGACAAAATTGACTGCACTTAATAGTTAAGCAAGGTTGTGTGGCAAAATTCAGATTAATAAGGGCTTCTATCCTGCATCTTATCCCTGGTTTGTTTTCTAAGAGTTGTGAGTTCATTTGTCAAGCTGAAGTATAATTATACAAATTCTCTCAGATAATGGATTCGGTATTAAGCTCACTTCCATGTGCATGTATAACCAGTCACCAGTAATATCAATAACCAGTAGATGCTGAATGACCACACTTACTGAGAAGACATGGGATCCATCTTCCCCATTCAGCCCTGCTGCCAGTTTGGGTTGTTGTTGAAACCAGCCCAATTCACACAGATATTGCTTTATAACTGGTGACACACCAGCCCTAAACTATAAATTAAAAACAAAATTATTCTTTCACTATGACAGTCACAGAGAACTGTAAACTGGGCTACAAAAATATTAAAGTTGATTGGTCCGGTACTGGGGTGTTATTCCTTGATACTTCTATAGCTGAAAATCAGTTTGCATCCTTTATTTTTACTCTGTGGATTCATAACGTAATTCAAATAACATCCCTCAGTGTCTATTTTATAAGATATCCCCATGTCCTGTGTATGGACAATACACCTTAAGGTGTAATAATATCCAGTGATAAAGCACACCCTGCCATGAATTACTCCTCAGACATAAATGGGCTCTGCAAAGTCAAACATTCTGTCCAGCCACTTTACAACAGATACAGTGAATATATTACACAATGACATTACTGTGCCTTAACCAGACAAATTAAAATTACTGTCTGAAAACAACTATTGTGTGACAGTTATACAGCATTATCAATGAGTAGTAATGTCTTTCTAGAATAATGATAAAAATATTTGGCTTTACATCATGCTTTGGTCCTCCTTCCAAAACACACCCGTTGGATACTTTATTGCTTAAGTTATATTCCAAAAATATAAATTTTCACTCTTGCATTCATTTATATGTATATATTAGGCATAAAACTCCATGTAATCATCACATTTGCTAAACACACTGATGACTTGATCCTAGAAAATATTGACAATATTAAATTAAAAGACAGCTGCAATTAATGTATTATCCTATACAATAATATTTAACAGTGGCCATTTCATTCTGGCTAGGTGGTTGATAATAACAAAACTGTCTGCCAATAATATTTTATAGTTAAATCTATTGCTAGAAATACTATTCTTCTCAAATTTATACATCATTTCTAGGATGTTTCTCTAACTGATGTTTACAAAGAGCATTTATTAATTTGTGTAGCTTATGTCATTGATCTGCATATGGTCAGCTTAAGGCATTAATAATACCACCTTTATTTTAGGAAACTTAGTATAGCACATACGGTGTCAAACGGAGTGATGTCAGCATGCTTTGCATATTCATGAGAGCATGCTGAATCACACCTAAGGCTAACACGGTCCGTGTAAAACAGTAGGGGGCGTGTCCGTAGGCCGAGCCCTGCAAGCGGACACGCCCCCAGAAGAGTAAAAGTGCCCAAAGTAAACACCCACGACAGAGTCCACGGAAATGTGAATAAACACAACACAACACATGCCCCCACAGAGTATGAACATAAAATATATAAATGAACATGTTATATATTTTTTTTAAATTGTAAAGATGTTTGCCCGTGAGTGCGCTATTTCGCTGGCGTGCCCGTAAGCGCAGCTACAGTTAGCAGTCAGTGGGAAAGCATATAAGAACTAAATATGCAAAGTAATCCAAGAAGCAATAGCATAGCAGTAGAGATGTCAGCTGAAGAGCAGGCATTCATGGTTCGAGCCCCCACAACACCAACTTTTATTTTTAGCAAAATAAGCATGAAACAAGTTCCTGACAAACATGTACACATATAAAATCACATTTTATGTAAAATGTAATGAACTAGTCCATTTATTTTGAAGAAATGTGAGGTAACAAAACAATAAAAAAATGCCACATGTGCCTATAGCTGAGCTACAGTTTAACAAGGTGAGTGCATCTGCCCGTAGGTGAGCAGTGGTTTGACAGGTGCAAAATGAGTGCCCGTAGCTGAGCAGTGGTTTTACATGCTGAGACTGTGTGACCCTAGCTGAGCTGAGCGTAATATGCATGCTGACAGCCAAATGAGGCGTGAACCAGCGCACCCCGTTTGCGCGGAGCTGTGCACCGCGCTAACAAGCTAACTGACGGGCAACGTTGAGCAAGCTGTAACAAAACTGCCTTTACACAGACACACCCCTAGCCTGTCTAGACAGTCATAAAATATAAAAAGCAGTGGCCAGGTTCGAACCCAGGATACCATGCACCATAGTCAAGGTACTGAACCACTAAGCTACGACAGCTGTACTCAGAAATGCAGTAATAGCAAATATATAGGAATGAATAGAAAGTGGAGCATGACAAAGCAGGTTTTGTGAAGTGGATACAATTCCAAAATGGCCAATCACAGATAAGTGCGGGAAAAACGGCATGTATAAGCCCCATAGGTGGGAATACACAGCATAAACGATTGTAGAACTGACTTGCAGCCAGAATGTCAGGTGTAGGTGAGGGTAGTTGCTTTCGAGCACAGAGGTGGGGCGTTGAGGAGTCCAGATACATGGTCTGGCTCCTAGTCCACAATCATGTGTGAACACAACAGGGATTATACTGTGCCTGCAGGGTTTGCATGGGATACTTTGCATACAGTTGTCAACATCCTTTCATACTGACCTAACACTGTAGTACTGTATAGTGTACTGGTTCAGTACTTTGACTGTGGTGGACAGTATCCTGGGCTTTAGTCCTATCACTGCTTTACATTTCCATAGTGAGCACAACAGCCTGGTTAGGGACCAGTTGTGCACATCTGACCATGTTGCATTATGTTCAGATATGAACTACTTAAACCAGGCTTGTCCAACATTGGTAGTGTACTCCACAACATAGGTGTACATTTGCAAACACTAGCGATGTGCCCTAGGCCATTTCTAATGCTAGTCGGAGAGTGTGTTTGTCCTTCGACACACATTGTAAGTGGGGTTTGCCATGACAGATGTCATGGTTAGTATACTGTGCCTCTGTCTACCTGTGACATAACAGTGATACCCAGGGTAAACCTACCATCTCCCATCCACTCATCAAGATTCCTCTTGAGGAGAATTGATGAGTGACTCTATGGATAGCCTGTACTGGGAGTTTATTCATGGGTGGGGGTGGCTTCTGTGTTATGGATCATGCAGTACAGCTTGTCCTATGTATGTCAGTGCTGGGGTTCAGGTCTCTCGTGCATAGCTCACTGCCATTCAGGTTGTACAAGGTGCAGCATGTTTATTGATACCAGCTTGGACATGGCTTTATACATCAGGCACAGCTTGCCTCTGGGTGGGCAGTATGGCAGTGTGTAGCTGTAGTTTGTTTAATCAGGCAACACATGGCATCTGTGCAAGCTCTTTGATACTCCTGGTGAGGTACGGTTGGGGACTTTACAGTTGATGGAGGTGTCTGCTGAGGTACATCCCACAGGGGCTATTGTAGTCAATTGTAACGCTGATGAAGGATGACTGCAGAGCCACAATGACCTCCCCTTATCTAGATCTGACAACCTTCATGATTAGGTGGGTATATGGTATGTTTCTGTAAACACTACAGCCACATGTTTGTCCAATGCAGGATATCTATCACCTTGTGTCCCCAGGTTTCTCATTACATGTTAAGTACGTAATGGGTTAACACCTATGTGGTAATTGGTGGGCACTTACTGTATATCCACGGGGGTTGACTATACACTTTTCTGCAATTAGCTTGCTGACATGGCTATGGCACCAGTTGTCTGTTCCTATGTGGCCCTTTTGTGGGATGCTTGTGTTAGCTGGAGGGTCACATATGGTGAGCAGTTTGTAGTCCTCTGCAAACATGTTCAGACACAGTCCTTCTATGTTGGCCTGTACCTATGGGACATATATACCAGACGAGGGAGGTCCCAGGACCAAGCCTTGTGGGATGCCAGTTATATCTGGTTTGTAGTCTGACATTACTGTAGCATGTCTGACCATGTCAGTTCTGTCCTTGGTCTGGTTTGCAACCCCTCTACTGACATAGGGGTTTATATTTAAGCTGGTGAGCATATCTATAATGAACATGTAGGGTATTGTATAGAAGCCTTTGCAAGGTCCAGCTACGCTGTGTGGACCACATTGCCCTCATAGTTTCATAGTTTCATAGTATAGTACTAGGCTATCTGCCCTGGGGCATTTGTAAGCCTAGCCATAGTGATGTGGCTTTTGCCACCCCATGAAATGGTACAAAAATGTACAGAATAAATCTAGAATACTGTGCCTCTGTCTAGTAGTTGACACAATGAAGGTCCCCTTATATAATAGAGTTAGTTTACTGTGCCCCTGTCTAGCAGTGACACAGATGTGACCCCTGGGGTAAACTTACGATCTCCCATCCACTCATCAAGATTTCTCTTGAAGAGAGTCAGTGAGGGCTCTGCCTAATACGAACTGGGATCCTGTTCCAAAGCATGGGAAGCCTCTGGGTTATGAATCTATCCCTCCAGCATGTCCTATTCATACTTGTGCCAAGGTTTAAGTCTTTAGCTCTCGTGGTCCTGATGGATTTGGATTTTTTGAGGTGGAGCATGTCCATCAGATCCTGATTGGACATGGCCTTGTACGTCAGGCAGAGATCACCTCTGAGCAGGCGGTATGCTACTGAATAGAGCTGAAGTTTCTTTAGTCTGGCAGAATAAGACATATGTTGGAGACCCTTGATCCTTTTGGTGAGGTACTTTTGTGGTCTCTCCAGCTGTTGCAAATGCCAGGTGAGGTACATACCAAATGGGGCATTGTACTCAATCATGGGGCTGATGAGGGAGGAATATAGGGTACAATGACATCCTTGGATCTGGATGTGAATCCCTTCATGATGAGGTGTGCAAGGTAGAATGTTTTTCTAACCACTTTGGCAACGTGGGTGTCAAATGAGAGGTCGCTGTCTACTTGGGTCCCTAGGTCTCTGATTACTTTTTCCATACTCAGTGGGTTGCTGTCTATGTGATAATTTGTGGGTACTTTGTTTTTTCCAAAAGGGATGACTATACATTTTTTGGCATTTAGTTTAAGGCCGTGACTACGGCACCAGTTGTCCGCTTCAGTGAGGCCTTTTTGTAGGATGTGTGTGTCTGCTGGTGTATCGACTATGGCCTAGTTTGCAGTCATCTGCGAACTTTGTCAGCCACAGCCCTCCCATGTTTGCTTTAACATCTGAGAAATAAATGCCGAACAAGAGGGGTCCCAGGACAGATCCCTGTGGGACACCACTTGTGACTGGCTTTGAGTCTGACATTGCTCCAGCGATTTTAACTTTATGGGTTCTGTCCTTTAGCCAGTTTGAAACCCATCTAGTGACATAAGGGTTTACTTTTAAGCTGTTTAGCTTATCTATGATGCCTGAGTGGGGTATTGTGTCGAAGGCCTTAGCCAAGTCCAGGTATGCTGTATGGACTGCTTTGCCCTCATCAATGGCTCTAGTGACTGTTTTGAAAAAGTCAACCAGGTTTAAAAGGCAGGATCTGCCCTTTACAAAGCCGAACTGGGTGGGGTCAAGTGTCTGTAGGTCCCCTATGTCTCTGTTTATGAGTTCCATAATGATTCTTTCCATAGCTTTGCAGACCAGGCTAGTTAAGCTTATGGGGCGGTAGTTTCCAGGGTCTGTAGAGGCACCCCTTGTGGAGTGGGACCACTGTTGCTGTACGCCAGTGTTCAGGTACATATCCCAGTAAGGCTATGGTTAAATAGCATTTTTATGTGTGGGTTTAGCTCCTCTTGGAGTTCACGTAACACGCACCCGGGATACCATCAGGTCCCATTGATGCTGTGTTTTTGCTTTGTTTAGGCGGTTCTCACTTGGACATCTGAGATGACAGGAGATTACATTCAGCTGGGATAAGTATTTCTTCTTTGGGGTGAAGGAGGGAGAAATTTGCACTGAACCTGTCAGCCAGAATGTTAGCAATATCTGTGGGTTCAGTGTATTTTTGTTGTTGTGAACCAACTCTGAGCATATCTGGGGGTTTCCACCCAGGTTTCTAACATAGCTGCAGAAGGCTTTGTGGTTATCTTTAGTGTCCTTAGCGATTTTTCTCTCAAAGTTTGCCTTGGATGTTTTTATGAGAGAACGTAGTTTTCTGCTAATGTTGATCAGAGATGTCTTCCCTTCATGGGATTTCGCTCTGACGCAGTAGCTTCCTTCTTTTGTTATACAATTTGTTTATGGCTGAGGTCCACCAGACAGGATGCTTACATTTGGGGGAGAGGGACTTGGATTTGTTTGGGATTGCATGATCCATGCATTCTTGGAGATGTCCATAGAAAGCATTTGTGAAGGATTCGGCATTGTGGGATGTGGTATCCACTGGCACAGTGGGCTTAAAGGATACCATCTCAGTTTTAAGAAGAGTGAAGTCTGCTTTTGAGAAGTTTTTCACTGTGGTCTTTTGTGCTGGGGGTGGAGGTGGGATATGTATATCCAGGGTGATTAGTTTGTGGTCAGATCTCACTAGTGAGGGGTATACTTCCGGTGTGGAGCATTTTGTCCCCATGTTTGTGATGATCAGGTCTAGTACATTATCTCCCCTAGTGGGTCATTAATGACTGTTTCATATGAGTCAAACATGTTTAGAGGCAGGATCTGCACTTAAGAAAGCCACACTGGGTAGGGTCCGGTGTCAGTAGGTCGCCAATATCTTTATGTCTGCGGTACATGCTGATCCTTTCCATAGCTGTGCAGACCGAGCTTCTCAGGATTCTGGGGTGGTAGTTTTCAGTATCCATTCAGGCAACACCTTTGTTGAGAAGGACCACTGTTGTTGTACACTGCTCTTTGGGTACATATCCTGTGGTAAGGCTGACATTGAGCAGTGGTGTGATTTGGCATTCCATTCTTCTTGGAGTGCATGTTGACTCAGCCCAGGACACCATCTCATACCATTGCTGCTGTGTGTTTTGCTTTGTAGATGCTGGCTGTTACCTCAGCATCTGCAATGTCAGGGGGCCAGCAGTCTGCTGGGATAGATATTTTGCATTCGGGGGGGGGGGGGGGTTTTGCACTGCACCTGTCAGGATGTATGTTGGCAATATGTGTGTGTGTTTGGTATGTTGTTTGCAATATTTGTGTGATTCAGAGCATATCTGTGAATTCCCAACATGGTTCCTAACATCAGTTGTGGAAGCCTTGGGATTATCCTTAGTGTCCTGTACAATTTGTATCCTCATAGGTTCATAGGTTCATACTAGGCTATCCACCCTAGGGCATTTGTAAGCCTAGCCAGAGTGTGTGTGTCTTTCGCCACCCCTTGCTATGTGAATATTATGGCCATTTATGATTTGTTTTGCTGTGCCTCTGTCTGGACGTGACACAGTGAAGACCCCCAGTGTAACTCTACGATCATCCATCCACTTGGCAAGATTCCTGTTGAAGAGTGTCAGTGAGGGGCTCTGCCTAACATGGGGTGGAATTCTGTTCCAGGGTGTGGGGAGCCTCTGGGTTATGTATCTGTCCCTCCAGCACATCCTATTTCATTATGTGTTGAGGTTGACATCTCTCACTCTCACAGCTCCAATGGCTTTGAGTTTTCGGGGGTGGAGCATGTCCATTACTCCTGTGTTGGACATGGCCTTGTACAGCAGGCATGCAATGCCTCTGTGTGGGCAGTATGTGACTGCATTCAGCTGGGGTGTCTACAGCCAGGCAGCATATGACATATATTTGAGACCCTTTATCCTCTTGGCGAGGTACCTTTGAGGTCTTTCTAACTGCTGCAATTGTCAGGTAAGGTACATCCCAAATGAGGCATTGTACTAGATTATGGGTGTGATAAGAGAACAGTATAGGGGCACAATGACCTCTATTGATGTAGATGTGAATCCTTTCATGATATGGTGTCCAATATAGACAGTCTTCCTAGCCACATTGGCAATGTGAGTGTCACATAACAGGTTACTGTCCACTTGTGTCCCTAGGTCCCTGATTACTCCTTCCATACATAATGGTTTATCACCTATGTGGTAATTTGTGAGTACCTTGTTTGGTATTTGGTGGGACATTCATACTGTCCAGTGTCTTCAGGACAGCTGGGTGGGGTTCCTGTGTGTGAGAGTGTGGTCTGTAGCATGCTACAGACTGTACAGCAGTCTTGCCTACGGTTAGTTGCACATGGGTGGACTCCAATGCCTTCTGCATTGTCAGTTACCTGGACATATGGGTGTCTCTGCTGAATATGGATACTCACCCTCCTTTTATGTTTTGTTCCAGGTTTTGGGGCCATGACACATGATATGTGGTATAACCTGGTAGTGCTGGTGTGCTGTCAGGAGGCTTGCAGCAGGTTTCTGTCACTGCACAGACATCAATGTTCTCCATACTGGGATGGCCTCGAGCATGCATATTGGGGTTTACATCTGGCATTGGTCAGCATTACCCTTATGTTTCTTTCCACTTATGTTTTGTAGGGTGGTGGGTTAGTCTTTTCAGCCTTGCCTATGAAAGGCTCTATGGAGGTGGCAAAAGCCTTATCCAATATCCAGACACCCAGGGGTAACAGGTGCAAGCCATCCCTGGAACAGCTGCGTGGCTTGTCAAGCTTGACATCCCAAGCAGACAGACATTGGATCCCCTTGGAATGACACCAGTAATTGTGCCACTTGTTATAACTGATCATTCCGTGTTTGTACTGTGGCATCATTCTTGGTGAGGGTAGGATGCTGCAAACGGTCAGTGGCATACCGGCCTGGACTACATAATCGGAGTGCTCATCTATGTCTCTTTTCATGTAGTCTGGGGAGGTACATCTCAGGTCATTCACACCAGCATGGACTATGACTGCATCATATTTCTACTTGCTTTGGGGTGACCTGCATACTTGTGTTATGTGGCGTATTGTAGCAGCCTACAGGCAGCTTACTGTACCCTTTCACTTGTTCAGTCTGGTGTGCGGGACAGCAGCGTGTCTCACTATGGAGTTACCTATTACAACTGTATCAGGCATGTTGTTTCTCCTTCTGGCCTGTGACTGTTTGGCACACCAGCTTTGTGTACTATGTGTTGCATGTGCTATGTTTGGAGGTTGTTTGATTGGGTGTCTGCTTTGGGGGCCTCTGTTGGTGTGGTGTGTTTGTAATTCGGCCTCTGGGAATGTTTTTCTGTGTTTATGTCTTTAGTTTGCAGTTGTGATAGGTCTATGTGGGACTGGGTTTGTGGTGTGTGTGGTTACCTTCTCCTCCTGACTAGTTTTGGGAGTACTAAGTTGAGGGAGCTCAGCCTCCAGTTTGGATAGATGGTTGCATCTCTCACATATATTTGTATTTCTTGGGAGTTGGGGTTGTCTGTGTACTTGGGGCAGGTGTAACATTGCCTCAAGATTCACAGATTCAACTTGTTGTGGCTGGCCTTAGTGGATTGTATGTGTGGACATATTTTACTGCCATACTACTGATCAGTGATTACTTATTTTTTTATGTTTGCTCTATCATGTAGTAGCTTCCTCATTCTCTTGCATGGTTTGGTTATGGCTGGTGTCCACCATGCCAGATGGCTGCGTGTATGGCATTGTGTCTTGTTTTAATTTAGGATTGCATAATCCAAGCATTCCTGGCAGTGTTCATGGAATGGCTGTATTACAGGTTCTGAGGTGTGGCCCATATTTTGCACCTGCGCAGGACCTTTAATGGATTCCACATCAGTTTGGAGGAGTGCAAATATTGCTTTACACATGTTTTTCACTGTGGTTTTCTGGCCAGGGACTGTGGTCAGGATTTGTATATCCAGTGTGATTACTCTATGGTCTGGTTTTACCAGTGAGCAATACACTTCTCGTCTTGCCATCCAGTACCCATGTTGCTGATTATCACATCCAGTATGCTTACCCTCTTGTGGGAGTGGTACGTTGTTCCTGGGCATTTTGGTTTATGGATTCTATGAACTTTGTCCTACAGTGTTGGAGCTAGTATAATGCTCCCAGTCTACGTCTGGGTATTTTCAGTCACCCAATATAATGTGGTTTGGAGGACTTGATATATTCATGTATTCCAGCATAGGCCAGGTGCAGTTCCTGGTGTTGGGACGGTAGTCTGTAGCAGGCTATAAACTGGGGGGCAGTTTTAGCCACTGTTACTTGACCATGGCTAGTCCATGCTGCTTCTTGTTGTGGTACCAACATGGGGGTGTGGTTATCCTTGACAATTATTGCTAGCCACCCTCCTTTTGTAGCTTGTTCCATGTTTTGAGGCTGTACAGCACAGTATGAGGTGTAACCTGGTAGTGCTAGGGTGCTGTTGTGAGCCTTGACCCAGTTTTCTGTTACAGCACAGATATTAACATTCTCCATACTGGGTGAGTTTAGACTGAATGCATCTTGCTGTTTAGACTTCTGGCATTGGGTAGCATTACATCTAGGTTCTTATCCCTTCTGATACCTGTGGAGGTAGGTTTGTGTTTTGAGCCTTACCTATTCAGGGCACACTGTGGGTAACAACAGCCTTTGCCAGTATCCATATGGCCTGCACTGATAGGTGCATGCCAGTCCTAGCAGGTGGGGCATCATGTCATGCTCAGCATGTCATCCCAGGCTGGCACACATTGGATCCCCTTTGACTAACTGCGATACTTCAGCCAATTATTGCACTTGATCATCTCATTGTCATATTGTGGCATGATGCTTGGTGAGGGTAGGATGTTAGTCACGGTCCTCAGGTGTGCATATAGTACATGGTGTTACATTACTTAACACATGGCATTCATGCCTCAGGTGGTGCTGCAGGGCTGCCTCTGTCGGATGCACATATTACACTCCCTGTACATGTTTGTGAGCAGGTCATGTCATTTTAGGCATCCCTGTTATTATTTGAGTGAGTCAGAGGGGGTATCATTCCCGGGGTTCCTACTGAGCCACTGTATGTGCTATGCATTGCCTCTTTGCCAAGGCCAGGGCATACTGGGCACGCCTCCTTCGGCCTACTGGGGCAGGCTCAGGTTGTTCCTCCTCCGAGTCACGCTCTGCCTGTGATGGCCTTGGCAATGGTGGGGGGCTGTTTGGCCCAGCCCTATGCTGGTCCTGCTGCAGCTGTTTTCGCAAGATCATATTATGTAGCATAGCACATACCATGACAATTTGGGTACATGTAGTTGGTGTGTACTGCAAGGCTCCACCAGATGTGTCCAGACACCGGAACCGTGACTTGAGCAGCTCAGACACACGCTCTATTACATTACGTGTTTGTGCATGTGCCTCATTATGGCGTTCCTGTTCAGGTGTGTGTGCGTTTCTGATGGGTGTCATCAGCCACGGCTCCAGTGCATAACCTGCATCCCCCACTAGGTGTCCGTGTGGGATGTCCCCATTGGAAAATGTCTGGTACAGCTGCGTCAAATGCCAGATGTGAGAATCATGGTAGCTCCCAGGGCAGCCAGCACACACATTCATTATTATGCCCTGGGCATCACACACGACCTGGCAGTTGATGGAGGGGAAGCCCTTGCAGTTAATGTAGGCCCTACCTCGCTCACCGGCTGGTGCTTTTGATGCGTATGTGCGTGCAGTCTATTGCACCCACTACCTCAGGGTATTCCGCTATTTGCTGGAAGAGACACATATTGCTGGCCAATACCTCACGGGCATTGGGGAAATATACATAATCACCAACATGTGCTGACATGGCATCCAGGAACTGGTGCAGTACCCTGGAGGCTGATGCCTGTGATATCCCAATCATATCACCAGTTGGTCTCTGGAAGGTACCTGTTGCTAGTATTCTTAGGCCAACACATACCTTGGTTTCCACTGGGATGGGTTCCCCTCTGTTGGTTCTGTGTGTGAGGCGTGGCCTGCACAGCTCCACTATTTGCTGCAGGAGGTCTCTGTCCAGTCTATAGCACTCTACTATCTCCAGCTCATGTAACCCATGGTAGGTGACCCTGGGCCTGTCCACTCTTCCCGGCCCTTTGGGGGGGGTTTTTTGGGGGTTTTGGTTTTGGGGGGGGTTTTTTCCCCCCCCCCCAAATTTTTTCCCCCAAAACCCCCTTTTTTTTTTGCCCTTTTTTGGGGTTTCCCCCCCTTTTTTTTTTTTAAAAACCCCTTTTGGGGAAATGAAATTTTTTTTTTGGGGGGGGGGGCCCCCCCCCCCGGGGGGGGTTTTTTTTTTTCCCTTTTGGGGCCCCAAAAAAATTTTTTTTAAAAATTTTTTTTTTTGGGGTTTTTTGGGGGAACAAACCCCCCCCGGGGGGGGGTGGGGTTTTAAAAGGAAATTTTGGAAAGCCCCGGGGGGGGGGTTTTTGGGGGCCCCCCCCCCCCAAAAATTTTTTGGGTTTTTTGGGTTTGGGGGGGTTTTTTTTTTGGGGGTTTTTTGGGGGGGGGTTTTTTTTTTTTTCCCTTTTCCCCCCCTTTTGTTTTAAAAAAACCCTTTTCCCCCTTTCCCGGGTTTTTTAAAAAAAAAACCCCGGGGTTTTTGGAAAATTTTTTTCCCCAAAGGGGGGAAAAAAAAGGGGGGGTTTTTTCCCCCCCCCGGGGTTTTTGGGGGTTTTTTGGGGTTTTTGGGGGGGGGGGGGTTTTTTGGGGGCCGGGGAAAACCCCCCCCCCCCCCCGGGGGGGGTTTTTTTTTTCCCCCCCCCCAAAAGGGGGGGCCCCGGGGAAATTTTTTTTTGGGGGGGGGGGGGAAAAAAAAAAAACCCCCTTTTTTTTTTTTGGGGGTTTTTTTTCCCCGGTTGGGGTTTTTTTTTTTCCCCCCCCTTTTATTTTTTTTTCCCCCCTCCCAAAAATTTTTTGGGGGGGGAAAACCCGGGAAGGGTTTTTTTTTCCCGGGGTTAAAAGGGGTTTTTTTTCCCCCCCCTTTTTTTTTTTTTTTTTTTGGGGGGTGTGGTTTGGGGGGGGGTTTTTTTTTTTCCGGGAAAAAAAGGGGGGAAAAAACCCCCCGGGCCCCTTTTTAAAAAACCCCCCAAATTTTGCCTTTTTTTCCCCCCCCTTAAACCCCTTTTGGAAAGGGGGTTTGGGGGGTTTTTTACCCCCCCTTTTTTTTTTTGTGGGTTTTTTTTTTGTGTTTTTTTTTCCCCTAATTTAAAAATTAAAAATTTTTTTTTTTTAAAAAATTAAATTTTTTTCCCCTTTTCCCCCCCCCCGAAACCCCCCAAAAAGTTCCCTTTTTTGGGGGAAAACCCTTTAAACCCCCTTTTTTTCCCAAAAGATTTTTTAACCCCCCCGGGGTTTGGGGCCATTTTTTTTTCCCCCTTTTAAAAAAATTTTTCATTTTTTTGGGGGGAAATTTTTTTTTTTTGGGGCCCCTTTTCCCTTTTTAAAACCCCTTTTTTTTTTTTTTGTAGGTAGGTGTGTGTTCAACTCCGGCCCTTCCAAGTGTGTGTGTGTGTGTGTTTGTGTGTGTTTCCAGCTGCCTGGGGACACAGTAATGCTTTCAGATGCCTCACAACAACACATACATTCCCTATCTCGTCTTTTGCCTTTGGGATGATGTCACCCACCTAGAAGTATGCCTCTGGGAGTGCTGTGTTCAGTAATCTCAGTAGCGCATTCTGTAAATGCGTAATGCTGTAGTGTGTTATAGTAGATAGGTGTGTGTTCAACTCCCGGCCCTTCCAAGTGTGTGTGTGTGTCTGTGTGTGTGTATGTGTGTGTGTGTGTGTGTGTGTGTGTATGTGCGTGTGCTCAACTGCCTGGGAACACAGTAATGCTTTTAGATGCCTCACAACACATACATTCCCTATCGGCGTCTTTGCCTTTGCGGATGATGTCACCCACCTAGAAGTATGCCTCTGGGAGTGCTGTGTTCAGTAGTCTCGGTAGCACGTTCTGTAAATGCGTCATGCTGTAGTGTGATAGGGTAGTTAGGTGTAGGTTCGATTCCCAGCCCTGCCACATGTGTGTGTGTGTGTGTGTGTGTGTGTGTGTGTGTGTGTGTGTATGTCTGTATCTCTCTCTCTCTTTATATATATATATATATATATATATATATATATATATATATAAAATCTATTTTCTGCCCATAACTCTGCTCTTGCATGGACAGCTGACTGTTTCATGTATCGCATATTTGCATAGCTTTCACATACCAATGGGGTATGTTGCAACTCCCAACATTGTCCATGCAATGTCCGTGTTGGTGAGTTACAGGCGTTTGCTGTATATCTTGGCAGACATCTATCCTTGCTGTACTCTCACTGTACTCATACACGCCGGAGGCTTCATGTATCATGGCCTAGTTTTGATGTGTGTATGTCTATTTGTGCTGTGTGCATGGCTCTGGGTATGTCCCACTATCATCATTTGTAACAGTGACAGCCCTATAGGTTCTTCATGTAGACTGCTGTGTCATTTGACATGTCAGCACATACCTGCGGACAGTACTGCACATCCTACTGCAGCGCATTTCATACCTTCTGCGTCATCTTGCAGTCGATATTGCTGTTTCCTCACACATGGATCTGTTTCTGTTCATACCACTCCACCTCCTAGAGCAGGTTGCTGGACGAGGCCTTATCTGATAGTGGGACACATAGGGGCAGTACTGACATGTTGTTCTTACAAACGTAGATAGTTGACACAATAATAGGTTTTGCATTAGTATGGCTTTTCTGTCGGATTTGGTGTCTTACTCACATGTTTGTCATTATTTCATGTCTTCAGTTATCATGAAAGTGCCAGAATGTTACTGTTGTTACGTGGAACACACCAAACATATGAGGCAGAACTCTGCACATTCTGCGTAAATCTGTACAGTTGCGGAGTATGTGTCTGTAACAAAATATCAACTTTCTGACACCAATACACACACTGTATGGCGGCATCACAGGCCACATGCCATTACATTTATATTGCAGGACACACCCACCCAGACAGTTCTATTCCTCACACAGGCCAACAGCTGCTTATCCACACTAATTGGTCTATCATGTACCGTATGTGTGCGCCGGTATTTGCGCTTTCCTTCAGTGGCAGAGCTCACGTACGTGTCTGGGGGACTGGACATTGTTACGGTGACACTGCATGACACCCTGAGGGACACATTACTTTTGTGTCTATTAACCTTCCACATTGACATTCACAGGGCATACGTTGTCATTCACATTTGTCGGAGTACATGCGTGTGTCTTGTACATGTTTTCTCATTTGTCCTGATGTCTTTCTTCTCACCTGTCCACCTAGTATCACTAGTTCTGTGCATGTATTTTGGACAGGTTACCTTCATACCCCTAACCTGTACACATTATGGGTAAACTCCCTGACGTTTGACCTTGTTACATTTGTCATAGTGATGTGCCTTTCTGGTAAATTGCTGGCAAGGCATTATGGACTGTGTGTTAGATAATAGTGACTGACATTTCCATTACATGATTAGTAACACTCATAACATCCGTATTCATGGGTACGCCAGTATTCTCACAACGTTCTGACTTTGTCTGGGGTATATCTAATATAGTCCCTATTTGTGTTTCATGTACTATGCCTTAGTGCAGCTGTGTTATTCTGACAGTTTGCCAGTTATGGGTACCATCTTGGTCGTACGCATGTCCATCCATGATAATCACCTACATGACACTGATATAGGGCCCTACATATTGCCAAAATGGTTTCCGCAATATCCAGTGGATGGTTTGCCCCATTATTGAGAATATAGGTGTGTGCTATACCCACATCACTCCCACGGGGCGGGCCTACGAAATCCCTGCCAAACAACACCTAGGCCCATTTCTGCATACCCATGATTCCCATACCTGACAACCCTCTACAGTACCCATTACACATGTTTAATGTGTGCGGTACTGAAGTGTGGAGATACTTATATGCACTCCCCACTCTCCGGATATCAGTTCATACATCATACATTCTATCGACACGTGTCGTCACCCTTGCACCTGATACTGTTGCATGTACAGCTATTTCGTATTTGCTGCAGTCACTTCTTTTGCGTCAATGTCAGTTGACACTACGAAGATTCAATTTTGGAGTCCTGCAATGGACACCTATCTGCATGTTTAAAGTGTAGAACTTGCTGGACTGTCACTTTCTGGCCAATGGTTTGGAATGCTGCGGTTTATTCACCTTTCCTGCATGTCTGTTTGTCTACCCATATTAGATATAACGTCGCCTATTTATGTACATATGTCATATCTACGGGACATAAGTCTGTTGTGTATACATATATACATGTACAATCCTCATTTCATAACTTGCTTTGGTTTATGTCTGTGGATTATGTGTATACACATATATCTATATCCATACCATACCTTTCCACTATACAGATTGTTGCAGAGTGTACAGCTGCTTGCCCTTTATCTTAAGCTGTGTTTTAAATAAACCTGTGTCTATCTGGCAATGACGTGGCATTTCATTTGAGACTTACAGTGGGGATTTCTGGCAAGCAGTGCAGGTTACGACTGCATACCCTTCAGAGAATCCATGCTACTGACACACCCATTAGTCTATCCACTTTCTATGTTTGTTCTGGCACATATCTGGTGTTTGTCCCTATTTGTACCGGTAGTTTGCATGGCTTTGTCCGGTTTCATACTTTACGAGGTTAACAGGTTTGAGCCATGTATAACTAACATGGGGGAAACAGCATTCATTTACTATGCTGTGAGCGGATCACACACGCACAGGCACTTGCATTTCCTTATTGTGGGTTACGCAAAGCGCATGCATATCCTTATTGTGGGTTACATATGTTTACTAAGTCTTTGTGCTTACGTGGGCTTTATTACTTGTGACAGTACCAGTAATTATCTGTAATACGGTTAACGGACGTTTGCAAAACACACGTTCACCTTTACATATTTAACTGTCTGTACAGCACAGACGCATTCATTACACTTTCACATTATATGTGCTGTAGTCGTTGTTCAACCGGGACTGCATTCACGTTGGCCGGACGCTATAACCACTATAAGTTTGGTGTTCTGACTCATTTATATGCATACCCATAGTACATAGATACATTAACATATGCCTCACCGCTTCACTTACATCACAGGCATCCATTCTCCTGCTGGGTAAAATGCGGTACTACATGTTACACATTCCCTATTCCCTACTGCTCTGCAACCACGCTGCATATTTCATCACTGCAGGGATATTCAGAACCCAAAGGCTTATAGTCCTGACACATACAGGTCTTTAATTGTCAGGGTGTTCATGTGGTGATCTGGGTTTAGGCTTGTCCGCCTGGTGAACGGAACTGCCCTGACCGTGTTCAAATGTCAGACAAAGCACACAGACAGGGTTTGTCCATTTTAAACATTTAATCTGTGTTTACAGACACAGGTGTTTGGGCACCTGTCAGCAGCTTATGATGTTGGCAATACATAATATGGGTTGGGGCGGTTACGATACATAATCCACGGTGAGTGGTGTTCCCATTCACATTTGACTATTTCCTGTATTCATTCTTACGAGGGTTATTATTTTGCACATGACTTAACTATGAATTAACTACGGGTATGCAGTAGTACAGTCAACATATGTGACGGCTTGTTACAGTATATATGTACGGACCTCTGTAATACTGGGGACTACCCCACATCCTTCACAACATTTCCTGCTTATGTACATACTATTATTCCGTGAACTTTCGAAGCTTGTGAGAGCAGTAATTACATCTGTCCCTATTTGTCCACCCATCCTTTTAAGCTTTGTCCAGGTTTTGTTGCTGTAATAGGTTGAGAGGTGGTGTTGGTATGTGATTGAGTTGAATATATACTGTGGATAATTCAGTGGGGGTAGGGTTACCACTTGTTCCTCTTTGCGAGGAGAGGTCCCACTTTGGACAGTTGTGTCCTGCGACGACACCTAAGACATGGCAAATGTCTTGTGATTTTAAGACAATAATATATTTCTTCATTTCTGTACTAGTTGCATGATACAGGTATTTTGTATCTGGTACACATAACTATTATTTGGGATAGCATAAGCTATTCAAATGCTATGGCATTAGCTTTTATCTTGGCATTCACATGTAATTCTGTACATTGCACAGGCCGGGGGTATGTTTTATCCTGCAAATTCTCACATTTCTACAAGGGATGTCCCACCTTGGCCATCTGAACAGGTGGCAACCCTAGTGGGGTGACCTGCATGGTGGACAGCTGTTCCATCCTGCGTAGTATGAATTGCATGTCTGTGTAGAAACTGAACAGTACCGTGACTACACATACATGTTTTGTCCAGATGTGTACAGTAATGGACACCGTGGCGTGTAAACAACTCTGAGGTTTCAACAGGTTACTTATCCCACGCGGGATGTACACACATTTGCCATAACATTAACGCGCGGGCATTTGGATTTACGTACCTGTGATGGGATGTTTACAAACGTGGGATACATATTTGCAATCCGGACACTGCCTAGGACGATACTTCCTACTACATATGGGGAATACCCGCTATGTGTAGGTGTACGTATACGCAAGGCTGGTAGCTGGATTTAGTGGACATTCGGACATGGGTGCGGGTTATGTGCTATACAGGGGTTGTTGCGTATTGCATTTGCATGCATAGGTTCTACTTTTGGATATCCCAGTTCCGCATATAGCATCCTATGTGTATGTGACGGTTACGTTCCTGTTCATGTGTATAGCACATTTTAATATACATATGTTTGTGTGTGTTTGGTATACAATATGGACTGTCAGGCTTCTTTACAGTTGTTATATAGCCACAACTGCCCTGCTGTGTACTATCACTACCACTGTGGGACTGCTGGTGACCATACCCATGGGGCTAGACGTGTGTATTGGCGGCACACTGACATGATGCACTTCACTTCCACTGGGTATAACTTCTGACAGTGCAGTACATTACGGACACACAATTTTAAATGTCATTTGTTCCATGGACGGAAACTCATATTATGTTGCGTGCATTTCTGTTTGGTTTTCCATTTTGTGTGGCCGGAAACTGTCTTGCATGCTTTGCATACGTTTCATTATCTACGGACACTGATAGGTGCGATTACTATTGCAGGCAGGCTATAATATTCAGCAGTTTAGGTTGCTCATCGCCAGCCGACATTGACATGCCTCCGGGCACAGCTTAGTAATGCCCCATGCACTCACGCATGAGTCCTATGCACGTGGATGTGGTAGCGGCGCACCTTCATTAATATGCATATGGCGCTACTACACCATTTATACGCTGCACGGTCAGCGCAGGCCTTACACCAGCCTTGCGCCGAGCTTCATGAATCCGGGGTCTGTTTATTTTCATTCTGACGAAGTGCTCATCATACAAAAAATCATCATGGAGTACTTCTATTTATAACAAATGAATTATCCAGGGATATTTGTATTTGTCTATTTCATTTTTCTACTATTCTATTATCACTGGCTTAGTGATTTGTGTTTATCAATAGATTTTCTTTTTCTTTTCTTTTTTTTTTAAATTGTGTTTCTTTTTTGTTTCTTGATGGTAGCTTTTTATAGCATGCAGAGATACAAAATGAACCTGACAATACTGTCTTTAAGTGTAAAAATGAAAGTCAGGCATCTTTGGGCATTGACACAAACATACATACAAACATGGCATCCTAACTCCTCTTAGTAAAAGATAAACCAGATAAAATATAAAACACCTCCTATTATTCAAATTTATTCTTAGACTGATGCCCGCAAGGATAGAAAAAACAGTGAGTTTTAGGACATTGCCATACTGAGCTCCTATAGTTTGGAACACCTTCTCTGAGAATATGGTAATAGCAGAAAGTCTTGTATATTGCTCTAAATGTTACAAACTGTAACATGTGCCAGAGTATTGCTAAGCTCCAACAGGTGAATGGAAACTGAGGCACATACAGGTAGACACTTTTGGAGAGGGAAGTGATGGATTTACTAATGATAATATGAGAACATTAAATGCAGCAGCTAATAATAAAAATATATAAATCATTTATTAAGAAATAGCAAAATTCAAGAATTTGATAATGATTAAGCTAATGCAAAGTCACCTAGTTGTACATAATACCTAGCACATAAAATATAGCTATAAAACAAATGCTGCTTGCTTAAATATATATATATATATATATATATATATATATATATATATATATATATATATATATAAATATTACTATGAATGATGCAGTGACTGCGGTGGTGGTGCTGCGGTAGCATTGTCGCCTCACAGTAAGACGTTGTCCTGTTCGATTCTCAGCTAGAGCGTCTTCTGTGTGGAGACATGCGTGAATGGGCATACCTTCGTTGAAGGTTGTATGTCAGGGCTGGTAACTCGGCATGTAAAAATCTACTGCCAATCATTAGCAGACCGGAGTTCTGCTGTGGCGATCCCTAACTGGGAAAAGCCGAAAGACACAGCAACTATGAATGATGCAGTAATCAATGATGTGGCGTCTTACAGTGCTAAAATCAAATATGTCTAAGATATACATGGCTTTGAAGAAACTGTTACTGTAAGATGTAGCCTTGTAATGGAGCTTTAAAGAGGAAAAAAGTTTTGAAATGCTTAAAAATAGTTACAGATGTTCCACCATTAAGATACTGTGATGTGAATAAGCCAGTTGCAGATGACAGTCAAAATGGTTTAGAAACTGTGATCTTATGGGAAATTGTACAGGTCAAAAACATTTTGTTACCACTAATACAGAGACATAAAAAAAAAAATCATGAATTTGTATATGGTAAAGAAGTTCAAGTGAAATCAGATCACAGACTCTACAAAGAATATATTTCGAAAGTTTTTTGAAAAAAGCACTTAGATTGCAGAGGATGTTGCCCTAAAAAGTATGATTTGAACATCAGATATAGACTAATATAGAAACTACCCCTAGCAGATATGCTGAGTATGTCATATCTACAAAAGAAGTAGAAAAATATATTAGTAAAACAACTATAGATTCTTGCCAGCAATAGAGGAAAACTGAAAGAAAATCAATGGTGCACTGACACAATTACTTGGAAATGAAGTTGCTAAAAGGTATTACAGTAGATGGCTGTACTAAGTGCAAAAGAAAGAAATTTGGTCTTAGTTTTCCTCAATGAAAAAATAATTTGTGCTCAAGGTTTAATGTTTAAAGCCAACAAAATAAAAGTTCCCAGTCATCTGAGAAAGCCATTGCTTGAGAAGAAACATAATTCACATCTTGGAAAAGTAAACCCAAACAGCAAGATATGTAACATTTTGGCTAAGAATGTCAACTCAAACAAAACAAGTACTGCAGAGCTATACCAGCTGCAATGCATATCATGACAAAAATCCAAATGAAGAGATGTTATGTTCCTATTCCCAAATCAGCCATTGAGCTCTGTGAGTACCAACTTGTTTCGATTCAAAGAAGCCATAGCAATTTAGACATTTTATATTCAATCAACAGTATCTTCAGTCCAATGAGCAAGTGGAAAGAACTGGTCAATAGTGGAGAATTAATTAATTTATTTATTTATTTTACATTTGTTGACAGGGAATGGCTGACTGAGCCGAGGCCCTTTTTCAGCAGAGGTCCGGGGAGAAAAGCTCCAGTACATATAAGTATAACATTAAGTATTTAGTATATATTTTATACAAGTAGAATACAGCTAAATCTTATACAGATAACAAGTGGTTGTTCATATATTAGTTAAGCAGAAAGGAATATAAAGTACAAAAATCAGGTGTTTTTTTTTTTTATCAAATCGGACCAGAAGTTATGTGAGTATTACAGAGAGAAGTACATAGACTGAGGAAAGTTAAGAATGGAAAGTTATCAAGGAGGGTTTGAGCATTAGCAGATCCATTTCTTATTGAAATATTCATTTAGTGTTAGCTTAAACTGTTTGGGATATTTATTTATTTATTTATTTTATTTTACATTTGTTAACCGGGCTAGTCTAACTGGATATATTTCCATTTTCAGCAGAGGCCCGGGGAGAAAAGCTCCACATAGAGACAAAACAGTTACATAGCATGCAAAAAAATGAGCAGAATAAAATGAGGTGGGAATAGACAATATACAGTATTACATCATAGGATTCAACATTCTTGAAATAAAAATGGACAACTTATTTAATATTATTTAACATTTTAAGACGTAAAAAGAAAGTAAAAAAAGAAAAGAAAAGATATTCATAGAAAAAAAGAGTAAGTAGATCAGTTAAATTTATAAACTGTCAGCAATAAGAAATGTTACCATATGGAGGAAAAGGATATTTGAGAGGTAACCCTTATAAAGTGGTGGTAGTATAACTTAGAAGTAAATAGAAGGTAAAAGGAGAGGGAGAGGGAAGAGTAGAGGAAACTATGGAAGTTAGAGTTTTAGTCGGGGTTAAAGCAGGGACATAACCAATGATTTTTAAGGTAAATTCTAAGTTTTTGTTTGAAAAGAACAGGAGATGGAATAGAAGTAAGTTCAATAGGAAGTTGATTCCAGTGTTTGCCAATGGTGCTGGAGAAAAGGGAGTCACCAGCAAGGTTATTGGATTTAGTTAAAGTTACTAGGAGTTTGCTAGAGGAGCAAAGTGAATTAAGGTTAGAGTAAGGGGTAAAAAGGTTGGAAAGTACAGGTGTGTTATTAGGCTGATAGAAAGCTCTTTGGACAAAGGTAAGTTGGGAAAGAAGCAACATGTTTTTTAATTCAAGCCAGTGAAGTTGCTGTAGGTTCAGGCAGTGGTGAGTTCTGAATTGATTACCAGTAACAAATCTAGCTATACTATTGTAAGTGTTAGCCAGTTTAGAGAGATTGTTTTTCTTCAGGTTAGCATAAATTGGTGAGGCATAGAGAAGAGTGGAAATAAGATGAGAGTGGGCAAGAGTAACTTTGGCTGTTGGGGTTAAGAATGTTTTAATTCTGTAGAGGGAGCCCAATTTTTTGTTTACAGTTTTAATGGTATTATTGATGTGACAATCAAAGGTAAGATTGTTATCGATCATGACACCTAGCAGCTTGGTAGTAGAGTCGGCTGATATGATGGTGCCATTAATAGATGAGATAGAGAAGTCTAATGTGGGGGACCTAGTAGTGGGTTTAAAGAGGAGGAGTTTCATTTTTTTAGCATTTAAAAGTAGGCAGCGTTTTAAGAACCATGCTTCAACTGTGTGGAATACATTTTGAGTAATAGTTTGAAGCTCTGGGATGGTTTTAGCAGAGCAAATAAGTGTGGAGTCATCAGCATATTGTATGCATGTAGCTTGGGGAATAGCTACTTGTAAGTCATTTATAAAAAGGGAGAATAGAAGAGGTCCAAGAATAGAGCCTTGTGGGACACCAAGAGAAATTGGGAGAAGAGAGGAGAGGATATGCCTGTGTTCAAATCTCAAGGGGAAGTTTGTTTCATTCAATAGAGGGGTGGCAGCTATATACATTTTGTCCTGCTTTAGATTTGGGCTTGTAGATTTTTAGAAGGTCTTGGGAAGAGCTATGCAGGTTTCTTGTAGGATCATAGTGGAAGATGATATAGTGTAAGGCTGGACAGAAAGATGGCTGATATAGGATTGAGTGTGTGGTTTGGAGGTGAGAGAGAAGGAGGAGTTGGGCAGTTCGAGCCAGTTTAAGTATCTTAGTGAGAGACAGTGGTGAGATCTGTAGGGTTGTTGGGTTGCAAATCTAGCTACTTTGTGATAAGTAGTCTGAAGTCTAGCAAGAAAAGAGGAGTTAAGTTTAGTAAGAATTTGAGTGCAATATGTTAAGCAGGGAAGAAGATAGGCATGAGTGAGGGCTATCCTGGCTTCCTGAGTAAGAAATTTGTTACTTCTATATAGTCGACTGAGCTTAAGGTGAGTTTTCCTGATACAATTATGTATGTGGAGATCAAATTTTAGTTGGTCATCGATTGTAATACCAAGGAGTTTTGAGCTTGATTCGGCTATGATTGGTGTCTTATTGAGTGACTGGATAGTGAAGGACGTCTTGATGTGGTTAGCTGTTTTAGGGAGGAAGAGTAGGAGTTTTGTTTTTTAGGGTTTAGGATGACTTGGTTGTTGGAGAGCCATGTTTCTACCGATTTAAAGGATGACTGGGTAGCTGTTAAAAGTTCTGAGTGAGAGTTAGTTATAGTTATGACTGTAGAGTCATCAGCATATTGTATAATAGAGGAGAGTGGGCAGGAGGTATAGAACAAGTTTGTGAAGATGTTGAAAAGTAATGGCCCTAAATGGATCCTTGGGGGACTCCCATTTGTATTTGTAGTGGAGTTGATAGAGCAGTATCCCATTTTACAGATTAGAATCTCTCTCTAAGATAGCTTTCAAACCATGTCACTTTATCAGGAGAGAAATTGAGGTTGGATAGTTTGTTTGATAGTAGAGAGTGAGAGACAGTATTGAAGGCCTTAGAGAGGTCAAGGAAGAGACAGGAGATAAGTTTATGGTCATCTCTGGCCTGGGAAATAGTACTGAGAAAGGATAGGAGTGCCATGTAGGTACTATGCTTCGGTTGAAAACCATGTTGAACAGGTGTAAGTAGGTTTTCCTGTGAGAGATGATCCATGACTTGGGTATGAATGCACTTTTCAAGAACTTTAGATAGAGAGGAGAGGATGGCAATAGGCCTAAAGTTAGAGATTTCAGTGGAGTTACCTCCTTTGTGGATAGGTATGGTATAGAAGTGTTTCCAGATGGAAAGTACTTTAGATTCTGAGATGGAGCAGTTTATGAGGATAGAGATAGGATAGGCAAGTGAGTGAGCAGCTGACTGGAGAAAGTAGGGTGAGATGTTAACTGCAGATACAGAGCAGGGTTTAAGTTTGGAGAGTAATGTACGGATGTGGGTTGTGGGGATGGGCTTGAGATAAAATATTTTAGAAGGAGTTGTTAAAGAGAAAGCTGGGTCTGTGGGGTTCTTTGTGTCGCAGCTATTTGAGTTAAAGAGATTGGATATTGATTCAACAAAGTAAGTGTTGAAGGTGTTGGCTGTGTCCACTGGTGTCTTTTCTGGGGTAGGGTTGGGTGAGGTAGGGTTTCCCGGATGGAGCATTTGATTGATTGTGTGCCAGAATTTTTTTGGGTCTGATTTTAGTGTTGAAGGAGGGTTATAGTAGAATTCTTCTTTTGTCTTTGTTGATTAGTCTTTTGACAAGATTTCTTTGTTCTTTGTACCTTTGTAGATCGTAAATCATTGAGATTTTTTGTTTGAAACCATTTTTTTCCAGGACTTATCTCTAGACTTCATGAGAGTTCTTGCGTTTTTTGTTAGCCAAGGAGATATTTTAGCTTTTGTCCTGATTTTACGAGGTGGGGTTAGTGAGTTAATGATATCCAGAAAAGTAGACTTGAAAGCAATGACAGCCTTATCTAAAGGAAGCTGAATGAGGAAGTCCCAGTTTACTCTAGATATTAGAATGTTAAAAGTTTCCGGGTTAAAATTGGAGAGATTATGCCCAGTAAAAAATTTGTGTGGTTTTGGGAGGTGACTAGTATATTTTAGCACTTTTATGGGTGAGTAGTCACTCAGAGAATCAGGGAGAGTTTCAGGATTGTGATATTTGGATGGAGCTGAGACAAGTATCCAATCTATGAGGGTATTTGTAGTGTGGGTGTTGATAGAGTGTGTTGGCTTAGTAATTAGCTGGGTAAATCCATATAGATTAATATTGTGCATGGATCCAGGGTTATTAAGGGTTAGCCAATTAATGTTCATGTCACCACGGAGGACTGCTTCATTTGGGATATTCAGGGAAAAATGGGAGAGAATGTTTTCCAGTATTGGAATATTATCACCTGGTGGAATGTAGGTGGCTACTATAGTGATTGTAGTGTAGTTGTTTAGTTTAAGGTTAACCGCCAATATTTCTGCTGGGGAGAAAGATGGCTTTAGATTTGTGATGAGAGAAATCGTGAGATTACTAGAATTGACTATGGCAACTCCCCCACCCTTTTTGTTCATTTGGTCTAGGCGAATCATGTTATAGCCGGGGGGGAGGATATCTTTATCTAGGTTGTGTGGTTTAAGCCAGGTTTTTGTTACTGCAGTGACACAAGGGGTATGATTTGCTATCCAAGCATGAAACTGACTACGTTTGTTGAGAATGCTTCTGGTATTAATAGAATAGAAGGAGATTTGTTTTTGGGGAGTAGTTAGAGGGGCTGAGGTGGGAGGGATGTTTGGACTAGAGGTAAGGTTCGGGTTTGAACCTGGGTTTGGATGAATATCACCTGCTATAAGTATAGTGGTGGGGAAACTTTTGGATTTTGATGTGATTGGGTAGTATCTAATAAGCTTTGTCTTGTTTTTTGGAGTTAGGGAGTAAGAAGGGGGTATTTTTATTTTAGGGAGTAGAAAGTTTAAGAGTAGGAAAGAGGAAGAGATGATGAAGTCAATTTTTGAGTTAGGTTGATCATTTGGGAGTAGGTTGGTGGGTTGTTTATGGAAGGAGGGTAATGGTGCATGGGGTGCAGTGAGAGGATGTAAGAAGATTAGTTGAAGTAGTAGAAGGTTAGTGAGCATTAAGGTATACATAGTGGGAGATCAGACATAGGAAAGAGTATAGAATGGAGTTTGAGGAAAGGGGGAAAAAGTAGGTGCGGTGGAAGTGAGACGGGGTAGAGGTAGGTTTTGGAGGTGGCTGTGTGCAAGAGGTTGGTACATATAGGGTTTAGTTAATGAATGAGGTGGAAGAGGGTGAGAGTTGGGGAGGAGAAAGTATGATAGTAGGATGGTGTGGTATAGGAGTGAGAGTGGTCTAAAAAAAACCTGAGGAGGATCAGATTGGTAGTTGTATGAGGGGTGTGTGTATGTCTACAATAAGTATAGGAGCACTGGGGTGTGTGGGAATTGGGGGCTGGGTTGGGGAGCGGAGTGAGCCCGTAGGGTAAATGGAGCGGGATACAGCAAGTGAAGAGAGTGCAGCAGAAAAAGTATCAGCAACTGTAGTACAATACTAAGGTAAGTGGGTAATGTAATAAAAACCTGTTAGGGGAGAAAAAGCTTTGTTAACAGGCTAGAAATATGTTCATGTTTTAGCAAGGGGGAGAGGCTGTATAACAGTTAAGGAGATACAGAGTATGAATTAGAAAAAGAGTTTAGCCAGCTTTAGGAACTAAACCTCAGGAGAATAGTGTAGTACTAGCTATTTTGTTGGTAGGTGCTGCCACCTATTGGCATAAGGAAGGATAGCAAGCAGAAGTGTTAAGTAAGTTTTTGAAGTAAAATGATTATTCAGGGTTTAGAAACTGGAGGGGGGAGAGTAGCAAGTGGTCTGTGGCAGGCTGCTAAAGACACACACTCGGGAGGGCAGACAAGCACAACATGGGTATTAGGAAGTAGTTTAAATAGCTAGTCTATAGATAGTTTCCTTTGGCTACATACATTCACAATAATTGTATTGGGGAATCCTCATGGTAGCAGCTTTCAAGGTGACCCCGGCTAGCAGGCAGGTTCAGGGAGTCTTCTGGGTTAAGCAGGAGGTAGTTCTTTTAATTATATTGGCAGGGAGGGAGCATCTGGAGTGGATTCATTCACAATAATTGTATTGGGGAGTCCTCACAGTAGCAGCGTTCAAAGTGACCCCGGCTAGCAAGCAGGTTCAGGGAGTCTTCTGGGTTAAGCAGGAGATAGTTCTTTTAATTATATTATCTATATATATAGAATTACATAAGAAAGGGCCGCTGCAAAAGCTGTAAGGGTTGTCTTCTCACAATTTTGGAATATAGGAATACTCTGCTACAATTTTCCAGTCAGCTCAACTGTTAAAAGACAGAAGGTTGAAAAGTGAATTACCTGCTTCAGCTACAATGTTGAAAAGAAACAAAAAAAAGGAAATGCTGGAAACATATTTCAGAGAAGCCTGTGTTGGTGGCATTAGTAGCAGCTCAGATGCTTGACTGCATAGGCAGGGATGATGGATCTGCCTACCCCTGCTGGGAAGTGGACTCATTGCCTCTGGGATGAAGTCACCTGCCTGGCTTTGTCAGAGAGCTGAGAGCCATGGCTGTTTTCAGGCCCAGGAATAGCACACTCTCAGAACACATGTCATTGCCCTTCCACCCTTGCAGCATATATAATGTGAGCACACTACAATGGGATAGGGTTGAAAGTAAAAGCATTACTGAAAGCCACAGTGCAACAACTTCTCACCTGATCCATATTGTCATGTTGTACCAGAATGGCTTTGTTCCAAACATCCTATACATAGTGTTCAGAGCCTCCATGTGAAGTGCCTTCTTTTGCAGGGAGACCGCCACCCCTACAAGATTTTAAGATTTAGAGGTTGGATATAAAATAGAAATTCAGAACTTAATGGAAAGTCCACAAAATGAAGGTGATGCATCTAGCAAAACAGCTGAACAGTGGTATAGACTGACAGTGAAGTCAAGAAAAGATAGAAGCAGAAGTGCTACAACCAATTCCACTGCAAGAATGTAAAGATAGTGAGAATTGTGAGAGTCAAAAGTTGCAAAGATGGACTCCTGAAGTCATATCTCCAAATGATGCTGTAGAACAGTAAGAATTGTTCCAAAAGGAAATTCAAATGTCCACTGTAAATAGTTCTGCTTGATTCTTTAGATATAGCAGACTATTGAAGAAGCTTGACTGATATATGGGTGGAATCACTGTCCCTCTACTCTGTGCCATATAGGGACTTGAGAGAAGACCTGTTTCTTGCCTTCTGCATCCTCAAGAACCCTATTACCATGACCTCCTCTTTCTTGACATAGTATATAGTGCAGCTAACACTAGAACAAAAGATCTCTATTTACATTAGTTAAAAAACAAAGCTAAATGGAAAATAGGTTCTTTACCCAGTGCCTTACCTTGAATTGGAATACGCACACATTGCATATTAACCAATGTGAGTCCATGCCAGACTTTAACCACAACTTAGACAACTGTATAAATGCCCTAAAATACACTCTGGAATTTACACCCCTTGCCCTTCATTTGATAGGCTAGTTGAGCCTGAGGGTGGTGATTGCAAGGCACACATGACATCCGGTTGAATAGAGACATATTTCGTATGATTCCTATGTCACAGATAAACATGACCTACCTTACATACCTTAACCAGCCAGTGCACAGTTTTAAGAACTGATGTGTTAAATAGACAACTATTGAAATAATGCAGGTTGTTAAACTTGGGTCATTTGCTTTTTTGCAAGCCCACATGAAGTGCAGTGCACCTCCGTTGATATGACCATTGACTGTAGGTTTATCATATGAGCTGGAACGTATCTTAGCCAGTGCACAATGTTAAGAACTGATGTGTTAAATAGACTACCTACAGTCAATGGTCATTTAGGTGAAAACTGTGCAGTTCTGTCTGCTATAAAGCAGGGATGCCCACTTAGGTCCTTTCCTTTTAAATGTATAAATAGTACTGCTCAGAATAGTTTATATTTCATATCTTTTGAGTTCATGGTATAAATCTGCTATAGTCTCATACTCTCTGTCACATGATGATGATCTAGTTTCAGAATATTCTTGTAATGTAGTTCATACATTTTTGTGGTTAATTTAAAAGGTACTGTCACTGAAAATTACTATTTTAAATAAAAAGGAGTATGGATCCCCTACTGTATCTTTTGAGGTGATTACCATATTAAAGGTTAGTAAGTGCTGTTTAGTCCTGCACATAAATAGCTATCCCAAAATAGGTGCTGAGTAGAAAAACAAAACTGCAGTAACTTGCAAGCTGTGTTCAAAACTTACTGGCTTAGGAGAATCTTCTGCAGTAAGTTTTGAAGGTGCTCTCACTTCCAGAATGGAAACTTAGTAGAATGATACACGTACTCAGTCCTTTGGAGGTAGAAGATCTTTATTAGCCAGATGTGCATTGCTTAGATGACTGAGCATACAGGGTTAGCACTAGCATACTTATTACAGATTTTATGGGTGGAGCTTAGGAATAAACACCTCATGTTATATCATTATGGGCATATGTGGGTAGGTTTTGCAGTAATCTGGTCATTCCTTTCTCAAAATGGTGGGTGTATCCCAATTTTGTGTGGGGGGGTGAGGTTTACATTATTGAGTCATTTAACTGAACTTAGAAAGAAGCAATTCAGGCTCATGCAGTATATAGCTTGACAACAGAACTGTCTCATCACAAATTCTTCAGAAGATGTCTCCAAAAGCAGGAATAACTGATTGCTGATAAAATATTCATTTATTAAATATCAAAATAAAAGTTGAGCTCTTTCAACCCTAAAACAGTACAGGACTTCATCTGGACCATACTATCACATCTACGTCAGTTTAAATATCCTTTCCAAACAATCATGTGTTAACCTTTATTCAATCACAAACTGAAGCCATTCATTAAAAATCATTAAGTAAAATTAATCCATCAAAGTGAAGATGGTGTTGTAATGATAACAAAATATCAAACCATTTTTCAAAACATTATTTTTTCCTTTTTCAAATAGCTATTTGGACTTCCACAGCTGCTACCACATTTTTGTAAGAAAAATATTTTTAAAGATCAACTAGTTAGGGCAACCAGGATGTGTTCAGATTACAATAATTTCCTGGAAGAAGTCGATAAGATGGTTGACATGTCCTGGATAGGAACTACCCACAGTTATTGTTAAACAATATTAAGACCTCTGTGGTAAAAGTTTGGGCACCAGGTACAAACCCCTGTTGGGTGCCGAATACCCATTGGAAAACATATTGGATGTACATGAGAGAGTTAATTGTACAAATTCTTTTGTGTTGACTTTCAATAACTGTTCAAATAAAATTAAGGCTGTAGTACTTAATAATTGGAACATTTTGAAAGTCAACGATGAAATTTTTAAAACATTAGGTGGGAAACCTAATTTTGTTTACAAAACAGCCAAGAACTATAAATACCTACTTGAACATCCTTTAACTGTCAAAAACAGTAATAACAGAGGTGCTCTTAGATGTGGGATCTGTAAGCAGTACCTCCTTATCCTGGTACAATCTCTTATTACCTTTACCTGTTTTCTGCTCAAGGTATGCTTGATATCTGATAACTGTGCCACCAAAGGGGTTGTTTATATAGCTATATGTAAACTGTGTTCCATATTCTACATAGGGAAAACAGAAAGGCAATTTAGGTAAAGAATATACAACACACATACATGATCTTGAAAAGTAACCAAAATAATGCCCTATTCAAACATACTTCAGTTTATGAAAATTCTAAATTCATGCTTACACTCTTTGAAGTAGTTTTCCCTGACATAAGGGGTGGCTCATGGGAGACAAAGCTGGACCATAGGGAGTTGATATGGCAATTGAAGCTAGGTGCAACACACGGTCTGGGACTTAAAGACCAGGTCTCTAATATAAAAAAAAATGAAAGACAGTGCCATTTAAAGTATCTTAAACAAACTTTCTTATATTGCTTGTAAAGTGTTTATAATAAGATTTTTTATTATTCATTGTGTATTTTGTATGCTTTGAAAAACGGTTTGATATTTTATCATCACAACGCCATCTTCACTTTGATCTATGAATTTTAATTAATGATTTTTAATTAATGGCTTCAGTTTGTCATTGGATAAAGGTTAACACATGATTGTTTGGAAAGGATATTTAAACTGACGTAGATGTGATAGTATGGTTCTGATGAAGTCCTGTACTGTTTTAGGGATAAAAGAGCTCAACCTTTATTTTATTTAATAAATGACTATTTTATCAGCATTCAGTTATTCCTGTTTTGGGAGACACCTTCTGAAGAATTTGTGATCCAACAGTTCTGTTTCCAAGGTATACACTATGTGAGCCTGAATTGTTTCTTTCCAAGTTTGGTATTAATTTGGAGGCTGCATGAACTCACACTGCTTTATTTGTATTCTGAGTTATTTAACTGTTTGGACAACATTTCAATCTTATTAAAATAAAATCACAAAAAGTTAATTAACATTTCTTTTTGAGTTTCAAGGAATCTTCTGAAAATGAAATACTAAAATCACCTACTTTTAAGTATCCATTAGAATTATCCTAATGTTGAATCACGAAATGGTGGGGAGCAAAAACATTAAAGTCCTATTCTCTTTTAGCACTATTTTTATTTAAAATTATATATTTATACATGCGGTTTTAACTTTTAAAATTTTCTATACGGGTAGATGGTATGTCTAGGAGAATGAGGTTGGTGGGGGTATGAGTCATCTAAATTCTGTGGGGCTTTTGGGGGTCCTTCATCAGATCTGCCAGTTGTAGTTGGTTATCTAGGAAATATAATGATTTTTTTAATGGGTGATCAAAGAATAAATGTTAAAAACTGGTGTCAAAGTTGGAGTACATCTTTAAATTACAATGCAGTATAGTGACATGGACATTTTCAAATGATAATATTTCACTTCAAAGGAAAATGTTATTCCTCTTTATTATGCAAGTTTCATTCAGTACTGAACTATATTATTATGCCATAATAAATAGTAATGTAATACCATGAACATCTAAACTTTGGGATTTTTTTTCTGGATATCAGCACAGCTTGTCCAAATGAGTGTCAACCAAGTGAACTGCAAATGCATACATGTGTGTGTGTGTGTGTGTGTGTGTATATATATATATATATATATATATATATATATATATATATATATATATATATATATATAGT